>NW_024340628.1:0-3641 GCF_902729225.1 Pteropus medius | reverse complement strand
GTGTGTACACGTGTATGTGTGAGTATACGTGAAGGGGAGCATGCTTATGTGGACAACATTAGTTTATCCCTCATCAAAGGGAATTCATAATGCAAGGGTCTCTTGAATTGCTTTTGCAACTCTGAGACAACCAATGATTCTGGTTGACCGGAGAAAGAATTACAGACTTCAAGAAACTTATAATTAAGATATTTCATAAATTTTTAAGAGAAAACACCAATTTTTCATTTTAAGTCAGCTAGAAGGAACATTACTACTCTTATTTCTGAGGACTTTTTAAATTCCTTCCATATTCTATATGTATGTATTACTATCATACATGTAAAATGGCACAATATTTTCCTTTTAGTCTGAATAAGTAATATTAGTGTGTGCTTTCCATAATTTATAAGCATAGGATTCTTAAGCCTATGCAAAGGAGTGTATTTATCTGAGCAATTTTCCTTACTAGAATCCCAAGTCAAAACAGCTGAAGGAATGGGTGACTACCAGTATTTTTCAGCCTGGGATTCTGCTGCTGTATCTGTCCTAGCTTCCTTCGCCCAGGCCAACTACCCCAGGAGACAGAAACATAACTGCTTGGCAGGGATCATGCTTCTATTTCAACAGTTTTTCCCAGACCAAGGAACATTCTCCCTTATTTGGTTCTATAATATAATGGCCTAAGTGTAGATCATGTATTACACCAGCGTGACCAGAGAAGCGTGACCAGAGATGCAATTTGAACTTCACGATTGAAGTGGTAGAGTTCAGAATACTGTTCATATTCCCAAAATATGAGAACAGTTAGTGAAAAGACACCAGGTGTTATTTATGCTGGGTTTTTTTAATAATTATATATTTTGCATATGTTCTCTATAGAATTCAAAAATGATGGAGATGTGAATTAGTAGAGCATATGCAAAACAATTAGAAATTTTAAAGTCATACTAATCTAGAGTGTGATGTGTTTTCTTAAAAAATAACAATGTATGTTTAGGTTTGCAAAGAACAAGATAGATTCCAGAAAATATAGATTCATATTATTAGTCAACACTCAGGTAGTAATTGGATTAGTGTATTCAGTTTGGGGTACAATATGTGTTATAGAAAAACTGGAAAATTTCGGGAAAATGATCTAGAAATTTCTTATTTGAGAAATGACTGAAATAACAAGAAATTTCAAAGCAAAAATTTCTATGTCACATTGCAATTATCTCAATGTTCAAAATACTGTTATTTAAGACGTATTGGCTTTATCGTATGTCTCTAAAAGAGTGAAACAAAACCAGCTGATTGAAACTATGGGGAGAAATATTTGGTTTTACAGCAAAGATGAACATTCCAACAATCAGAAATACCCTGAACTTATGGTCAGAAATGTTTAAACACAGGCTGAATAACAATCACTTAGCAGAAATTATTTAAAGACACAAGCACCAGGCAGGTGGGTGGATTAAATTATCTTTAACATCTCTTCTAGTTTCAATATTTCAATATTCAAGATTTTAAAATTCTAATATGTCTTAATATTAAGTTAGACAGTTGTGGATGCAAACCTCAACTTAACTCCATACTTACTATGTGACTTAGGTCTAATTACATCCACTCCCCAACTCTTTGTAAAACAGAAATGCTAATATTTGTCTTATGTGAAAATTCAGTTAAATGATGTCAAGGTGCTTAGCACAGTTTCTGGCTTTCATTAGAACTTAATAAATGTCTATGTTGTTTTAATTTTAATCTATTGAGTTTCTCTCTGACATATCTTTTATTTAACCAACATTTTCATTCTGGAGTTTAATATTTTTTTCTTATCTTATTCTTGCTCCTTTCTACATGAAAACACATGATAATACAGAAATTTGGCATCTTTTACTTTACCTCCTAAAATCATCAATATTTTTTATGGTCTCCAAATAAAATTCCAACCATATTCTCTATCATTCAAAGATTTATGTCATCGGGCAATAACAAAAAAATAAAAGGATTTTTTTTTATGTCCCAACAAGTATCATATGATTTAGCTATTTCACAAAAGAGCATTTGGTAAGCTATTTTTTGACTCACCATATTCTCTTAGCTTTTCTCGTATTCTATCCTCTCTATCCTATGGAATCTATATAGTAGTTAGGTAACTTTAGTTAAGGGCTTTAGTAATGAAAGCTCCAGTTAATGAGACCATTTTTTTTGCGTGCCCATAAATACGTTTCTTATGTTTACATTTAGCATGTTCTTAATTCTGTATTAATCATTGAGTTATGACTGGTTTTTCTTCTGTACTAGACTACAAATTATATAACAGTGCTTAGCATAGTAGCTTCCATACAGCAAGTCTCAATAAATGTTTTTTAAATAAAATTATTGAAAATGTACAGAGATAAGTTAACATAGAGTCAGTATAAGTGAACAAAGCCCTTACAGTGCCTGAGTTGAAGTGAGTGGCAAAGAAGTGCTTACCACAATTTTATTCAGTAGGGGACAGGGAGATGATAAAGAAACCTTTCCTCATCAAGAAGTGTATTAGATGAGAAAAGGCAGAAACATATAAATAACTACATGCATGTCTAAGTGCATTGGGAGGGAACTTAAGTAGCACACTCTAAAAATTTAAAAGTCAAGTACTAGGACTAAGACATACCATTTCTCTTCTCCTAAATTTCAGTGCTATGTATTTTTCTCCTCTATTTCTCTGAAAGGAAAAGTAATTCTGATGATCCTAGTGAATAGTTCTGTGCACTAACCTTGCAAGAGTCTTCAGTGCTCGAAGGTATCGTAGCCTAAAGTTCTTTGTGGCAATAATTTTAGGCACTGTTTTGATCTCTGATGAAGCCTATGGCCTTCTGCAAAGGTTGGTTAATGTGATATGATGATTTTATACTCTCTTTATTTATGCTAAGAGTATGGTTAAGAACAAATAATGATAATGACCTCCCACTAGAATCTAATCTCACAGTATCAACTCTTGGGAAAAGAGACAATTAAAATTTTCCTTTTCCCCCACTGGCTCTCAGCATTTGATAGTGTCACATAGGCATGATTTATCATTTTGTTTGTACTATTGATTGAAATAAAGCATGTACTAGATTTTGTTAGAGGTTCAGTAAATTTCTTGTCAAGTTATTTAAAAGTTTAAAATTTCAGGAAATTTTTAAGACATATACTAAAAGAATTTTCTAAAGTGAATTCTCACAAGAGGAAAAAATAAAAATCAGTGGAAACAACACTCTACATAAGATTTGAAAGATTTTATCTTCATTGACTTCTTCTAACTGTATTTAGGTGTCATGGCATACTCATAAAACAGTAATATTTGGAATATTTTAACAGGGGATGAATGAAAGCATTTGCTAAATATTGCCATAAACTTATGGGAAGTTCCTAACAACAAAAGATGCCTTGTTTTCTAAAGAGAAATATTGAGAAATAATAAACACATATGTGTTATATGAAATTAGTTTGTTTTTTGTTATGTTTTGTTTTGTTTTTTTCACTTCATTTATTTATTTATTTATTTATTTATTATGGTGACATTGGTTAAAGAAATCCAGTAAGTTTCGGGTGTACAATTCAACATACATATATACATATATGTGTGTGTGTATATATATATATATATATATATATATATGTATGTGTGTATATGTATGTATATATATATA
>NW_024340627.1:0-327 GCF_902729225.1 Pteropus medius | reverse complement strand
GAGAGAGAGAGATTGAGAGAGAGAGAGAGAGAGAGAGACAGAGAGACAGAGAGGCCTTTATTTCTTTTCTGTTTGTTTTTTTGTTTGTTTGGATGTGTCTGCAGAGGCTGCCAAGTTTAGAATCTTGGTGTAGGTGATAGTTATTTAACATTCGTGAGTTCAGGGAGAACTTTAAAAATGCAATTCTAGTACAAAAATCTTTACAAGGAAAGGCTTTATTTTTCATTTCATAAAGAAATGTTAAAAAGTCTGTTTTTATATATTTTCATAAAGCTATCACCAAAAATATTTTAATAAGCCTTTTCTTTCTGTCATCTTGGAATTTTT
>NW_024340626.1:0-391 GCF_902729225.1 Pteropus medius | reverse complement strand
ATATATATATATATATATATATATATATATATATACCCTGACAAGAGAATGAATAAATTGTGGTATGTCCACATAATGGAATAATATAGAAGAGTGAAATGAATAAACTATAGCTAAATGCAATGACATGAAAGAATAATGTTCAGTGAAAAAAGTAAAACCCTGGAAACCATTTAAATATGACAAGATTTTTGAAGAGTTTGAAAATAACTAAATATATTTTTAACCATCTCTTCTTTCTTTCTCTTTCCCTTCCTTCTTACCTCTCTCTCTCTCTTTCCTTTTCTATTATCTATCTATCTATCTATCTATCTATCTATCTATCATCTATCTATTATCTACATTACTATAGTTAATGGATGTGTGTGTGTGTGTGTATGTGTGTGTGTGT
>NW_024340625.1:0-1007 GCF_902729225.1 Pteropus medius | reverse complement strand
CCCAACCTCATCTTTCCCAGACAAGTCCAATTAGAGCCCATGGCAGACAGCCTCATTAGAAGCTGCAGCCAAGAGGGGAGGGGGAGAATGACGCCCCACAGGAAACCAGAGGCCCGAGGCCAGGGCCCCAAGGAGGGTGGGCCCAGACACCTAATGCTTTCTCTGTCCTCAGCGGCCTGCATGGAGCCTCATAACAACCAGGCAGGCGCTCCAAGGCATTGCACCTGCCGACTACAGCAAATGAGCTGAGCAGGGATTCGAAGCTGGGCTGTCTGATTCCAGAGCCCCCTGATCTCCCCACTGCCTGGGTGCTCTCCAGGGGCCCAGTCTGGGTCTCATTCACCCCAGGGGTTCCTGGAGGCCTCGGGTAAGTGTGTTCAGTGAGAGTGACTGTGTAGCGGAGCTGTCCCATCTGCCTGACAACTGTCTTCCGGTCATACGAATACCACTCCTGCAGGACCCATTCAGACATCGATACTCTGGGAAGCCCCCCGCTTGGGCTCAAGTTCCAGATGTCTTCGAGAACTATCTGGCTCAAGGGCTGTCTCCCCCTCAGCTGGGTCTGACTCATCCTGGCCCACAGGTCCAGGGTCACTTCAGCATGAACAAATGAGTGAATGATTATGCGAGGGTCCTTCTGGGCCCTTCAGCCCTCACAGCCCACCCATCTGAGAATTGGGTGTCACCCCGGGTCAGGGGGATGGCTCCGGGAGGGGCAAGCGTCTTACCACATCGATCGCTCCTTCCTTCCTTCTTGAGGGTGCCTTGGCTCTCCCTGGAAGTTTCTCTGTGGGGAAGAAAAAGTTAGGGCTGCAGCATCTAAAGAATTCACCCCCTTCTTCTGAAGCCTGCCCTCCTCTTGGGCACCGTCCTCGGGAGCAGAAGCAGGAAACCCAACCGTTGTTCGGGACCCCACCAAGCCCCTTTCTAAGGACCCCAAACTTCCCACACCCCCACAGCCTCTCATGCTCACCTGGGCCCAAGAGGGTCTCAGCATTTCTCTTTTG
>NW_024340624.1:0-5183 GCF_902729225.1 Pteropus medius | reverse complement strand
TGGAGGAGCACTCACTGACACTTTGAGCTCCTAGAGGTCCAAACTACGTCTCATTCGTCTCTGTATGCTCTTGCAGGGTTCAGGGCCTGCCACAGACAGCGTACCCAGGGATGCTTTGGCCCCTGCGTACATGGCGGCCGTCACCCGCTGGAAAGGGTTCAGTTGGGAGACACTGCAGACAGCTGTGGGTCAGAATTCGGCCTCCGTGCCTTAGGATCTTTGCAATCAGCTCTTTGAGCCTTTCATTTCTTCATTTTGAATGCGTCCACGGGGACCATTACGACCATCCCAGGAAGAAAGGTGTGGGAGGGGGAGGTGTCTGCTTCCGTCCTGAAGTCTGATTTCCACTGCGGAAAGCGGGAAGGAGCCGAGGCCTTAGGAAGGAACCCCGGGGCCTCTGGGATGAAAAGAGATCATGCTGAATTGTGGCTCTGGAACGCCCGGTGTCCACACTGCGGGCAGGTGGACGTGCTAGGTGCTGCCTGTTCTGTGGTAGACCAGGGGTCCACGCAGGTTTCCTTCGAAAATTCACCATATACATAATATGCATATAGATGAACATATATATGCATATATATGTATATGGTGGCTTTGGCAAAAAACTCTCTGGTGACGTCCATTTTGAGCCGGAATCGCATACTTCCGTGAAATGGCTCACTTGCGGCAAATGCACAGCCCTCCCGGGGCTTTGGGGCTCTGTGGGCGATGCTCGGTCATCTGCGGGTACTGGGGTACCGAGGTTGGAGGAGCACTCACTGACACTTTGAGCTCCTAGAGGTACAAACTACGTCTCATTCGTCTCTGTATGCTCTTGCAGGTTTCAGGGCCACCCACAGACAGCGTACCCAGGGATGCTTTGGCACCTGCATCCATGGCGGCCGTCACCCGCTGGAAAGAGTTCAGTTGGGAGACACTGCAGACAGCTGTGGGTCTGAATTCGGCCTCCGTGCCTTAGGAGCTTTGCGATCAGCTCTCTGAGCCTTTCATTTCTTCATTTTGAATGCGTCCACGGGGACCATCATGACCATCCCAGGCAGAAAGGTGAGGGCGAGGGAGGTGTCTGCTTCCGTCCTGAAGTCTGATTTCCACTGCGGAAAGCGGGAAGGAGCCGAGGCCTTAGGAAGGAGCCCCGGGGCCTCTGGGATGAAAAGAGATCATGCTGAATTGTGGCTCTGAAACGCCCGGTGTCCACACGGCGGGGAGGTGGAGGTGCGAGGAGCGGCCTGTCTCCTGTGGTAGAGCAGGGGTCCACGCAGGTTTCCTTCGAAAATCCACCATATACATATATATGCATATAGATGAATATATATATGCATATATATGTATATGGTAGCTTTGGCGAAAAGCTCTCTGGTGACGTCCATTTGGAGCCAGAATCGCAGACTTCCGAGAAAAGGCTCACTTGCGGCAAATGCACAGCCCTCCCGGGGCCATGGGGCTCTGTGGGCGATGCTCGGTCATCTGCGGGTACTGGGGTACCGAAGTTGGAGGAGCACTCACTGACACTTTGAGCTCCTAGAGGTACAAACTACGTCCCATTCGCCTCTGTATGCTCTTGCAGGGTTCAGGGCCACCCACAGACAGCGTACCCAGGGATGCTTTGGCCCCTGCGTCCATGGCGGCCGTCACCCACTGGAAAGAGTTCAGTTGGGAGACACTGCAGACAGCTGTGGGTCTGAATTCGGCCACCGTGCCTTAGGAGCTTTGCGATCAGCTCTTTGAGCCTTTCATTTCTTCATTTTGAATGCGTCCACGGGGACCATTACTACCATCCCAGGCAGAAAGGTGAGGGAGAGGGAGGTGTCTGCTTCCGTCCTGAAGTCTGATTTCCACTGCGGAAAGCGGGAAGGAGCCGAGGCCTTAGGAAGGAGCCCTGGGGCCTCTGGGATGAAAAGAGATCATGCTGAATTGTGGCTCTGGAACGCCCGGTGTCCCCACTGCGGGGAGGTGGAGGTGCTAGGAGCGGCCTGTCTTCTGTGGCAGACCAGGGGTCCACGCAGGTTTCCTTCGAAAATCCACCATATACATATATGTGCATATAGATGAACATATATATGCATATATATGTATATGGTAGCTTTGGCAAAAAGCTCTCTGCTGACGTCCATTTTGAGACAGAATCGCAGACTTCCGAGAAAAGGCTCACTTGCGGCAAATGCACAGCCCTCCCGGGGCCTTGGGGCTCTGTGGGCAATGCTCGGTCTTCTGCGGAGACTGGGGTACCGAAGTTGGAGGAGCACTCACTGACACTTTGAGCTCCTAGAGGTACAAACTACGTCTCATTCGTCTCTGTACGCTCTTGCAGGGTTCAGGGCCACCCACACACAGCGTACCCAGGGATGCTTTGGCCCCTGCGTCCATGGCGGCCGTCACCCGCTGGAAAGAGTTCAGTTGGGAGACACTGCAGACAGCTGTGGGTCTGAATTCGGCCTCCGCCTTAGGAGCTTTGCGATCAGCTCTTTGAGCCTTTCATTTCTTCATTTTGAATGCGTCCACGGGGACCATTACGACCATCCCAGACAGAAAGGTGAGGGAGAGGGAGGTGTCTGCTTCCGTCCTGAAGTCTGATTTCCAATGCGGAAAGCAGGAAGGAGCAGAGGCCTTAGGAAGGAGCCCCGGGGCCTCTGGGATGAAAGAGATCATGCTGAATTGTGGCTCTGGAACGCCCGGTGTCCACACTGCGGGGAGGTGGAGGTGCTAGGAGCGGCCTGTCTTCTGTGGTAGACCAGGGGTCCACGCAGGTTTCTTTCGAAAATCCACCATATACATATATATGCATATAGATGAACATATATATGCATATATATGTATATGGTAGTTTTGGCAAAAAGCTCTCTGGTGACGTCCATTTCGAGCCAGAATCGCAGACTTCCGAGAAAAGGCTCACTTGCGGCAAATGCACAGCCCTCCCGGGGCCTTGGGGCTCTGTGGGCGATGCTCGGTCATCTGCGGGTACTGGGGTAGCGAAGTTGGAGGAGCACTCACTGACACTTTGAGCTCCTAGAGGTACAAATCCATGCCCCATTCTCTCCTCTGTATGCTCTTGCAGGGTTCACGGCCACCCACAGACAGCGTAGCCAGGGATGCTTTGGCCCCTCCGTCCATGGGGGCCGTCACCCGCTGGAAAGAGTTCAGCTGGGGACACTGCAGACAGCTGTGGGTCTGAATTCGGCCTCCGTGCCTTAGGAGCTTTGCGATCAGCTCTTTGAGCCTTTCATTTCTTCATTTTGAATGCGTCCCCGGGGACCATTACGACCATCCCAGGCAGAAAGTTGAGGGAGAGGGAGGTATCTGCTTCCGTCCTGAAGTCTGATTTCCACTGCGGAAAGCGGGAAGGAGCCGAGGCCTTAGGAAGGAGCCCCGGGGCCTCTGGGATGAAAAGAGATCATGTTGAATTGTGGCTCTGGAACGCCCGGTGTCCACACTGCGGGGAGGTGGAGGTGCGAGGAGCGGCCTGTCTTCTGTGGTAGAGCAGGGGTCCACGCAGATTTCCTTCGAAAATCCACCATATACATATATATGCATATAGATGAACATATATATGCATATATATGTATATGGTAGCTTTGGCAAAAGCTCTCTGGTGACGTCCATTTTGAGCCAGAATCGCAGACTTCCGAGAAAAGGCTCACTTGCGGCAAATGCACAGCCCTCCCGGGGACTTGGGGCTCTGTGGGCGATGCTCGGTCATCTGCGGGTACTGGGGTAGCGAAGTTGGAGGAGCACTCACTGACACTTTGAGCTCCTAGAGGTACAAACTACGTGTCATTCGTCTCTGCATCCTCTTGCAGGGTTCGGGGCCGCCCACAGACAGCGTACCTGGGGATGCTTTGGCCCCTCCGTCCATGGCGGCCGTAACCCGCTGGAAAGAGTTAAGTTGGAAGACACTGCAGACAGCTGTGGGTCTGAATTCGGCCTCCGTGCCTTAGGAGCTTTGCGATCAGCTCTTTGAGCCTTTCATTTCTTCATTTTGAATGCGTCCACGGGGACCTTTACGACCATCCCAGGCAGAAAGGTGAGGAAGAGGGAGGTGTCTGCTTCCGTCCTGAAGTCTGATTTCCACTGCGGAAAGCGGGAAGGAGCCGAGGCCTTAGGAAGGAGCCCCGGGGCCTCTGGGATGAAAAGAGAGCATGCTGAATTGTGGCTCTGGAACGCCCGGTGTCCACACTGCGGGGAGGTGGAAGTGCTAGGAGCGGCCTGTCTTCTGTGGTAGACCAGGGTCCACGCAGGTTTCCTTCGAAAATCCACCATATACATATATATGCATATAGATGAACATGTATATGCATATATATGTATATGGTAGCTTTGGCAAAAAGCTCTCTGGTGACGTCCATTTTGAGCCAGAATCGCAGACTTCCGAGAAAAGGCTCACTTGCGGCAAATGCACAGCCCTCCCGGGGCCTTGGGGCTCTGTGGGCGATGCTCGGTCATCTGCGGTACTGGGGTACCGAAGTTGGAGGAGCACTCACTGACACTTTGAGCTCCTAGAGGTACAAACTACGTCTCATTCGTCTCTGTATGCTCTTGCAGGGCTCAGGGCCATCCACAGACAGCGTACCCAGGATGCTTTGGCCCCTGCGTCCATGGCGGCCGTCACCCGCTGGAAAGAGTTACGTTGGGAGACACTGCAGACAGCTGTGGGTCTGAATTCGGCCTCCGTGCCTTAGGAGCTTTGCGATCAGCTCTTTGAGCCTTTCATTTCTTCATTTGGAATGCGTCCACGGGGACCATTGCGACCATTCCAGGCAGAAAGGTGAGGGAGAGGGAGGTGTCTGCTTCCGTCCTGAAGTCTGATTTCCACTGCGGAAAGCGGGAAGGAGCCGAGGCCTTAGGAAGGAGCCCCGGAGCCTCTGGGATGAAAAGAGATCATTCTGAATTGTGGCTCTGGAACGCCCGGTGTCCACACTGCGGCGAGGTGGAGGTGCTAGGAGCGGCCTGTCTTCTGTGGTAGACCAGGGGTCCACGCAGGTTTCCTTCGAAAATCCACCATATACATATATATGCATATAGGTGAACATATATATGCATATATATGTATATGGTAGCTTTGGCAAAAAGCTCTCTGGTGACGTCCATTGAGCCAGAATCGCAGACTTCCGAGAAAAGGCTCACTTGCGGCAAATGCACAGTCCTCCCGGGGCATTGGGGCTCTGTGGGCGATGCTCGGTCATCTGCGGGTA
>NW_024340623.1:0-432 GCF_902729225.1 Pteropus medius | reverse complement strand
CGTCACCTGTCACACCTGACACTCTCCTCCCCCTCGCTTCTAGATTTCGACTTCGCTCTCAAACCTGTCAGGTGCCTCTCCTCGGTGACACCCTCCCCTCCTGGCCCTTCCTCGTCAAGCCTTGTGTCACTGCACGGCCAGGACAGTGAACCTCAGTGTCCCCTGCACGAAGCGTCAGTGTGCCGGGGCGAGCCAGACACAAACTGTTATTTTAAAGGCAAATACCTTAAAAAGGAAAACACCCACTAGAGATCTGTTAACGAGAGTATGTTTTACTTAGTCAAGGGCTATTTCTCGGATGGGTTGACGACCAAGTGCCTTAGGTGTACGCAGTGTGATGAACTCATCCCGACCCTGGAGGAGCTTCCTGGGGACAGAGGACAACCTGCACGACGCTACCCGGCAGGGCAGGGTTGGAGCGGGGGGGGGGGG
>NW_024340622.1:0-557 GCF_902729225.1 Pteropus medius | reverse complement strand
CACGAAATTCGTGGATTAAAACATCAGAACCTGGAGATGTCGATAAACGGGCATCGCCCGCGGGCGCCCTCCGTCCGCTCTGAGGGACCCCAGCTCTCCGTGGCGCTGACGCGTGATCGGAAACGGTCGGAAGGATTCGTGCTCGGGCCCTCGAATTTTAAATTTGGGAGTCGTCATGTGTTTTTGTTTTTCTGCGTTTTTGAAAGATCAAAATGTGCTTCAGAAAGTCTCGTTGAGAAAGAGACAAACTCATAGACGCAGAGAACAAAACGTCTTGGGTTCTGGGGACGCAGCAGCCCACTCGGGGTGCCCTCGGTCCGGCGCGTGTGGACCGCGCTGAGCTCGCTTACCGTGGGGTTCGGGACCAGCCTTGGTCGCTGCTTTTCCACTTCCTGGAGGCGTTGGAAGAGCTTTGGTGGAGGCTTCGCGGTGTGTCGGATCCGTGGAAGCCAGAGGCTTGTGGAAGGGCCGTCTGGGCTTCTCTTGCGTTAAAGTCACGGGTCTCTTTGCAGAGATGAGCAAGTCTTCGGGCGCGAATGTGCAAACTCCACTGGAAC
>NW_024340621.1:0-361 GCF_902729225.1 Pteropus medius | reverse complement strand
CGGGGACCATTACGACCATCCCAGGCAGAAAGGTGAGGGAGAGGGAGGTGTCTGCTTCCGTCCTGAAGTCTGATTTCTACTGCGGAAAGCGGGAAGGAGCCGAGGCCTGAGGAAGGAGCCCCGGGGCCTCAGGGATAAAAAGAGATCATGCTGAATTGTGGCTCTGGAACGCCCGGTGTCCACACTGCGGGGAGGTGGAGGTGCTAGCAGCGGCCTGACTTCTGTGCTAGACCAGGGGTCCACGCAGGTTTCCTTCGAAATTCCACCATATACATATATATGCATATAGATGAATATATATATGCATATATACGTATATGGTAGCTTTGGCGAAAAGCTCTCTGGTGACGTCCATTTTGAG
>NW_024340620.1:0-392 GCF_902729225.1 Pteropus medius | reverse complement strand
AAGGACCAAAATCCAGGGCACACACATGAAGGATTGAGAGCCCCACTTCCTTTCCTCCAGACAATTACTAAACCAGAATATAGCAGGAGAGGGTGGCTCAAGATGTAGGAATGGGGGTTAGGTTAGCATAGCAAAGGGAAAAGGAAGGCAGGAATAGTTATAAGGCATTGGCTAATGAGAAATTTAGAGAGCTGACTCTAGGAGGAAGTCATGATTATGGCTAGGGATGCTTCCTTGAGGCCCAGCTCCTCAAGTGTCAGAACACATGCAGCATCACACCGGGGGACGGGAGGTCGGTGATGCCAACCCTCAAGTGCGCTCAGCTGGGACTTCAGAACGGGCAAGTTATATCTGCATTGGCTCCAACTTTTGGGTCAGTATTGCAGCTTTCC
>NW_024340619.1:0-1731 GCF_902729225.1 Pteropus medius | reverse complement strand
AATTTATAGAGTCTCGGGGTGGGGGGTCGATGGGGGTGTGAGAGGCGCCTGTGCAAGGCATAAAGGAGCAGGCTCCCCGGAGGGGGTGCTTTGCGATGGGGACCCCTCCAGCCACAGCCCCACAGGGGTGTCGGAAGTGGGCGCAAACCCCTGGGCGGGGCCCCGACCCCCTGGCTCTCACTGCGGAAAAGCAGGTTCATCTCCATTTCTTTTTTCAAAACAAAACTAAAAGTCAGCGCTCCAAATACGGGGGCAGAGCAGAGCGCTCAGTCACAGTAAAAGCCGCTGCCGCAGCGCCAGGAGCATCGCTGAGTGGGGCCGGCGGGCGAGGGCCGGCCTCGCTGCCCCGGGGTGACCGCCCGAGCGCCTGGCCCGCGCCCTTCCCGCCTCTGCGACTGTCCTCGCCAAGCCGCGCCGCTGGGGTCGGCGGGTCCGGGGACGAGGAGCCGTGTCCGCTGTCCGCTGGGCCTCTGCCGGCGACCGTCCGCCCCTCCGTCCGGAGTCGTCCGCAAAGGCGGCGGGGACGCCGGGATGACCGCGCGGCGGCTTCCAGGGAGGGCTGCGGGGCCCCGGGGGCCGTCACCGCTCGTGCTTGACGCCGGCGTCCCCCCGCTCCACGGCCACCCCGCCGCCGCTCCGAGGGCCGTCCCTCTTGGCGCAATCCTTCTCCGCGTAAAACTCGGCCAGCACGGGGCAGTGCTCGGACGCCACCCCGCCCCAGGACCAGTTATCTGGAATCCAGGGGTTCGTGAGGCCTTCCCGCACCACGGCGCAGTGACCTGAAGGGAAGGGAGAGGAGACCCAGAAATCAGGGCGGGGGGCCGGGCGGGGCCGATGCCGCGCATGGCCGGCGGGTGCCCGGACCACACGCCTCAGCGGCCTGGCTCGCCGTGCACGTGCGATGTGTCGGCCACGCTGATCCCCTGGGCAGGTGAGGGTTTACCATTTGGGCACCGCAACCACCCGGTGCAGGCTGTGCCCCGCTTCACACACCCGTCGGCCTCTGGCTGACCTCCTTGCTAGCCGCCCCCTCACCTGACCAGCCAGAGGAAGCATCTGACACAGGGACACAAGTCTCACAAACATGTCCAAGGCGAAGGTCCTAGTTTACAAAGCAATGACAATAAAGGTGGTGGTCATGGGGGTGGGGGGTGCGGTGGATAAGGTCCAGGAAAAGGGTAAAAAAGGGAAAATTATGGAGGTGTATGAGAAAGTAATGGTATTTAAAAAAATAAAGATTTAGAAATATATGAAGCGGGAGGTACATCTGGAAAACAATGAGATGGTTACAAAGCCGACACGGGGCACTTAGAAAGCGCTGCTGTGGCCACGTCCGTCAGTGCAAGTGCAGAGGCCTGGCTCTGGCTGGAGCTGTGGCTTGCCCAGGGGACAGTTCCCGGCTCTGGGACCTCTCCCTGCACTCACTTCTCCCACGGAACAGCCGGGGGCAGGTGGAGTGATTTGTAACTTCCTTCCGGCCCTGCATCCTCAGGCTCACAGCCTGTCTTGCTGAGAAGCTGCCTTTGCCCACCCCTCCTGGTGGCGCGGGCAGGCTGGTGGCCCGGGCAGGCTGGTGGCCCGGGCAGGCTGACAGCCTCAGTCTGGCCTGCCATGCACTTCTGCCATCGAGATCTCGCCTAGTTTCATGATTGTCACCCCCCGAGACCACGTCTTTCATCCTTCGGATCCTCCCACGGCACAGTCCACAGGAAACCAGTGTCCGGGACTGGA
>NW_024340618.1:0-1105 GCF_902729225.1 Pteropus medius | reverse complement strand
TGAGCCGAGCGGGGTGGGGCGGGGCCGCGGGGTGTCGCGGATGCTTCCGGGCGGGCACCTCCCTGTGGTTAATCCGTTTGTGGACTATCTCTCTTTTCTCCCTCTCCTCTCTCTCCTCCATTGCTGTCCGCAGTACTCGGTATGGGAGCCCCAAAAGACAGCTCCAGTTTTACAGGTAACGAGCCCTCCGTTTCCCTAAACCCGCGAGCTGAAGGCGGGGGACCTGGTGGTGGGGGGCCAGGCGCCCAGGTCGGGGCGCTGATGGTTCCTCAGAGGTAAAGTCCCCCAACGAAGTCCAGGCTCCGGTTCTCCCTGGGTGCCCACCCACGGGCGTTTGTGACGGCCGATGGAAAATGTGAAGTCGGGTTCGTTGTGCTGATCTAGAATCTGCTTCACTTTACATCCTCAGGCAGCGGGGCAGGCGTCTCCTGCGGTGTGTGCGTCTCAGGTCCCCAGAGTAAAAGGCAGGGCGGCCCCACCCCCACCGCAGGCTCCTTGGATTTGAGTTGATTTGCAGCCTGCAGAGCTCTCAGGGTGATCAAAGGCCAGCACCTCCTGGGGGGTGTGGCCCCTGCGTGACCTGGAGGGTGTGTGGGGGACTCTGGGACTCTGATCTGGGCGAGCGTCTGTGCCCTGAGGGACGGGGAACCGCGGGGACGAGCATGGCAGTCAGCAGGGTCCTCTGAGCTGTCTCTTCCTAACCTGCACGGTGGGAGGTGTCCCGAGAGGACACACGCTTCCTGGAAAGTCACTCTAGAAATGCTGACATTTTTCCCTGTCAGGAAAATGTCATGGTACAGAACCCGCCGGTCCGTGCCACCAGCCTTGGGGCGTGTGTGGGGCTCGTCGTGGCTCTTGGGGGCAGGGTCTTGGTGTCTGTCGTGCGTCTTGGCATTCAGGCCTGGCGTCGCACACACCCACCAGTGACGGGGCGTGGGACAGCTACTGCCAACTCACCAGGAATCTTGGGCAGTGGGTACAGTGCCGGCGCTGGATTCCGTATTGTCCTTCCCACCGCCCCGGCGCCTCTGGACGTGACCGTGGGTCTGGGTCCTCAGGCTAACTTTGCCGCCGCTCCCAAGCAGTCTCACTCCTTACAGAGACC
>NW_024340617.1:0-424 GCF_902729225.1 Pteropus medius | reverse complement strand
AATTTCTAAGCAGAATGTTTTAATAGTTTGGGGGGGAATGAGGGGCAGTGGTTGGGAAGGACAGAGACCAAAGCAAAGCGACAAGGGAGATCTAAAAACAAATCCAACATGGCATTCTGGGAAGGAAAACTCATTTTTTGAATGAAAAAAATACTTTGTGTGTGTGTGTATTTGACATGATTTGCTTCCCCAGCAGGTACAAATGAGATAAAAATCTGTTATTAATTTTCAGGTTAATAACCGAAGCCCATTCCTCCACCCCAGCTACTCTGGTGTCAGCTGCTACTATCCCTTCCCACCTTCCACTTGCCCCAGATAGGCAGACGTCCAGCTTTTCTTTTTGGTGCCTCCTTTTCTTTCTCTCCTCTCTTCAGTTTTTCAATAATCCCAGAGATTTCATCCAGTACAAAAGGGCTATTCCTAC
>NW_024340616.1:0-530 GCF_902729225.1 Pteropus medius | reverse complement strand
GGGCCAGAGGGGGGCTAGGGCTTTGGAGTGCTCGTTGCACTTTGGTCTTTCACTCACTGTGACCAAATTTCTGCCTCTCTAAACCTTCCTATGATGTCAACATCCTCTGAATGGAACGTGTTGGGCAATGACTAGGACGCATCCTGAATAAATAACATGCTCCATTAACCCTGAAGAAGTGGGCCCTTGTGACGAGGATAATAATTCTTTTATTATCTGCAAATAATTCTTTCATATACAGCTGGGTTGAAAGTTCCAGTCTTGTTTTAAAATTAAACAAATATTAACAGAGACAAGACTTGTTCCGTCGCAGAGTGGACAAATGGACCTACTTGAACTAATTAAGTTTGTTTTGGCTCCAAGTCTGCATATTCAGAAACTCCTTAAGCAGATATTTTTTAATGTTCGTACACACCTGATGTAAAACAATGTAATCTGTTTATAATCTGCAGTCATTTTAAAAATCACTTTTAAACGCCAATATCCTTGGCTCCGGCCATTACATTTTAAACAAAGAGTGCACCACGAAA
>NW_024340615.1:0-733 GCF_902729225.1 Pteropus medius | reverse complement strand
AATATAACATATCAAAGAATGGAAAACAAAAACCATGTGATCAACTTATTAGACACAAAAAATGTCTAACATTCCTCATGATTAAAAACAATCAACAAACTAGAACTAAAAGGGAACTTGCTCAACAGATAAAAAGATATCTTTGAAAATTAACTGGCCAGAATAGGCAACTATATAGAGAAAGCAAGTAGATTAGTAGCTGCTTAGGTCTGAGGGACTGGGGAGGAGGAGGGTGAAAATTGAAGTGTGTTCCTGTGAGGTGATGAAAATGTTCTAAAATTGGTTGTTTGGTGATTGCAAATACCTGTGAATATACTAAAAAAATCTTTGAATTATACACTTTAAGTGGATGAATTCTATAATAAGTGAATTATATTTCAATATCTTTAATAAAAAAAATAGAGAAGAGTCAAGTGTGACTCAAAGGATTCCAACCTTGGCAACTTGAAGAATGGTGTTAAACTTATTGTGATGAGAAGGAATATGGAAGGACAAAGATGGTGGAGAGTAGTTCAGAAATCAGCACTGCTTTTGTGCATGTTACGTTTGTGTATTAGACATGTAAGTGGAAATATCAAAATAGGAAGCTGAAGTCACAAACCTGTAGGGCTGTGGTCCAAGCTAATAATACATATTTGGCAATAATTAGTAAAAGGTATATAAGTCATCAAACTGAATGACATTACCAAGAGAATTAACACACACACACACAAAAAATGGAACAAATCAATGA
>NW_024340614.1:0-367 GCF_902729225.1 Pteropus medius | reverse complement strand
TAGGAAGGAGCCCCGGGGCCTCTGGGATGAAAAGAGATCATGCTGAATTGTGGCTCTGGAATGCCCGGTGTCCACACTGGGGGAGGTGGAGGTGCTAGGAGCGGCCTGTCTTCTGTGGTAGACCAGGGTTCCACGCAGGTTTCCTTCGAAAATCCACCCTATACATATAAATATGCATATATATGTATATGGTAGCTTTGGCAAAAAGCTCTCTGGTGACGTCCATTTTGAGCCAGAATCGCAGATTTCCAAGAAAAGGCTCACTTGCGGCAAATGCACAGCCCTCCCGGGGCCTTGGGGCTCTGTGGGCGATGCTCGGTCATCTGCGGGTACTGGGGTACCGAAGTTGGAGGAGCACTCACTGACA
>NW_024340613.1:0-911 GCF_902729225.1 Pteropus medius | reverse complement strand
GCCCTCTGTCACACTGCATACCTCTGGAATTGTTCCCGTCTTCCTTCTGCTAGGCAGAGCTTCTGCCACTGGGGCAGCCATGTCCAGGTACAGAGCTGCCATCACGGGAGAGGTTTAGCAGCGATGGAAGGCCCTTTGCCGGGGATGGGTGGAAGGAATCATGAGGCGAAGGTTGGGTACCTCTGTCCCCCAGATCCTGTTATTTCTAGGATTTTTTTAAATCTCGGTTTTAGAATGTTCCAGATCATTAATCCAGGTACTGCTACCAGCTTTTCCCCACTGTGTCAGGAGTCCCCAAGACCATCCACCCATCAGTGATCCATTAGGAGGACTCACGGACTCAGCCTATAGCTGTACTCATGGCTACGATTTATTGCTGTGAGAGGATACGGAACAGTTTTATTGTAGATGAAACTGCTGCTTCTAGCTCCTTTAATATTAACTTCAAGTCGGATCTGCTGGGTCTAATGTTTTTTTAACAAGCAGAATTAATCTTCCCGAAGAACAGCCGAGAAATGAATGACTAAGCTTTCCAACCCGAGTTCATTCTGTTCTGGAATATGAGAAGGGAATTCCAGCAGAGGGCAGCTTTGCATCGTCGAGTCCGGTCAAGTTCAGAGAGAGAGTTCTTGCTCATTTGTCCTGGAAACGATCACTTCCGATGTTTTAGACTTGAAGTGAAGTGACAACCACTGGCTACTTCACTTTTGCTGGGTCTTCTGTGGTGCCGTTGGAAAGGCTTGTGACGTTGGACTGAGCACCAAGCCTCATGAGTCCAGCTCGTGTCCTGGGGCAAGGTGCTCGATTTCTCTGGGCTTCGATTCCCCAGAATTATGTGAAACGGTACTGTGGGAAAGCAGCGTATAAACTGTCGCGGTGGGTGGTTGTCGAGTATCACTGTTGTGAGAGTT
>NW_024340612.1:0-317 GCF_902729225.1 Pteropus medius | reverse complement strand
ATCAGGCATATAGAAGCAGAGGAGTGCAACCCATGCTAAGAACAAGGCATTATAAGCTTAAATGATAAGAAGAAAATTATTATAACAAGATAGTAATGAACGTTCAGCATATACAAGGACAAATTGAGATAACAATGACTGAAAAGGGGAGCATTCAAAGATCCAAATTCACAAAGAAGAATGGAGATAAGGCACAGGCAGAAGAAAATAGAAGACTGTATATATATATATACACATATATATGTATATATATGTATATATATGTATATATATATTTTTATATATATGTACATATATATATATATATATATATATAT
>NW_024340611.1:0-489 GCF_902729225.1 Pteropus medius | reverse complement strand
ACAGGTGTCGCTTTGAGACTGAGGCTGCCACAGAAAGGGACTCGACTCCGGGACAGCTCTGGGACGGCTCCCGCCGGGGAGCTGCCTGTCGGGCCGGGGGCGCTCCCCGAAACTCCACCTTAGAAAGCAGCCTGGGAGGGCGACGCTGAGATCGGGGGGTGCTCAGGGGCGGGCGGCTACCAACGCACATCCACGCGGGGGTCACGAAGAAGCGATGCACGCGACGCCCCGGAAGGTGGCACCCCACCTCGGCAGGGACGGCTAAGCCGCTGGATGGCACACAGGTGACGTCGGTGCGGCCAGCAGGGGCTGTGCCCCACGACGGCTGAGTGGGAAAGCAGGCTGCAGGAGTGGGCGCGAGTGACCCCATTCTGAAGTCACGCCCTGTGACTTAGCTCACGGTAACGGAGTTATGGACAGTCTGGCGACGTTTAATTTCTTCCACAGTCCGTATTTTCCAAATTTTGGATAAGCATGGATTACTCACAG
>NW_024340610.1:0-1228 GCF_902729225.1 Pteropus medius | reverse complement strand
AGGAATGGCTAGAAATGAAGCGATACAGTTATTAAAATGAGTTTCATGGCAGACGCAGTGCAACTGAAGAGATGGAACGAGCGGAAAATAGATCTGAAGAAAGCATCCAGTGATCAGCCCAAAATATCGAGAAAGTGTTAAGAGTTAGGGACAGAATAAACCAGTCCTAACATATGTTGACTAGGAATTTTAGATGGAAAAAAACAGAGACGACGGGGAGAGGCACTATAGGGATGGAAGTCCTCAGATCCAAAAGACCTAGACACATCATAGTGAAACGTCGAAATATCAAGACGAAGAGAAAGCAGCCAGAATGGACACATGTACCAAGTAACAACATCGATCTGACAGCGCATGTCTTTTAGCAACAGTGGATGATGCTCCAGGATGACGGACCATCTCATAGCCTCCGAGTGCTGAGAAAAAAGACCCGTCTCTCTGGAATTCTGTGCTCAGTCAAATTCTCGCTCCAGAGAAAGGCATAACAAAGACCTTTAAAAACAAACAAAGGCTCAGAGCTTGTCATTCGTAGGGCCTCACCGAACCAGAGGATGCGGTTCAGTAAGAGAGAGAACGAGCCCAGAAGGGAGACTGAGATGCAAGAAGCAACATGTTTTCAAGCAAATGTTGGCAAAAGGAAATGAATATTGACTATTGTTTTTTTTTAAGAAGACAAATTCGTAGGGTTCATTTTGGAGGGTTTTACAAAACATAGAAGAGAAATATTAGAAAATAGTAACATGGAAGTCACAAGCAGGGAAATCAGAGTTAGTGCATTGTAAATTCATTCCGTTGCTCAAAGCGATAATGAAGAAGCCCACTGACTTTAGACTTCCTGAGTTTTACGTTGAAAGTTAAGGGTAAGCCCCGAAAGGATAGAGAGAGAGTGTGTAACCTCTAAACTCGTAGAGAAGAGAAGGAAATAAGACTTGATCCATCCAATACTGTGAAGGAGAAGAATGAAGGGAAAAAGGACACGAAACAATCATAGCAAATAGAAAATATTAATTGAGATGATCGATTCATTTGCAAATATTCCGAAAAAGAAAATGGGTTACGCTTTAGCGTTAAAACACCAACTCTCAGGTGGAATTTAAAAACAAAGCCAACTGTATGCTTTTTCACGAGAGACCTATTTAGTGACTCCCCTCGTGGCGGACTAACCGGACTAGTCCCTCCTGCTGTAAACGACTAGAAAAATGGCCGGTCGAAGAACTACGTTGTCCTC
>NW_024340609.1:0-615 GCF_902729225.1 Pteropus medius | reverse complement strand
TTGGGTAGAGTGGGCGCTGAGGCTGCTGGCTGGCACGCCCCTGGCAGAGACCCTGGCAGTAGGGGGCGTACCGCAGGGCCTCCCTGAAGAGAATTTTGTAGGCAGCAGGCCTCGGTAAAGATGCCGATCTCAAAGATGCTAATGGACTAAACAAGAGCACGTCAGACAACACCCTTGGAAACGTCTAGACACGTTTGCGGTGAGACTGGAAAGTAAACTTTGCCATTGAGATGAGCCACGTCTCATGTCACCTACCAGTCTCGTTTTGACTATGCACCCAGATCACTTGGAAAAGTATATACATGTCTGCTGAATTAATCTCCTCACTTGGCCCTTGTTGACCAAGAGGAGTCAACCACATCTTCGATGATCTGGGAACAGAAAGAGAGTAACACCTCCATGGACCATGGAATGAGGTGGTTTGTGGGGAATTCCACGGTGAAAGCTACGGGGAAAGGCTGAGCGGGCTCCTTCAGGAACTTAATACTACTACTACTAAAAATATCCCTGGCTGGTGGCTTTTAATTACTTCACAGATGTTGCGTCCCATCACTGAGGACCAAGCAGGCCTCCTCCTCACTGATTACAATAAAAATATGTTTTTAGAAACAAACA
>NW_024340608.1:0-585 GCF_902729225.1 Pteropus medius | reverse complement strand
CATTTCTTCATTTTGAATGCGTCCCCGGGGACCATTACGACCATCCCAGGCAGAATGGTGAGGGAGAGGGAGGTGTCTGCTTCCGTCCTGAAGTCTGATTTCACTGCGGAAAGCGGGAAGGAGCCGAGGCCTGAGGAAGGAGCCCCGGGGCCTCCGGGATAAAAAGAGATCATGCTGAATTTTGACTCTGGAACGCCCGGTATCCACACTGCCGGGAGGTGGTGGTGCTAGCAGCGGCCTGTCTTCTGTGGTAGACCAGGGGTCCACGCAGTTTTCCTTCGAAAATCCATCATATACATATACATGCATATAGATGAATATATATATGCATGTATATGTATATGGTAGCTTTGGCGAAAAGCTCTCTGGTGACGTCCATTTTGAGCCAGAATCGCAGTCTTCCGAGAAAAGGCTCACTTGCGGCAAATGCACAGCCCTCTCGGGGCCTTGGGACTCTGTGGGCCATGCCCGGTCATCTGCGGGTACTGGGGTGGCGAAGTTGGAGGAGCACTCACTGACACTTTGAGCTCCTAGAGGTACAAACTACGTGTCATTCGTCTCTGCATCCTCTTGCAGGGTTCAGGG
>NW_024340607.1:0-1763 GCF_902729225.1 Pteropus medius | reverse complement strand
TTTTCATCTTGTCTATGGTCAGACTTTGTCAAAATTCACTCCATGTGTGTCCATTCAAAGCTCAAATTTCTCGCTAACATACAAAATGAATTTCAGAGAAATAGACCAAAGGATGTCTTTTATATGCATATATATACATGTATCAATAAAGTAGTTTTCTATGATTGTAATAAAAATAACAGCTGTACAGATTATTGAATAAGGCATTTCAAAATTCAGACCTTATTTTATAGGACTACAACACCCTTGCAGATCTCTCTCAGGTAACTAAAAATCCAGCTGAGAATTCTACCATGTCATTTGCCTATTGGTGATGTTGAATGGGAACTGTGGCAAGCAGCTGAGGCATTGGGATATTTTAATTAATATGATTAAAATAAGTCAATACTATTTTGATTATTACTGCAATAATTAATAAACAGTGTGCTAAATGCTTTATATACTTATCTCATTTAAACCTCACAGCAAACTTTTGAAACAAATATTAATTTAAATATTAATTTAAAATATATATATATATTTACCAATGAAGATACCGAGTAAAGAGAGGCTAGGTAACTTGCAGAGTCCACATAGGTAGAGAGAATTAGAGTCAAAATTTGGACCCAGATCTGTCTGACTCTAGTTCTTGAACATAACATGAATATGTTAGAAATAAGTAACATATATCTTTTTTTAGTCATTTAAAAAACAATGAATATATAATAACAGATTACTTGATGACCACACAAAATTGTTAGAAAATAAATTTGTAGGGTCTGTTTTACCATAAAGAATAAATGAGAAAATGTGTACAAAAACACTATAAATTCCATTATGTTGGCAGAAATGACTGCATATCTGGAAATAAATATTGACCGCATACTGTATATCATATTCAAAATGAAATTCTAAATGATTTGAAGTTTAAAATATAATTAAGCAACAAAAAGTATGGCCAAGTAACATAGCCAAGGGTGTCGACACAGGGAGGCGTGAAGGATATGGGTGGTGGTTATTGTATTTCAGTTCTTGAATATCCTTTCGGTTATTTTTTATAGCTACAGTCTTCTGATGGTGTTTTCTGTCTTCGCATCTGTCTCCTCGAACGCATTAATCATTGTTATTTTAAAGTCTGAATATATCAACTCCAATATGTGGACCAACTCTGCCTCTACTTCTATTATCTTTATTTTTTTCTTGTTTATTTTTTCTCTCGGTTTTAAATCTTAGAACGCCTAATAGTTTTCTATTTAATGCCCGACATTGTGTATGAAGACATATGTATCCATCAGAGAATGTTATCTCTCTGGATGGATACATCAGATAAATAAATAAATTTTTAAGCATCTGGTAGGCAGTTATATAAAAGGAAAGTAATTCTTACCACAATCAGCCTTTGAGTAGTTTAAGGCTGGATTTCAGTCTTTCTAAGTCCTGGTATAATTCTTGCTTTCCCTTACCCCAAGGGTGTTGTCCTTCTGGTAGCACAATGGAATATTGGGGGTGATCACCAGGGCCTCTTGAACTTCAGGGTCCTAAATTATAATTTTTACCTTTCTGGAACTTGTGAAGCTGCTAATGATTCTACTCAGATTCTCTGACTTGTAGCAGTTTATTTTTTCTTTCTCTACCTACAAGCCTACCCTACTTATTAATTAACAAATGCCTTGCATGACAAGTAACCTCATTTCTGTTTTTTCTTTCTTTCTGGGATAACTCCTTACATCCTGCCACTGGATGTCATCAATTATCCTATTCCTGTAAGGAGCTAAAATCATAGA
>NW_024340606.1:0-472 GCF_902729225.1 Pteropus medius | reverse complement strand
CACTGTAACACTCTGGGATGCAGCTTTCTAATCCTTTCTTTTCCAGATGTACCTGAGTGTGTAAAATTTTACATTGTTGACAACAATTTTTTATTAGATTTTAAGTTTTTTGTTTTGTTTTTGTTTTTGCTGTTAGGATTGTAGCATTAAACTTATAAACTCCATTTTATTTACCATGCTATCATACACAGTTAGATGCTAAAGAATATTTGATGGGTAAAGAAATGAGTGAAAGATCAAGAGAAAGATCATCATGAGTGCACTAGGACTCATAAATGACCTCACAGTTTTCACCAGGCTAGGACAAAGTTTCTGGAGAATGCTCATATTGCTATATTGATACAGGGTGCCTAATCCACCCTGAAATGTCATTAGCTCTAGCATGAGGATTTTACTAACTGGCAGCCACTGCCTCGAAACAGCTATAAGTCAAGTTCTTAGAGAATAACAACACCTGTAATGAGTTATTATA
>NW_024340605.1:0-340 GCF_902729225.1 Pteropus medius | reverse complement strand
GGGGAGGTGGAGGTGCTAGCAGCGGCCTGTCTCTGTGGTAGACCAGGGGTCCACGCAGGTTTCCTTCGAAAATCCACCATATACATATATATGCATATAGATATATGCATATATATGTATATGGTAGCTTTGGCGAAAAGCTCTCTGGTGAAGTCCATTTTGAGCCAGAATCGCAGACTTCCGAGAAAAGGCTCACTTTCGGCAAATGCACAGCCCACCCGGGGTCTTGGGGCTCTGTGGGCCATGCCCGGACATCTGCGGGTACTGGGGTGGCGAATTTGGAGTAGCACTCACTGACACTTTGAGCTCCTAGAGGTACAAACTACGTGTCATTCGTCTC
>NW_024340604.1:0-525 GCF_902729225.1 Pteropus medius | reverse complement strand
CCCCCACGAGACCACTCGAAGGTGCTCCAAGGGTTCTGGAGTGAGTCATGTGGCGTCCCACAGATGCACTGATAAGGCCTGCACGCAAGTGGAGGCGCCCCTCCCTGGCCTGGCTGGATGCAGAGAGCCAGCTGCAGTGGCACCACCCCGGGGGCGGACCCCTCACTCTGCCCGGCTTAGGGGCCAGGCCTCTGCGACAGGCCTGGACTCCCTATGTCACAGCTGAGAGGCCCCCGAAGTCATCAGTGCCACCCTCTTGAGCTGTCTGCCTGCGACACCCTGTCTCTACCCACTTATCTCTTCAGAGGGGGTTTGGCTGCCCGACGAGGCCTGGGGGGGTCCCACAGCTTGCAGCGAATGAGGAGGAAGCGCTCGAGCATGCGAGTGACTCCGGTCAGCGGGCTGGCAAATTCCATCCTTGTCTTGTGACTCCCCTTCCTGTCCTAGGGCCCGTCCGTTCCCACAGACACGTTTCCTCTTCACGGGGGGCGGGGGGGCACTTCCTCATGCTTGCCTTGGCCCCCC
>NW_024340603.1:0-6591 GCF_902729225.1 Pteropus medius | reverse complement strand
GTTATCTAGCTCTATCCATTGTTCCAGACATCAAGAATGGGATGACGTGCCGGGAGAGGATCCCGCTCTCCGGTAACAGTGTCATCCTTTGTACCTCGTTCCTAAACAACGATTATAAAATACACAGAGTGTCATGGTCTTCATAATCTAATATCACCTAGAAGGCATCCAAACTTGGGTGCTTTTTCTCCTTACACAATAGCGATGTTTGTGAGCAGTTTATTCCAATTTTAATTTCTCTACCATTCCTTGATTATGACATTGGAGTTAAAGATGAAAGAGTCTCACGATTTCTCCATGGTAATCAAAGATGATTTTCCCTTTATAATCACCAAGTAATCGGAGCGTGTGTCAATGTCATTGTTTTCTACGATCGTTTACCGAATGATTTTGCATCCAAAGAAACCTTTTTCCTCAATAAATTATTATCAAGCAGGCTAAAAATATGGATAATTTTAACGGGAATTTTCTTCTCCATGTGTTAGTTGGCATGATTTCCTCATAATGGTTTACATTTCTGCACTTTCCATGAATCCTTCAGCTTAGATATGTTATATCTTGGGGGGTTGTTTGTGGGTTTGTTTAGATTTTAAGCCTTTTATGTGTTTATCGGCCCTCTTGGCGCTAGGTGAGGGCTTGTTGGGAATGACATCGGAACGTCCTCTATCCACGATTGGTCGACGACACAGACGTGCCCGGAAGAGAGCTCAAGCGCGAAAGCCTGAGTAGGATGATGTGACCCACATAATCCAGTCGACACAGGTGCGTCTTTTTCCTGGCTCCTCCCCAACACACACAATTGCTTCCAGTAGTAATCACAAGAGATTGCTCTGAGGGCATCGTCTGACTTGAAATGCCAAGATTATTCTTTTTTTCCTTTGTCATGAACATGGGTCTGTTTCCTGATCTATTCTTTTCCATTGACAGAGTGTCAATCCCTGTTTTAGTTGTTAAATCGATAGCCTAGATGTTCATATATCGTAGGGAAAGACCGCTATCATGGTTATAACCATAAGTGTTCTCATCCGTGTACTGAATAATCTGCTCACTCATGGCAAAATTCAGTTGGCGTTCATGACTATTTTTGCACTGAATGCATAGACTTATTTGTTATTTCATACCTCATTCTTACAGGAGTATATAACGTCTTCTTTTGCGTGTTGAAGTTGTATCTATTCTTTTCGCAAATTATCTCATGACTGACTTGCTTCTTCTATAGAGACGTGCACTTAAGGCAGTGGTCCGATTGCGACATGTAAGTAAGTTATATTGCATCAGAAATATGAAATGAAATTCGACAGGTTCACTCTACAGGACACCAAGCCATGTGCTTCCATTAGTCCCTACCCATTCTGTAAATCTCCATGCCGTATCTCTGGGCAATACCAACAGGCGTCACATTTGAATGATAACAATATCGTTGTACTGTACCAGAGACTTTCAAGTTCATGCGGCTTGAGGATTGTTACTACCCACCGTCCTGTTTTGTACAAGCAAATAGCCCATATCAGGGAATGGGCCTTTTCCAGAAGTAGCAGTTTAAGTGCCATGGCCCAGGTTTTATCTAGAGATGGAGAAAGAGAAATAAAACCCCACCTGAGACCGAGTTCCCTTGCGAATCTCTCTGAGTGATCAGATCGGAAAGCCAGCATCGCTGACCACTGCCCAGTTAACCTGTTGAAACACAAGAACACCGTTAGGACATTTTGGGAACTTCTCCCACGAGAGAAGTTTTCAGTGCGGAGATTTTGCTAAAGCCTATGAAGAGTGCTGAGGCCAAGAAAGCTGAATGTCCAGGGAACAGAGAAGCAGACCAGCAGACGGTCCCCAGACATAGGTACTATCTACTTTCTCTCTAGCAGCATCTTCCTTACTATTCTCAGGCCTGATGACGAAGAAACCCAAGTGCTTGTTGCCAGGCCTTGGCTCATATCAACAGTTGTGATGACTCGGCTCTGAAGGTCATTGTGAGGCGTGATGACAGGTCTAGCTGCCTAACCAATCAGGCCCTGGGACTCAGGCAAATAGTGGGAGGGGGAGGGAGCGAACTGCTCCTCTCTCTCCTTGCGTTCCCTTCTAGATCCTTTGCCGCTCCTGCAGGAACCGAAGTTGCTCAGTGGTCTGGGATAGAAAACGTGCACATACACTAAGACAATGTGGCATTCATTTTCTTCTGCCATCAACAAACCGATTGACCTGAGCACCTCCAACCCTATTGTGTAATGTCAGGTTTAAGACTGTCATTTGTCCAAATTAGTAAAAATACAATGCATACAAAAGGCATTAGGGACAAGGGCAAAAGGGAAAGGTGATCCGATTTCCCTTCACATTCCTGTGGGATTTCGGGCAAATGCCATCAACTCTGATCCTCTTTACAAAGCAGGGAACACAACAGCATCTCCACTCATAGGGGTTTCTGAAGATCAGATGAGACGAGACAGTTTTCCCCACTCATGTGCGGTGTGGCTCACAGCGGTATGTTACATTTGGTGGACTGTGGTCTGAAATATCAAGAGTGGGCTGACGTGCCCGGAGACGATCCCGCTTCCGGTAACAGTGTCATCCTTTGTACCTCCTTCCTAATCAACGATTATAGAATACACTTAGTGTCATGGTCTTCATTATGTAATATCATCTAGAAGGCATCCAAACTTGGGTGCTTTTTCTCCTTACACAATAGCGATGTTTGTGAAAAGTTTATTCCAATTTTAATTTGTCTTCCATTCCTTGATTATGACATTGGAGTTAAAGATGACAGAGTCTCACGATTTCTCCATGGTAATCAACGGATGATATCCTCTTTATAATCACCAAGTAATCAGAGCGTGTGTCAATGTCATTGTTTTCTACGATCGTTTACCCAATGATTTTGCATCCAAAGAAACCTTTTTCCTCAATAAATTATTATCAAGCAGGCTAAAAATATGGATAATTTTAACGGGAATTTTCTTGTCCATCTGTTAGTTGGCATGAATTCCTCATAATGGTTTACATTTTCTGCACTTGCCATGAATCCTTCAGCTTAGATATGTTATAGGTTGGGGGGTTGTTTGTGGGTTTGTTTAGATTTTAAGCTTTTTATGTGTTTATCGGCCCTCTTGGGGCTAGATGAGGGCTTGTTGGGAATGACATCGGAACGTCCTCTATACACGATTGTTCGACGACACAGACGTACCCGGAAGAGAGCTCAAGCGCGAAAGCCTGAGAAGGATGATGTGACCCACTTAATCTAGTTGACACAGGGGCGTCTTTCTCCTGGCTCCTCCCCAACACACACAATTGCTTCCAGTAGTAATCACAAGAGATTGCTCTGAGGGCATCGTCTGACTTGCAATGCAAGATTATTCTTTTTTTCCTTTTGTCATGAACATGGGTCTGTTTCCTGATGTATTCTTTTCCATTGACAGAATGTCAATCCCTGTTTTAGTTGTTAAATCGATAGCCTAGATGTTCATATATCGTAGGGAATGACCGCTATCATGGTTATTCCCAAACGTGTTCTCTTCCGTTTACTGAATAATCTGCTCACTCATGGCAAACTTTTGTTGGCCTTCATGACTATGTTTGCACTGAATGCATAGACGTAGTTGTTATTTCATACCTCATTCTTATAGGAATATATAACATCTTCTTTTGCGTGTTGAAGTTGTATCTATCCTTTTCGCAAATTATCTCATGACTGACTTGCTTCTTCTATAGAGACGTGCACTTAAGGCAGCGGTCCGATTGCCACACATAAGTAATTTATATTGCATCAGAAATATGGAATGAAATTCGAGAGTTTCTCTCTACAGGACACCAAGCCATGTGCTTCCATTAGTCCCTACCCATTCTGTAAAACTCCAGGCCGTATCTCTGGGCAATACCAACAGGCGTCACATTTGAATGATAACAATATCGTTGTTCTGTACCAGAGACTTTCAATGTCATGTGGCTGGAGGATTCTTACTACCCACAGTCCTGTTTTCTACAAGCAAATAGACCCTATCAGGGAATTGGTCTTTTCCAGAAGTAGCAGTTTAAGTGCCATGGCCCAGGTTTTATCTAGAGATGGAGAAAGAGAAATAAAACCCCACCAGAGACCGAGTTCCCTTGCGAATCTCTCTGATTGATCAGATCTGAAAGCCAGCATTGCTGCCCACTGCCCAGTTAACCCGTAGAAAGACAAGAACACCGTTAGGACATATTGGTAACTGCTCCCACGGGGGAAGTTTTCAGTGCAGAGATTTTGCTATAGCCTATGAAGAGTGCTGAGGCCAAGAGAGCTGAAAGTCCAGGGAACAGAGAAGCAGAGCAGCAGACTGTCCCCAGACATAGGTAATATCTACTTTCTCTCCAGGAGCATCTCCCTTATTATTCTAAGGCCTGATGACGAAGTAACCCATGTGCATGTTGCCAGGCCTTGGCTCATATCAACAGTTGTGATGACTCGGCTCTGAAGGTCATTGTGAGGCGTGATGACACGTCTAGCTGCCTAACCAATGAGGCCCTGGGACTCAGGCAAATAGTGGGAGGGGGAGGGAGGGAACTGCTCCTCTCTCTACTTGCGTTCCCTTCTAGATCATTTGCAGCTCCTGCAGGAACCGAAGCTGCTCAGTGGTCTGGGATAGAAACATGCACATACACCAAGACAATGTGGCATTCATTTTCCTCTGCTATCAACAAACCGATTGAGCTGAGCAACTCCAACCCTGATGTGTAATGTCAGGTTTCAGACTGTCATTTGTCCAAATTAGTAAAAATACAACGCATACAGAAGGCATTAGGGACAAGGGCAAAAGGGACAGGTGATCCGATTTCCCGTCACATTCCTGTGGGATTTCGGCAAATGCCATCAACTCTGATCCTCTTTACAAGCAGGGAACACAAGAGCAACTCCACTCTTAGGGGTTTCTGAAGATCAGATGAGACGAGACAGTTTTCCCCACTCATGTGCGGTGTGGCTCACAGAGGTATGTTACGTTTGGTGGACTGTGGTCTGAAATATCAAGAATGGGATGACGTGCCGGGAGAGGATCCCGGTCTCCGGTAACAGTGTCATCCTTTGTACCTCGTTCCTAATAAACGATTATAAAATACACTTAGTGTCATGGTCTTGATAATAATATCATCTAGAAGGCATCCAAACTTGGGTGCTTTTTCTCCTTACACAATAACGACATCGGAACGTCTTCTATCCACGATTGTTCGAAGACACAGACGTGCCCGGAAGAGAGCTCAAGCGCGAAAGCCTGAGAGGGATGATGTGACCCACTTAATCCAGTCGACACAGGGGCGTCTTTCTCCTGGCTCCTCCCCAACACACACAATTGCTTCCAGTAGTAATCACAAGAGATTGCTCTGAGGGCATCGTCTGACTTGAAATGCCAAGATTATTCTTTTTTCCTTTTGTCATGAACATGGGTCTGTTTCCTGATCTATTCTTTTCCATTGACAGAGTGTCAATCCCTGTTTTAGTTGTTAAATCGATAGCCTAGATGTGCATATATCGTAGGGAAAGACGACTATCACGGTTAGTCCCAAACGTGTTCTCTTCCGTGTACTTAATAATCTGCTCTCTCATGGCAAACTTCCGTTGGCGTTCATGACTATGTTTGCACTGAATGCATAGACTTATTTGTTATTTCATACCTCATCTTACAGGAGTATATAACGTCTTCTTTTGCGTTTTGAAGTTGTATCTATTCTTTTCGCAAATTATCTCATGACTGACTTGCTTCTTCTATAGAGACGTGTACTTAAGGCAGCGGTCCCATTGTCACATGTAAGTAAGTTATATTGCATCAGAAATATGAAATGAAATTCGACAGGTTCACTCTAGAGGACACCAAGCCATGTTTTTCTATTAGTCCCTACCCATTCTGTAAAACTCCATGCCGTAACTCTGGGCAATACCAACAGGCGTCACATTTGAATGATAGCAATATCGTTGTTCTGTACCAGAGACTTTCAAGGTCATGTGGCTTGAGGATTGTCACTACCCACAGTCCAGTTTTCTACAAGAAAATAGCCCATATCAGAGAATGGGCCTTTTCCAGAAGTAGCAGTTTAAGTGCCATGGCCCAGGTTTTATCTAGAGATGGAGAAAGAGAAATAAAACCCCACTTGAGACCGAGTTTCCTTGCGAATCTCTCTGAGTGATCAGATCTGTAAGCCAGCATCGCTGACCACTGCCCATTTATCCTGTTGAAACACAAGCACGCCGTTAGGACATTTTGGTAACTGCTCCCACGGGAGAAGTTTTCAGTGCGGAGATTTTGCTAAAGCCTATGAAGAGTGCTGAGGCCAAGAGAGCTGAATGTCCAGGGAACAGAGAAGCAGAGCAGCAGACGGTCCCCAGACATAAGTAATATCTACTTTCTCTCCGACAGCATCCCCCTTACTATTCTCAGTCCTGATGACGAAGTAACCCAAGTGCTTGTTGCCAGGCCTTGGCTCATATCAACAGTTGTGATGACTCGGCTCTGAAGGTCATTTTGAGGCGGGATGACACGTCTAGGTGCCTAACCAATCAGGACCTGTTACTCAGGCAAATTGTGGGAGGGGGAGGGAGGGAACTGCTCCTCTCTCTAATTTCGTTCCCTTCTAGAT
>NW_024340602.1:0-442 GCF_902729225.1 Pteropus medius | reverse complement strand
CGCCAAAAAAAAAAGTTATGAATAACTGTTGTAAGGGCCCAATTAATGTGGGAATGCAAAATGATGGCAGGTGGTGCATTTTTAAATGCTTTCAGGGGCCAAGCAGTAGTCCTTGTAATATGATAGGGAGCAGGTGGATCAGTGGTGAATGGGAGAGAGCTGACCCAGCCAACGTCACTCCAATGCAGTGTTGGGTGGGTGGGGTGGTGCAGGGGCAGGTGAAATGCCACCTGAGCTGGTCAACCAAAACTCTGCCAACAAGCCAAATCCTTTCAGAGCCCTGGAAAAGAACATTGTATCAGGCATAATTCTTTTCATTTTAAGTGACTCAACCTAGCTTCAAAAAAAGGAGAATGGAGAATTGATTCACTTGCATAACTTTAAAGTCCAGGATTAGGTGTGCCTCAGAGCAGGCTTCCTCTGGTGGTTCACATGATGTTAC
>NW_024340601.1:0-611 GCF_902729225.1 Pteropus medius | reverse complement strand
AAAAGTCAAGCTGAAGAGCTGGATCTCGATCCTGTAGGGATTGAGGAGGCTTTAGAAGGACACTGGGAAATACATTTCTAGGAAATTACACTGGCATGGGCATGCAGAATCGGAGACAAGAGTCAGGGACTTTGTTAAGGGACAGCTTCAGTAATCTGGGTCCTGCAGTGATGACATGCCTGTTCTGGGACTGGAGGTGATAAATCTGTCTTTTAGGATGCTTTTTGGCTGCAAATGACAACCCCAGCTTAAAGTGGCTTAACAGATATAACCACAAAAGTTGAAGTTCACTGGAAGGAAGGCTGGTCTCTGCCTTTCATCTGATGGTCATGCTTGAGGCTGAGGGAGCTGAAAGGGAGAACAGGATGACTCAGCTGTCAGGTAGCAGAGATCAAGACTCCCATTTTCAGTATGGAAATTTCACATGATGATCCAGGCAGACAGGGTGAGTATTTACAGTAGTAGTAGTAGTAGTAGTAGTAGTAATAATAATAATAAAAAAAAATAAGTACATACATACATACATAAAGTAACAGAATCTTAGATTCTTCAGGCTAGATGGAACCTGAAGAGAATTTGTTTTCTGCATCATATCTCTCAATATACTAAAC
>NW_024340600.1:0-281365 GCF_902729225.1 Pteropus medius | reverse complement strand
ATATCGCTTCACAGAAAACAGAATTACAAAGCGCCTTTTCTAAGCAGAAGCGTATAGAGTGGAAGCTGCTGTTTTCACATTCTCTGCTCCAATAGTATTGGCCAGAGGGATGGGATTTCTGCATTAAGCATCCTTGGATCAGAGCCTCACGCTAAATCCGTTGGTCACTGAGCCGCTGAAACATCAGTGGGAGACGGTTTCCTTTTCCATACTCGTTAGACCACATTCTCTGTTCCTTTGGATAAGCGCGCTTCTCAATACACCGGTCACAAGAACATCCCCACCAGGAGGATTTCTCTTCAGATTACCCTGCAGAGGACAAGCCACACACAGTGGCAGTCTGTGTTCCATCGTAAAGTAATGTTTTCGAGGAAAACTGTTATTGTGCCGCCTGTACGGTCCGCAGGCGTACTTCCACTGTATTACTTTCTTTGTGTGCATTCTAAGCAGATAGCAAAGGGAAGAACATGGATTTCAAGACCTTCCCACTACCTCTTTGGTGCCGAACAAGGGACACGACAAAAAAACCCTATCTGCAGTTATGTCAGACTGGGATTGAGCATGACTCAAGTCCAAAACAACGGGGCCGTTATACCCGAGATCAAATTTGTACTCCTCCAATTACAGGCAAGAGGTGCACTTCCTTTTTGTGCATTGTTAAGGTGCCGACTTACTCACAGCATACAGACATGCTTGCACCAAATTATGGAGTGGTCTTGTGGATGAAAGGAATTGTGCATTGCAAAATGGGTTTTCTTTGCATGTGCTCTACTCCGTAGCCTTTCTATCTCCTTGATGGCATAAAGACAACTGAAGAAATGAGGCACCATGCCGCATTCTGAGACTGTCTTTTTAGCATGTCCGCTCTCCACCAACATCCTACGGCCAGAACCCGCTTCGTACGAAATTTCACAGTGAAAGGGCCAGGTGTCCAGGTAATTTCACACTTTCTCCGAGTTTGAAAATTCCAAGATTGCGAAGGAATCTACAGTTATCAAGTCCCTTCTTAGAAGGGTACTGCACCGCAGTCCAAATATCCGCGTGTCAGCCTAAAGTTTGACTACGGATCACCCTTTCTAAACCGACGCTTACAGAATGCAAGCAACTCTCACAACGGCTTAGCCTCTAACATTCTGCGTCATTGTGCTAGATCTCAGGAAATAAGCGTTTTCAGATACCGGCCTACATGCTCCATCTGTGGGTGGCTATCCTTCTGAAACATCTTTGAGAGCTACACTGAATTACCATATGCATTTCAAAATCATACTGTTCGTTTACGGACCGGAGCTTCTGAGCATACAGATTACAAGCACATCCAGAACAAAAGAGTTTTCTTGAAACTGATACCTGAGAAGCAAATATAGAAGACAGGGCCTTTCTTATTTGCTTTGCTGTGATAGAAGGTCTTGGAGAGCTGTTAGTGTGTCTCGACCACGAATTACAAGCAGGCTGCCACTGGAAGAATATATGCTCATGAATTCTTCCAGATGGCAAACTCAAGATGATGGATGTCAGGACTCTTTTCCACCAGCACTTTGGGACCTAATCAGGGCATGACAAAGAGACCTACAGTTATGTGTTTCTGGGACGGGTCATCAGTCACGTCGGAAACAACGGTGTGAGAACTCGCTGCAAACAAGTATGTGAGACCTGAATGACCAGAACTGCAATTCCTCTCTGTACATTGTTACGGTGCTGCCTTACTTCACAGCATACAGCAATCATAGCACCACATCGATGACTGCACTTCTGGATTATAGAAGGCAGGCCACCATACAGGAGTTTCCTGTACAAGTGGTGGTCGCTTTCTCTCAACTTTACAGTATACCTATCACTACTTAAGGGCAAAATGGGAACAGAAGGATTGAAAAACCTTCCCACTTAGTGAATCCCAGCAGTCTAAGGAAGTCTTTTCTGCACGTACGTTCTCTTTGAAAAAAGGCCATCCTCATCCCGCTTCGTACGAATTTCCACAGTGAAGAGGGCCACGTTTCCAGGAATCATTTCACCACTTGTGGCTGTTGGAAGATTCCACGTGGGCTTCCTAAAGTCCACTTATCGAGGCCCTTCTTAGGACAGTCCTGCAGTCCGTTCACATTCTCTGCATATCGCTTCACACAAAACAGAATTACAAAGCGCCTTTTCTAAGCAGAAGCGTATAGAGTGGAAGCTGCTGTTTTCACACTCTCTGCTCCAACAGTATTGGCCAGAGTGATGGGATTTCTGAATTAAGCATATTTGGATCACAGCCTCACGCTAAATCCGTTAGTCACTATGCCGCTGAAACATCTGTGGGAGACGATTTCCTTTTCCATAGTCGTTAGACAACATTCTCTGTTCGTTTAGATAAGCGCGTTTCTCAATACACCGGTGACAAGAACATCCTCACCAGTAGGATTTCTCTTCAGATTACCCTACAGAGGACACGCCACACACAGTGGCATTCTGTATTCCATCGTAAAGTAATGTTTTCGAGGAAAACTGTTCTTGTGCTGTTTGTACGGTCCGCAGGCGTACTTCCACTGTATTGTTTTCTTTGTGTGCATTCTAAGCAGATAGCAAAGGCAAGAACATGGATTTCAAGACCTTCCCACTAGCTCTTTGGTACCGAACAAGGGACACGACAAAAAAAACCTATCTGCAGTTATGTCAGACTGGGATTGAGCATGACTCACGTCCAAAACAACGGGGCCAAGTTATACCCGAAATCAAATATGAACTACTCCAATTCCAGGCAAGAGTTGCACTTCCTTCCTGTGCATTGTTCAGGGGTTCCAACTTACTCACAGCATACAGCAATGCTTGCACCAAATTATGGAGTGGTCTTGTGGATGAAAGGAATTGTGCATTGCAAAATGGGTTTTCTTTGCATGTGCTCTACTCTGTAGCCTTTCTATCTCCTTGATGGCATAAAGACAACTGGAGAAATGAGGCAGCATGCCGCATTGTAAATCGCCGCATTCTGAGACTGTCTTTTTAGCATGTCCGCTCTCCACCAACATCCTGCGGCCAGAACCCTCTTCGTACGAAATTTCACAGTGAAAGTGCCAGGTGTCCAGTTAATTTCACACTTTCTCCGAGTTTGAAAATTCCAAGATTCCGAAGGCATCTACCGTTATCAAGTCCCTTCTTAGAATAGTATTGCACCCCAGTCCAAATATTAGGAGCGAGAAAAGCGCGTTACACTGTCCTGATCTCGATGCTCTGTTTGTCAGCTGCAATGAATGCAGGAGCAGGCAGCAAAACAGTGGCAGTTTCTTTGTTCTTTCCAGGAGTGGCTCACTCACGGCTTTCCTCTACAGTCTTGCTTCTTTGCCCAGGACAACAGAAGGCCTCAGTGTGTGGTGTGTACGATCGCAGCCTAATTGGAAGAGAAAACGTTCTCTTGCGTATGTGCTTGGAATCTGTGTCCCCGGAAGCGCCATTCCATACACGAAATCTGTATGCTGTGTAAGGCATGTGGAAATGGAACCCGTGTGCCGAGGCGTTTTCTGGGACATTGGGAACATTGAGGCTGGGACCCAGATATGCTCAGTTCCGAAGTTAGATGGCGCTGATGGGTAATATTGGAGGCTAAGTTTTCAAAAGAGGCGCTTTCGCACTCTCACTTTCTGTGCAGAAACTGTTCTCTAACTCCCCATTTTACGCTATGCGATACCCAGGTATTTCCCGTGGACTGCAGTGTGGTTCGAAATAGCGACTTGAAAAGTGGGGTTGCTGAAGCAAAGTGAAACTCTTGCAACAACTACCAAAGTGTGACATTCATACTAGGAACCTGGCCGAGCTCATTGTGGAAATTCGTACGAAGCGGGTTCAGGCATCGGTTTGTGGAAGAGAGCCTACGGTACGTGCTGAAAAGACATAGGATGCAGCGATTAACACTATGTTATTGTTTTTTCAATCGCTCGGTCCCCATGCGGCCATGAAGGGGAGGTAGAACTACTACAAACATTAGAAAGGGTACGCGGCACAGGTAAAGGAAACTGGCATCTGAATGCCTGATTTCTGTATGCAGAAGTGCAGTCAAGGATTTGGTGCCAGTAATGGTATGCGTTGTGAAAGAAGGCGGCACTCTCCAAAGGTACAGAAAGGATTTCGACTCCTGCGTGCCATACAGCTTATACATTTGTGTATCCGAGCCAGAGTCTAGTCCCGTTGTTTCTGACTTCGGTATTCTCAATTCCGGTGTGACATAACTTGACTTCTGTTTGACGTGTCCTGTTTTCAGTCCCACAGAGCTGGCGGGTGATTCTTTGAAATCCAGGCTCCTCTTCGTGACATCTGCCTGGAATGCACGAGCAGGTACTGAGAGTGGCAGCCTGCTTGTAGTTTGTACTAGCGGCAACCCGACAGCTTTCCTACACCGTCGCTCTATGCCAAGGAAAACAGAAAGCCACCGTGCGTGTGGCGTGTCGCCTTGAAGGGGCATTTGTAGAGAAATTCCTCTTGTGACCTGTGCGAGGATTCTGTGTCCTCAGGGGCGCCGTTCCAGACACGAACCCTAAACGTCTTCTAATGCCTGTGCAAATTGAAACCGCTTCCCAATGATGTCTTGAGGGACACTGACCAAGTTATGGAGCATTTCTGCTGGGATCCAAATATGCTTGGTTCCGAGGTGAGATCACTCTGACGAAATTCGTTTGCGGAAAAGGCCGTGAAAAGAGCCGCTTTCTCACTCCAAGCTACTGTTTAGCACCGTCCTCCGTACTCCTCCTCTATAGTGTGTGATATAGAGATATTTTGAGTGGGCTGCAGTCTTGATGTAAATAGCCACTTGAAAACTGTAGTTCCTGAAGCAAAGCTGGAATCCCCCAGCAACTGCCAAGTGTGAACTCAATGCTGGAAACAGTACTGTTTTCATCGGGGAAATTCGTAGGAAGCGGGTTCGGGCATCGGTGTTTTGGAGGAGAGCCCATCTGCTGAAAAGACGTGAGACCGCAGTGATCAACAACTTGGCATGGTGGCTCAATGATTCAGTTCGTATGCTGCCACTGAGAGGCTAGAGATATACTGTCACCTTTGGAGAAGCTAAGCAGCGCATGCAAAGTTAAGAAGTATTTGAATGCCTCATTTCTGTCTCCAGAAGTGTCCTCCAAGATTCGGAGCCCGAATTGGTACATGTGCTCCAAGCGATAGGCATTCTAACAATATACCAAAAGGAATTCCAATTCTTGCTTGGAATTCGGGGTAGACATTTCTGATTGAGCAAGCTGTGGACCGCATTTTTTATGGCAGGACTGAAAATCGATCGCCGTGGGACTTGACTGTAGATCTGTGTCGACGTGTCCCGATTTCAGTACCAAAGAGCTGCTGGGAAACGCTCTTGACAGTCATGCTCTGGAGCTTGCCGTCTGCCTGGTTGACACGAGCTGTAGTGATACAGTAGCCTCTTTTTTGTGCTTTGGAGGAACGGCACACTTTTCTCAAACAGCTCTTGTATACAGTCTCTCTTTGCCAAGGAAAACAGAAAGCCACTGTGTGTGGCATGCAGTGTCCAAGGGTCATTTCAGCAGCAATCCCTCTGGGGAGAGTTCTTTATGTACTCTGGAGATCTTCGATTTTAAGTTTCTAGCATATCTTGGGGTCTATTGAGTTCTGGTGGTAATAGTGTATTTCAAATTACTATGAACTTCATTGACTTTGTTGTTTTATATGTTACTGAGATCATAAAAGTTCATGATCATCTATGTAAAAGTCCTGTAAGTTTACAAAAACTATTGTATTTAACACATGTCTTACGACCTAGTTAATGTTTCGAGTGTTATTATTGCTATTCATTATAATATTTTGGTGAAGCAAGACATTTTTTGCTTGTTTTTGAAAAGAAAATGTTTAAAGTCTCTTTGCAGTTCTCAGATGTACATTAATTTACGAACTAACCAACATATATTATATTCTTGTTATATACATAATCTTGTTCCAGGCTTACTGGTTTCATTAATGTAAATTAATTAGAACTATTAGGAATTCTCCCATTCTTTATGATACTTGGAATTAATTTTATTTCATAATATATTTCAAACAAATCTAGCACTTTATTCTTCTTATAGGTGATATAAACAGGCAGTTCAAAAGAAAAATACATTTAGAGAAGTATGTTTAAAAATTTTTTAAAGGTTCATTTTAATCACTTTTGCTTAGATTTTTGCTACAGTTTCAGATCAGTAGAACACAAAGTTACCTGGAGGTTTAAGAAATTACAGGACATTTTCAGAGAAAAGTATTTCTTTTTTGCCTGAAATATCTTTGGGATTCTGTCTTGCAATGCAGTCAACGATTTCAAAAATTTTCTGAGATTTTTAAATTGAGTGCCAATATTCCAGACAGATCTATACCAGATGATGATAAATACAATTTTTAAAACACAATATAGGAGGGTACACAAAATTTCACTGCTCTACAACATATAAAAACTGCTACACAAAATGCAAGCTTGAATCAAAAGATAATATTCCATATCATACTTTGGATTGTTACACATTTAATCATTTGAAAGACATTCAGGAATTAAATAAATTTCTAATGCTACTAGAGTGTGATCAGTCTTTGAAATACATGTACTGTCAGTGAATTGAGGAAAAAAATAATGATTTGGCCACTCACCATCTAAACCATTTTTCCTAATGTATCATTCCAAAGGCTTAAAACACATAAAATGGTCTTCAAATATTTACTTAAGGAAATTTTCAGTAAGCTGAGCCACTTTTCATCTACTTTAAAGGGTCTGAATTTCCTCGTTCTCTAAATATATATAAGCTTGGGAAAAAGTTCCATTTTTATTAGAAGCAATCAAAATTAAGGCAATCTGAATTAAATTACACTCAAATTAACAAGTGCAAATTGAATTACTACTATATGAATAAAATGGTTTGAGATCTCCCTTCTGTGACAATAAAAAGACTGATTTGTGTAAATAAGGGGAAGAGTAAAAGAAACAGATTAAACTTAAATATGCAAAAATATCTTACCTGAACATGTCACTTGTGCCTACATAAATAGACTTTGGTTTGCCCACTCATACTAAGGGCAACAAAACTAAAATTTGTACTTGTTCAGAACAATAAAGGCAAATATGTATCAGAAACTGGGGTTAATCCCCCAGCTCACAACTTAAACAGGGAAAGAATGTAGGCTTAAAATGCTCTGACACTCACAGAGTATTTAGTAGTCATCTGTTTGCATATACCCCACAGAATAGTTTTCTAAAACTACATAATATATAAGAATATAAAAATATCTAAAGAGAAGGAATGCAAAGAATATAATAGGAACCAGAGAAAAAGATATCACGATACATGTGTATTGCATTCAACATGTAAAATTGCAAAGATGAATGCAATATTTGAATCTGAGGCTCCAGCAGATCAAAAGGAAAACATTATTAGCTACATCGTAGGCTGTGACCACATAACAAAACATATCAGTTGTCAGGAAAAAAACAATTTCCTTGACATTTGGATTCTCCAATAGGGTTAAATAAATGAAAAAACTGTGATATATGCCTAACTTTCACAAAGATGTTATCAAATCTAAGCTCCTAATTTTGACAAGAAGGGACGTTTCTAGGGAAATGATGGGTCATGTTACTCTTAACATTGTAATCAGCCCCAAGAAAGTAATTGAAAGAATTTTTGACTTATCTGAAAATAAATAATTCAAATATTACATGGAAAGTCTTCAGTAAATAGGTTAAAAGACATAGCTATATGTGAAAATACATGAACATATAAAATTTTAAATGAATACCAATTTGACATGTTCACATTATGGTGTAACATGACACCTGCTTAGATGAAATTTGAATTCTAGTAGAGAATATTTTCACGTACATATATGACAACAGTATAATGTGCTTAATTGCCAAATAAGACACACGGTAAATCAGTTACAGGGTCATAGTTAAGAAGGCAATGAACCCTTAGGCAAGGTAGAAACTATATGAGGTCAGATGACATGGAAGCAATGGATGACATTTCAAAATTAAGTAATCTAGACTCTTTTAATTTTAAAATGTAGCTCTCAAATATAATAGTATTTTTAGAGCACTTGGCATTTTTCCCCATGCCATTATTTTCCTAGGATAAATAACATACGAACTATCAGAAATGGTTAAAGATAGTAAAGAACTCATAATTCTAAAGCAATATTTGCATAACAGAAGACAACTGTGGCCCAAAGTAATAAAATATAACAACCCAATATAAAATTAAGAGCAGATCTGGACCTGAATCTGAATGTTTTGACTCCCAGCCCAGTGTTCTTCCACCTGGGAGGCATAGAGCATAGTCTCCAGGCCAGGGTGCATGGTGGCAAATCTTGGCCTCACCCTAATCTAGTCTTACACCATGAGCAGGATACATTTATTTCTGGGACTCAGTATTCTCATCTGCAAATTGAGAATAATCATAGTAGCTACGTCATAGGATTTTTGAAGGGAATGAATGAGTGAATTTCCTGAGAAGCATTTCGAGGACCTAGCATAGCATTATTAGAGCTTAGTGTGGGCCGCCAAAATATGCCAAAGTGGCATATTGATATTTTTTATTTAAGTTATGTAAAAATCAGCACAAAGAGGACATTCTGATCCCCTCTGTCCCTCTGAAAACAGAAAACAACTATTTGGTGCGAAAGGTACCTTCCCTGTACCAGAAGGAAAGAGAAACATTTTTTAGCTCTAGAGAATAGAGAATATGGGGTTGAAAAGCCTGTATAAACAAACTTTGGTTTTTTTGACTGATTTACTACCCCAAGCCCAAACTATTGCTTCCTAATTAAGCACACAAGCGCAAATTTCTCTGTCCTGTCAAATCCTCATCAATTTATTATTTTGTCCTCTAAAATGTACAAAAGCTGTCTGCTTTGTTTTTTTTCCCTCAGTTCCCACATCTATGAGAACTCCTTATGTACGTACATAATGAAATTTGATTTTCTTCTGTTATTTTTCATGTCAATTTAATTCTTAGACCAGAAAGGAACACCTAGAAGGGCAGGGGGAAACTTCTACCTCCTTGATAGTGTAATCATGAGGTAAGAGTTTGCTATCAGTATCACATTTGACATGATTCAGGCCTGAGTCTGGCCTAAGAAAAGATGCTACACTGGGGAAACACATGAAGGTGCTGCAATTATTTTCCTTCCATCAGTCTCACATCATCAGGCTAGGACTGGCGACTAGGAGCCCTCAGAAACTCTTATTTCTGTCTAGAAGCAAATTATACTGTTCTCTGCATTGTTACCCTTGCATATTTCTATGCTTTTGACATTAAGAAAATTTGAATCCTCTAACAGTGCCTGTGGCTTTTTTTCTCTCAATGGCAGCATTCTCCTAAAACCTCTTGTCAGCATTTCATGCTTATTTAGAAAATATAATAAAGAATTAGAGATTTGTGAGCATCAAGAACTCTCCTTTTCCTGATGCTTCTCGAAATATTATTTTCCTGTCCATAAATTTAAATATGTCTTATTTGATAACTCAGGAATGAAATATTCATAGTCCTTTTGACATCTGGGACATATTCAGCAAACATTTTAATTCAATTTTTTATGTATTGAGTTTTTTGTATTTGTAACTTGTAGAAGGTGAGATTCATCCTTATTGTATTAACTTCTGGGAAAATATCAGAGGATTTAAAAAATAATCTTGATCATATTTTCCTCTTCTTATATTTGCATTAAATTAGGTTAATGGTTGCATTTAAAATGACATGTAATAAACTGGAAAAGTTGGTTAATAAATTGAAAGGTTGTTCTCAAACCAGATCGGACTTGTTACGTTAATAGAGGGTATCATAATTTGCATAGGATATCTCAATTTGAATATCATTTAGTCGCCTTGATAATGCTTTCCTAAGTTTTCATAAACCCTCCCTTGACCCAATTAACTTAGTTTTGCAATGGCCTGTCATTAAATCTTTAAATATCAGAATGAAATGATTGGTTAGGTTAGCTTAGGCTGCTGAAAAAAGAAACACACATTACAATAGTTTAAAGAACAAAGAAAGCAGTATGGTGGGCTCTTGTGACAGTCTGAAATGTGGGTTTCGGCTTGATGGTGGCTCTTTGCATGCTGTTCTTCTAAGTAGTCATTCAGGGACTCCCGCCTATTTACTGCCTTCCATCTTTAACATTCTGTTTCAAAATAACTTCAATCATTGCCAATTCAGTTCGTGGAAAGAGAAAAGGAGCAGAAGTCCTCATCCACAGATTTTCTGAATCAAATGAGGTGAAAGTTGCAAATTTTATATCAGCTCATATTTTATCTTGAAAATCCAGGCAAATGTCCACACTTGGCTTGGAAAAGGCAGAAAAATGCTATTGCTCATTAGGGAGCTATGTCTAAGTTTCACCTCTATTAGTGAGGAAAAAGGAAAAAGGTGTTTGTGAAGAACTAGCACATTAAACGTGTAATTTTAGACACATTATAGACTTTGCTGTAGAAATTGTAAAATAAGTTGCTTTTTATTAAAAATATATATTATTAGGTATATGAACTAATACTATAGAATCATCTAAAAATATAAAGGAAATATAATATATTCTTTCTCAAATAATAAGATAATTAATACTTTTCATCTTTTGAACTTAAAACAATATCAGGTGAACATTTTTGGATGTTTTAAATCATTTCAAATTATTGTAGCTTATCAAGTCTTGATATCATGTATTCCAAACGAAAGCTTTCTGGACATCAAGCTAAAGTTAGGCTATTTGATTACAATTAATTGCTTTCTCCATTTTCCAGAGAAGTCCAAACTTCTTCATTTGTGGAAGCTATCAAAAAGCATTGAGAGGTGACATTTACTATTTGGCAAAACATTCTACCTGTCCTACCCAGATAGAGAAAAGTATTCATTCCTTTTTCTAAAATTAAAAACATTTAAGCATTGAACTACTCCTGCTTGGTTGCTGGAATATAGCTACAGATCCATTATTATATTTTCTAAAATTATAATAAAAATCATCATAAATACTTTAATAATAACTAAAGGAGAAAAACCTACTAGGTTGCCAGTTAACTTTTTGGTGACAATTAGTAAGTTAGATTAAAAGCAAAAGTAGCAATATAGCAGAAAACCAGAGTTTATTTTGCATACTTGATTATTATATCTCTGTTTCCATATTTAAAAACTTCCTTTCTGCTAATGTTTCTTTGAAAAATAAATAAAGAATGAAGGTAGTAAAATTAGTCAAGAATTTCACAAAGACCACCCTAAACATTAAGTAAACTAATTTACATTGTCAAGATTAAAACAGAAATCTCTGTCATTATTTTTCATGTTCATAATTTATAATAATGGGATATTTTATATGTGTAGGAAAAAGATTTGATTTTTGACTTTTCTCAAATCCTGTGACCTAAACTTGCTTCCTGATGTTCCAGCTTCAAGTAATTTTTCAGGGTAGGAGGAATTTCATAATGGGAATGCAATGGAGATAAATGTTTACTTATATAATGGCCGGATATCTAGTAATTCTTACAATAAGTATGCACTTGATTCTCTTTGGCTTCTATGGCAGTTGTCATAGTTGAACTAGACTCATTTTGGTAATTCATGACCTCTTCTAGCCAATCTTTACTTGAGTCATTTAATTAGGTTAATGGAGTTTCGAGACATTATTTGTTTTATCTGCCAAAAATGAACATTGACATTTTCCAGGACGCACTGAGTTCCTCTTCAAACTTTGAAAGAATATATCTTCAGACTGTACAGTATTTATTTATATTATTAATTATTTTATTTCTTAATATCTTATAGAATGGTAAACAACACTCACATTATTTAGAGACATATGCATAACACAGTTCAAAAATTGTAACAAATATTTGATTTAATGCATTGTTATTTTTGTATTTGGTTCTTTCAGTTTTCCTTTTTGAGATAAAAGGAAATATCACTAATTTCAGTGCCTTCAACTTTGCATGCCTTTATAATTTTTTATTTATTTTTCCTCACTTCTCTTTTCTTGAAACAAATTTCTTAAGAAGTTAATGGTTAATGGCATTTTCTTTAAGTTTTGTATTGAAACACCTCTTCTTTCTCAAAATCATCTCCAGATGACTTTGATATCTTTTTCAATGAATTAAGTTCAAGTATTACTTCCTCTCACCCCGCCGCCCAATAATAAGCATTAATTTCGAATTATTACCATTCAAGCAATTAAGAAGTTTCTCTACATCAATATTCCATCTCATATCTTAATTTAAATCATTTTCCTCAGTTTGATTTTCACTGGAAGTAGAGGTAAAGAGATAATCTTACTCATTTAAATTCTGTTCTTAGAGTCATATCATATAAAGGATGACATATACCACAGAGATCATTTAGTCAGCATAATATTTTAAAACATGATTTTTCTAATATTCTTACTTCGATGTCGATCTATCTCTTTTAAGAAACTTACAGTAGGGAGGAATTCACCTCTTCATATTTGGATAGCTGTGAAAGTTAGAAAGTCAGTTTTTATATTGAGATTATTATGACTATATTTATTCTCTTACATTATTTTCTAGGCACTGTCTTCCTAGTCTTCATCAATTTTAGCATTTGATCCCTCTTTTAAGTAGTATGACTGTGTAGGGGAGGAAAAATTATTGTCCCTGTACCCTTATGAGTGCTTAGCTGAGACTATGTAATTAAAAAACAGATTAAGAAGAGAAAAACAAACATGAATTTATTAGCATGTATTCTTTTTGTATACATGAGAGATATTTAGGAAAAATGAGCAACTCAGAGAGGTGGCTTTAGAATTCAGGATTAAATATTATCTTAATAAGTAAAGGCAAGGTAGCTGTATAAGCCTCTTAGGAGACTAAATGGCTCTTTGGATAGATAAATGGGTTCTTAGAAGAGTAGATGGAAGATCTGATAGTTTGTGATAAAGTTTGTCTGGGTGTCATGTCCACTTCTAGTCTGTTCTTCTGTGATGAGAATCGCTCTTTGCTAGTTGATGAAGCTCCTAGGGAGAGAGGATCGAGGACAATTGAGTTCCGTTTGGGGGATTCGCCTTTAGATAGATAAGGAGAATTCAGAGAATACCACTCCCCGAATGTGCTGTTTTTAAATTGCCTACTGCTCAAAGTAATCAATATACCAATGTGGCATATTTTGAAGTGGTATGACCTAAACTTCTACTATTGTAATTTAGGATGGCATATTCTGCTCCCCTTCAATTGAAATTGAGCTTAACTCTTTTAGACGGATGTGAAAAATAATGCTTTCCTTTTTATTATTAGAACTCTGTGTAACTTGTCGTGTCTGCCAATGCTGTGGAAGAATAGAGTGCTAGCAATCGTGTAGCTGGTGATCTGATAGAAATATTAACTGAAGTATCTCATACTAGTTTAAAAATATCCTATAACATATGGCACACTTCTACATTGTAATCATATTGAAAAAATTATGGTATACTATAACCCTTGAGGTTTTCTTATTCACTTTTAACTCCACATAAATTAATATTTTGAATTTATTTATTCATTGAATAAATTGGATTTATCTTCATTATTATATATCAATATATTTAATACTTGTATCAATATATATTAATGTTCTGTAGTAATATCTTTTCAATAACTTCATCTTTATTATCCTCAGAACTCTTTTTGTAAATGATCATGAATACTTTGAATTTAATTTAGATATTTGAAAACACTAATACTACTTTTTAAGTTTAATTTCCTAATGTTTTTTGTTAGTAGTTAGTGCAGGTTTGTGCTCTAAAAATTATACATCAACATGAGATTTGAAAAGCACATGTTTTTTTAGGTGATATTCCTGTGCGAAACAAATGATTAGGAAGCAGGGTTAACCTTCAAAATACATGCATTATGACTCCAATTGAAAAAGAGGGCTAGTACAATGAATCCTAGTTTTCTGTGTCTTTTAAGTGACTTCTCTGTCATTTAAGTGAGCTTCTGCATGATGGGCAGTGAGTCCTCAGTACATAGTGAGATGGCAGATAAATCATGTGTCTCCCAGGAAGGGACTTCCCTTAGCATCTCTGCATTTCTCATTCATTATCTGTAAGCAGCCCTTTGGAAGCATTAGCTTTACATAACTCAATGATAGGCTTCTGAGAACAGCAACAGGGACCTTGGTCAATGTGCTTCCTATAGTTGGAGGTCTGTGAGTCACAATCTCACTGCTACCATGTGATCATATCTGATGTGAGGTTTTCAGTAAATTATACATTTAGATCTTCTGAAAATTAGTTGTACTGTTATAATTAGAAAATACATTTTATATATCTTTTGTTCAATCCAAACAGAAATAGGAAAATTCTAATAGTAATTCAAACACATAATATTACTTTAGAATAAAGGGTCTCCTGCAGTTTGAGTTGGCATTTGGAAGACTGACATTCGCTCTCCATCTCACGATGAAGGACAAAGACTCATACACACCAAGATTCACTTGTCATCTGTTTTAAAGGGAAATATCATGGAAAGGTCAATACATCTGGAATAGATCATAGAGTCTAAATGTGAACATTGATTTTGAATGGGAACTGCAATATCTCATACAGTTTACCAAAAATTTTGTTAAAGACAGTTGTTTACAACTTCTCCAAAAAAATATGCTGGCAATATAGACATGCATTTAGTATTTATTTGAAATGGATATGTATCAACATTGATCATTAAACTATTAATCTTTGGATGATTCAATGTCACACTTATTTTCATTCTGAAGGGTTCATACATTTTAAAATGCATTTTCGATAAAAGAAACTCAAAATTGTTATTTTTATATATAGATAAGAGGAAATGTACTGAACATATTTTTATTAACCCCTTGAAAAATTTGATATGTTGCTAATGATTAGAAAAAATATGTTGTTTGCAGTTTCTAAAATTATTCAAAGTTAATACATCAAAACCAAAATAAGAATACTATACACTTAAATATCTTAACATTTTTAAAAATTCAAATCTCTTGAGTGAAGAAAGTTATATTATCAGTTCCCTATTAAAGTGAAAAATTCACCCTTTGCTTATTAATGTGAATTGGTCTAGTAACAAATGAAAAGCAAAAAATTTATAAAGTTTATATATATAAATATGTTTTTAGAATTGCTTTCTATTGAAGAATAAAAATAGAGTTGATTTTGCAAAGAACTATAAAGGAATAACAGTCCACCTGATGATATGCAAACACAGAGAAAAAGCATAATTAAAAATCCAGAAATTCATGTTTAGAGACTATGGGAAGTGAAAACAATTTTATAACAATGGCAAAGGAAATGGTGAAAGAGTAGTTCTAGTTAACATCTCATTATTCAAGAGATTTAAAATTATCCTATACACTGATGAACATTACCATCATTCTATATAAACTGCACAAGTTTGGATTTAGCGATTTTTAATGAGTAAGTACAATATTTCAGGGAGAACCATTGGTCTTGATTTTAAAGAATAAAAAAAAAGCTATCTGTAAACTATTACTATAATATAAAATAACTACATGCTGAGCATGTCACTGTTTGCTAAGATACTTTTCTATTTTAATTTAGATTTAGATTTATTGTCCAATGTGAGAGATGACTTTACCTGAAGATAACCTTTTCTGTATTTTTAGGGCACTTCTTAAATCTTGCTTTGGAGATAGGAAACTTTGCCTTTTTAGCTATTGAAAGAGTGACGTTATACACATGATATTCCTAGGTCTGGCCTCATGAACCTACTAAATCAGAATCTGTAAGTATGATCCAAAAAAAATCTGAAAATTTTAATAAGTTCTTCAGCTAATTCTTATGGTTTTAAAGACTGAGAGCCAATGACTAAGAGAGAGGAGATAAACTCTATTAAAAACAATGAATGAAAAAACAAACACATAAAAATGCTTAATGACAGATGTAGCTTTCTGGACTTGAGGATGTGTGTATATCTGCAGGGATTCCATTTCCTGTCCTCAAAAGGAGGAAACTACATGGCTCGTAATAGAAGTAAAACTCTTCTTGTCCAAACAAGAAGGACAGTTTGGGAAGGTTGTAAAAAGCAGTGTCTGAGCATTTGATCCTTTCTTAATTTTCTTATCTATAATCCATCTTAAAAATTCTGGGAGAGTCAGAATCTCTTTTCTGATCTATGTCAATGCAAAACAGTTTTTTTCAGTGAAATATGTAAAATTAAATCACCTTTATGAAATTACTCCAAGTTTACAAATAATAGGAGTTCCAGTTGGTGTATTTTTTTTCCATTTTCATTAAATTACCTCATAGTAGATAAAAATACCATTTCTTAATTGGTACTGATTTCTGAATATTTTAAATACTAACATGTGAAACTAAATTAGATTTTTCTCTCAGTAGAAGGAGAGTAATAGGGCCCGATGGAATCCCAGGGTAGCTTCATAGCATCTATTTACAAACACTTTTATATACTAAACCACATGGCATTTGAAATAATTGCATGATGCATAAAACATTTACTTTTATTGTTACTTCATGAATCTAACAATAAAGTAGAATTGTAGAATAATTGTGTCATCTATATATAAAACGTTAAACCTGGGTCTAACATTGGAAAATTACAAATTCTGTTAACTTATTACAGCCTTTATTCATAGGACAAAGATGTTAACAAGAATTTAATTGAGAGAGATTTATTGTAATATATATTTTCAAGTAATAATAATCAATTGAAATGTTAAATGGATATCTATGAATTAGTTTATACATCTGTGATAAAATTATGTGGTAGTATTTTGCATATAAATTTTGTAGTAGTTAAATTTCCTGCGTTGTACTTTATATGCAAAGATTTACTTCTACACAAGAGATTTGGAGTCATTTTGATCAATTATCCTCTTTCAAAATGCAGCTTTTTGTAGTAAATCCTTATAATGTTCTATAATTCAGCAATAAAAATATCAAGCCACAATGGTATGGGGGAAACTAACATATATATTGTTAAGAAAGAAGCCAATCCAAAAATACTACCTCCTTATTATATGATTTAAACATTTGACATTCTGGAAAAGGGAAAAGTATACAGACAGGAAACTGAGCAGCAGTGGCAGATTTAGAGGATCTGAACAATGAATAGATGAACAGGAGATTTTATTTGGTCACGGAAACCGCCCTTCATGTATGATACAGTGATGGTGGATATATGACATTACACATGTGTGTAAACTCAGTAGCATTTACAACACAAAGAATAAAGCCTCGTGTAAAATGTGGACTTTAGTTAATAATGTATCAATATTATTTCATCATTTGTACCAAATGGACCATATTAATGCAAGACAAGAATAATAGGTGAAACTGTAGGTGGGTGATGCACATGGAACTGCATACTGTGCATAATTTTTCTTGAAACCTAAAAGTACTTTAAAACACAAAGTTCGTTAATCTTCAAAAATATGCCGCTGTTTTACATGTGAAACAGCGGTGATAACGACAGTGCAAACAGTAAGATAATGAAGTAATAACATTTAAATTTGATATCTATTAAAAGTGAGGGTTGGAATTGAATTATTATCTAGTCTCTACTTAAGTATTAATTTAGGAAATGATAGATTTCAGTCAAAATTTGCGGTTATTGTTTAAAATGTCCAATAATGCCCTTAGTGTTGCTCTTGGAGGAAAAGTAGGAGCTAGCGCTGCCATCAGGAGTATGTTAGGAACATGAGCATGAAACACATCTTAGATAAGCTTTGTGAAAGAGCTTCTCGTGAAGAACTTTCTAGAGGACATTTTTTAAAAACGAAACCTTCTGTCTCTCCAATGTTCTAGGTCTGTATTTATTAAAGATCTAACCATTTCCTCAAGCATGATCTTAGCAGTCCTTTTCTGGACATTGGGAATCCAGTTGATCTCTTGAATCTTAAGCTTCATCACTACAGCTGTAGAGTTCTACTACCTGCCTCTTTTATTGTAAAAGTTTGTTCTCAATTCTATCAGCAGTAAATCTAGCTTTAAAAAGTAGAATTCTGGAATTTCAGACACTCGGCAGCTACTTGTTTTAAAATAAGTGTTAAAAAGTCATTTGGAAGAGGGTTAATGATGCACTGTTTATTATCAAATAATGAATTACAAATATATGAATTAACAGCAAGAGAAATATATGTTTTATTAAGGCCTTTGAGAAATCCTTTATTGGGCTATAATTCTAGTCTTCTGAAATTAATCGATAGATTTGGATGTATCCAACAGAAAGAAAAGACGAAATGGTATGGTAAATCATATTATATCAAACTCATAATGGTTGAACAGGAAAATTTCTTTCAGGTAGTTTACTATAAGTATTATAAACTGTCAGCCATAGGTCAAGCCCATAGATCAAACCAAGTCAGATGAAGCTTTAAAAAGAAAACTTCCATTGGTTGTGAAATGTAAAAAGGTTATGGAATTCACATAAAATTGTGAATTTAGTTTCTACTTTAAGATCTCGCTGGACATGCATTATTGCACAATAGTTATCCTTATTCTGTAGAACATACAGTGTACAATTGTTTATTTCCACCACTTTCCCTATGAATTTAGGTTCCATACATTCTATCCAATTTTGTTATCTTTTTATCCTCTGCCATCTGATTTTATGGATCTTGACTTTTTTTGCTTCATTTGTATTTAAATTATATTTGTCTCCAAAGGGAATATGTAATTTGTTCCAGTCATGTAACTAGTCCTTTCTAGGGCATAGAACAAAATAATGGCTCAGCCTGGCAACAAATAGAAAAGAATTAAAATTTTGTAATCTAATGCTCATTATCATGGAAGCTCATTCAAGTGTAGCCTGGAGAAAATTGCATTTTTATGGTACATTTTGATTCTGGTATAAAGAAGTGTGTTGGAATAATTAAGACAAAGGTTAATGATGAGATATTTTGTCTAGAAGTAAATTTGTTTACACATTTACTAACAAGTAGTATTTGAAATGCTTTTAGCGATATGCATTGGATGTAAATTCTTTCTTAAATTATGCAAGTTATTTTGACTGGCCTAATAAGGGTGGATCGATAAGTTATTGTTTAATGGTACTAGATATAAGTGATGGTAAGAGTTTCAGAACCGAGTGAATGTACTTAATGGAAATGAATTGTATGCTTTAAGTGGATAAAATGGTAACTTTCATGTGATGTATATTTTAGCACAAAGAAAAAATCCAAAGGTAGAGAGGAACATCATCAATATAGTTAGAGCATGAAAACCATTATTTTCAAAGCTGTTATTCATCAGTGGTATCCATTTTCCTAATTTAGTTCGAGTGTGAATCTCATATTGACATTCAGAAGCAAACATTTGTGTTACTGCATTGATATATCTTGCTTATATAACTGTGATTTTGAACATTTATACTCCAACACATCATCAGTGATACCAGTACCAGTTTGGCTGTGATGCTCACTATGGGGCCATACAACCGCTTCCCAGCCTGAAAGGAGTATACGTCAGAATCTCCCAGAATATTATGATTTATCATTCTCTGGGGGCAGGCCATTAGTTGAATAATACTAATTGAAGTCGCCTATTCTAACGAAAAGTGACTGATAGAGTTGGTTACATCAGAATAATAGGCTACTGTGACAAGGACATTATAAATGATTAAGGGACAAACAAGAAATTAAAGCAAATATTTACAACATGTTTTTCCACAGTGTCCGGATGTATAAAGAATTTTTTGAAAGCAACTATTTCGCCAACATAACATAAACAAAATAAAATAAGTCATGTATCTTTGTCATATTACTCATAATTTTCTGTGTGAGATAAAGAAGATTGAACTTAACATTTAAATTCCTCTTGGGGCTTTGCGAAATAATCATCAATATATATTCTTTACCAATAGCAATAGTTGCCATTTATTTACCTTTATTCTTTTTCGAGAACTGTAAAAAATCTTTACTTATTTTAGCCTACAGAATTTATTTGAATAGATAAGCAAAAAAAAAAAAAATCAAACCAACAAATAAAGGAAACATCTAATTACAAGTTAGCTACTATTATTCTTACTTGTATTGTTGTAAAAACAAAGATTAGTAAAGTTGGATAACTTTTCAAGTATCACTCAGCCAGCGAAGACAGAATTCAAAGTTAGATTTACCGTAGTTCAAAGCCTTTTCTTGTAATATCTATACCATTTGTTGCTTCTCATGGAAATGGAGGATTGGAACCTTATCAGAAGAAGAATGTTGGCAGAAAATAACAGAACACATTAATTACCTATGAAAACCTAGGAAATAATAATCAAGGCGAACAAATGATATTAGAATTGAGATGTCTCATGTGAATTATAATCCCCTCTATTAAAGTAACAAGTTGGACCTAGTATTAGAAGCACCTTCCAGTTTATTAACCTAGTTGTCCAGTTTATTGTATGTTATTTTGAATGCAACCATTAACCTAATTTATTGCAAATATAAGAAGAAACACAATATGATCAAGTTTAATTTTCAAAACTTCTGATATTTTTCCAGAAATTAATGCAATAAGGATTAATTTCTTCTTCTATAAGGTGCAGATATGAAAAACTCAGTGGTATAAAAATTGAATTAAAATGTTGGCTGAATGTCTTCCGGATGTCAAAAAGACTATGAACATTGCATGCTTAAGTTATTAAAGAAGATATATTTAAATTTATGAACAAGAAAATAATAATTTGAAAAAGCATCAAGAAAGGGAGACTTCTTGATGCTCACCAATCTCTAATTCTTTATTGCATTTCCTAAATAACTATGAAATGGTGACAAGATGTTTTAATGCTGTTATTGAGAGAAAAAAAGCCAGAGTATGAAAATTTCCTTAATAGCAAAAGTATAGAAATATGCAAGGGTAACAATGCAGAGAACAATATACTTTGCTTCTAGACAGAGATTAGGGTTTCTGAGGACTCCTAGTTCCCAGTCCTGGCCTGATGATGTAAGACTGATGGAAGGAAAATAATTGCAGCCCATATATATGGTTCCCAAGTGTAGCATCTTTTCCTAGACCAGACTCATGCCTGACTCATGTCAATAGTGATACTGATAGCAAACTCTTATCTCATGATTACACTATCAGGGGAGGTAGAAGTTTTCCACTACCCTTATAGGTTCTTCTGGCTGATCTAAGAATTAAATTGACATGAAAGAATAACAGAAGAAAATCAAATATTATTATATATGTACATAAGGAGTTCTCATAGATATGGGACCTAAGAAAAAGCCCAAAGCAGGTAGCTTTTGTACAATTTAAAGGATGAAACAATAAATCGATGAGTATTTGACAGGATGAAATTTGGGTTTGTGTGCTTAATTAGTAAGGAATAATTTGAGGTATGGCTTGGGGTAGTAAATCAGTAAAAAAAACCAGTTTTCTTATACAGGCTTCTCAGCCCCTTATTCTCCGTTTCTGGTGCTAAAGATGTTTCTCTTATCTTCTGTTGCAGATAAGGTAACTTCTGCATGAGATAGTTGTTTTCTGTTTCAGAGGGACATAGGGGATCAGAGTGTCCTCTCTGTGCTGACTGCTTTTTACATAACATTAATTCAAAATTTCAATATGCAACTTTGGCATTTTTAGAGGGGCCTACACTAAGCTCCAATAATGCTATGCTAGGTCCTCTAAATGCTACTCAAGAAATTAACTATTTTATTTCCCACTAATAACCCATGAGGTAGCTGCTATGATTATTCCCAATTTAATGAAGAGAACACTGAGTCACAGAAACAAATGTAACCTGCCCATGGTATACAACTAGTCAGTGGTGAGACCAGTATTTACAGCCATGCACTGTGGCCTGGAGACTATGCTCTATATCTCGCAGGTGGAAGAACACTGGGCTGGGAGTCAAATCACTTGGATTTAGGACGGGGTTTGCTCTTAACTCTAAACAGGATGCTATATTTTATTACTCCTGGCCACTGTTGTCTTCTAATATGCCAATATTGCATTAGAACTAGGAGCCCTTGAATGTCTTTAAACATTTCTTATAGTGTGTATATTATTTACCTTAGGAAAATAATGGCATGGAGAAAAAAATGCCAAGTGCCCTAGAAATACTATTACATTTGAGAGCTATATTTTAAAATTCAAATAGTCCAGAATACTTAATCTTGAAATCCAAAATGTGTTCTTACCAACGCTGAATCAAAATAGGATAGTTAATGTGACTAGGAACTCATATTGAAATTCGATGTCTTCCCCCTAAGAAGGTTCAGAGGAAGCATAGGCACACTTTGGAACCTTATAGCTGGCTTCCAAAGCAGTCTTAATCATCAAGTTACATCACTCTGATCAATAGTGCTTGAGGCAATGCCTTCAATTTGAGAAACTTAATTGCATAGGCTTCTCTGTACACATGGAGCTCCAGTTGAATCCTTAGGCAAGTTCTAGATTTTAGACTTGAATTATTTACAGTAGACTTCTTAGCGAAACTGGAAAATTCCCCTCAGTGCAGAGAGCTTCTACCCTACCCAAATCTACAAAGTGTAAAAGAAATTCGAGAGAATTGACAGTTTCCTGTAGGTAATTTCGTACCAAAATAAATTAGGCGGCAATACCTTGAAAGAGAAGATATAGGCCGAAGAGACTTCGTAGACTTTGTCTTCATTAGTATGGCATTCTTTTTCAATGTACATGAAATCTCTATCCATTAGAAACCTAGTAATGAAACACACTTTTGAAGACCTGTGCTCTGTACTGAGAAGTCGAAAGAATGATTTGCTTGTAGTATAGATAAGGGCTCTAAGTCTAAATCTGGACTAGGAATGGTGCATAGAAAGTTACTGTAATCATATCTAGTAACTCGTGTCATTCATATTGAATGTGAGCATGTTCTTTCCGACAGTGTGCAAATGAAAGCCCTTCCACAGTGATGATGAGGTGACTGGTTTTCAATATCAGAGAAGAGCTTTGGAATCACTGTTTTGATATGAAAGGTCCTCGAACTTACACACTGTACCCATTGCTTATGCAGGTTCTAAAACAGTGGCAGCTTTTTTGTCATTTGCCAAGATGTTTCTTGGCAATTATCGAGCACATGGTTCCTTGGTCAAGGAGCAATGAGAGCACAGGTTCTTACAAGGAGTATGTTTAGGAACAGTGATGGGAATTGTTTCTCTTTTCACTTGCAGCCCGCATTCTTCCCAATGCCAATCCAAAATAGAACCGTTAACGTGACTAGGAACTCATTCTGAAATTCACTGACTTCTCCCTTAGAAGGTTCAGAGGAAGCATTGACATCCTAGTGGAGATTTATAGCTGGCTTCCAGAGAACACTTAATCTTCAGGTTACATCACTGAGAAATTAATGTTTGAGGCAACATCTTCGATTTGAGAAACTTTATTGCACAGGCTTCTCTGTAGAAATGGCGTTCCAGTTGCATCCTGAATGCTAGTTTTAGATTTTAGACTTGAATTACTTGCAGTATCGATCTAAGAGGAGACTAGAAATGGCCGCTCAGGGCACAGAGCTTTTTCCCTTTGAAGAACTACAAAGAGTAAAAACCCATCTGAGTAAACTGACAGTTTCCCAGAGGTAAATTCGTCCCAAGAGGGATTAGGCAGCAAGGCTCTGAAACAGGTAGCTGCTGTACTGACTTTATATATTTGTGTTCATTACTAAAACACTGTGTTTCAAAGTACAGGAAATCTGTATCCACTAGAAACACTCCATTGCAAATGGAAATGAATCTCTTTTTGGAATGCCTGTGTTCTGTACCAAGAAGTCCAATGAATCATATCTGGTAATATTGTCTGAATCTGCACTCGGAATGATATGTCGAATGTTACTGTGTTTTTTCCCAGCAATTTATGTTCTTCACTTTGGATTTGAGCTTGCTGTTTTCCATAGTGTTCTAATCCCTGTTGCAGCTAAAAGCCATAGTGTCATGAATGTAGCTCTGTTGATGATGTGAGTGGTTTTCAGTACCAGAGAGGAGCTTGGAAACTCTTTCATGATCCAAGCTGTTTGATCTTACACTGTGTACTGATTGTTTAGGCAAGAACTAAAACTGTCTCCGCTCCACGGTCATTTTCAAAGACATTATTTGAAATTAATCCAGCACAGTGCTCCTTTGTCCACAAGCAATGAGAATACAGGTCCCTGTGTGGATTATGATCAGGAACCCTGATGGGAATTGTTTCTCTTGAGTTTTGCTTGCAACCTTTGTTCTCAGCCATGCCCGTCCACCAATGAAAAGTAAGTGTCATTAGGAATTCAAATGGAAACTCAGGGTCTTCTCCTGAAGATATTTCAGACTATGCGCAAACACACTGGTGGAACCTTAAAGCTGTGTTCCAAAGTGTGCTTAAGCGTCAAGTTCAATCACGTTGATCAATATTGCTTGAGGAAACACCTTCAAATTGAGAAACTCTATTCCACCAGCTTCTCTGTCGACATGGTGCTCCGGTTGCATCCTGAATGCAAGTTCTAGATTTTAGACTTGAATTACTTCGATTATTGATCTAAGAGGTGACTAGAAATTGCCCCTCAGTGCACAGAGCTTTTTCCCTTCCAACAACTACAAAATGTAAAAGATATATGGGTAAACTTGCAGTTCTAGGTTTACACCTGAAAATTTTTCAGTAGAGGTTTAAGCAGCGACGTGAAAATTCTCTTCAGGACAGAGAGCTTCTGTCCTTCCAATGACTTCAAAGTGTACAGGAGATATGGGAAAACTGGCCATTTCCTGGAGGTAATTTCATACCAAGCAATATTGAGCAGCAAGGCACTGGATCAGATGCTATATGCAGAAGCAACTTCATAACCTTGTGTTCATTACTAAAGTAGATTTTCAATTGACAAAAAACCTCTATCCCATAGAAACAATTTCAAATGGTAATAACACACTTTGAAGGCCTGTATTCTGTACTGAGATCTTCACTGAATGATTTGCTGGTGCTATATATAAAGGCTCTATGTCTGAATCTGCACTCAGAATGGTACATAGAAATTTGCTGTGATCCTATCTAGTAATTCGAGTCATTCATATTGGATGTGAGCATGTTCTTTTAAAAGTGTTCTAGACCCCAGTGCAACTGAAAATCTTTCCGTGATGAATGGAGCTCTCTTGATGATGTGCCTTGTTTTCAGGATCAGAGAAGAGCTTTGGAAACACTGTTTTGATATGAATGGTCCTCCAACTTACACACTGTACTCACTGCTTCCAGAGGTTCTAAAAATATGGCAACTTCCTTGTCATTTGCAAAGCCGTTTCTTGGCACTTATCAGGCACATTGTTCCTTGGTTGAGGAAAATGAGAGCACAGGATCTTGCATGGTATATGTTTAAGAACTGTGATGGGAATTGTTTCTTTTTTCACTTGCAACCTGTGTTCTTCCCAATGCCTATCCAAAATTGAACCATTAATGTGACTAGGAACTCATACTGAAATTCACTGACGTCTCCCTAAGAAGGTTCAGAGGAAGCATTGACACACTAGTGGAGCCTTATAGCTGGCTTCCAGAGAAGGCTTAATCTTCTGGTTACATCACTGCAAAAATAATGCTTGAGGCAACATTTTCAATTAGAAAAACTTTATTGACAGGCTTCTTTATAGACATGGTGCTCCAGTTGCATCTTGAATGCAAGTTCTAGATTTTAGACTTGAATTACTTTCAGTATCGATCTAAGAGGTGATTAGAAATGTCCCCTCTGGGCACAGAGCTTTTTCCTTCCAACAACTGCGAAGTGAAAAAAGCCATCTGGGTAAACTGACAGTTTCCTGGAGGTAAGTTCGTACCAAGTGGGATTAGGCAGCAAGGCTCTGGAACATGGTAGCTGCTGTATCAACTTCATATCTTTGCGTCCATTACTAAAGCACTGTGTTTCAATGTACAGGAAATCTGTATCCACTAGAAACATTCTATTGCAAACAGCAATGAATCCCTTTTTGGAATGCCTGTGTTCTGTACCAAGAAGCCCAATGAATCATTTCTGGTAATATTGCAAAAGTCTGTCTCAATCCATACCTGGAATGATATGTCGAATGTTACTGTGGTTTTTCCCAGCAATTTATGTTCTTCACTTTGGATTTGAGCATGCTGTTTTCCATAGTGTTCTAATCCCTGTTGCAGCTGAAAGCCATAGTGTCATGAATGTAGCTCTGTTGAGTGGTTTTCAGTTCCGAAGAAGAGTTTGGAAACTCTCTTTCGAGATCCAAGCTGTTTGATCTTGCAGTCAATACTGATTCTTCAGGCAGGAACTAAAACTGTGTCGGTTCCCTGGTCATTTCCAAAGAGGTTATTTGAAACTTAAGGCAGAGTGCTCCTTTCTTGAGAAGGAATGAGAATACAGGTCCTGAGTGGATTATGATTAGGAACCTGATGGGAATTGTTTCTCTTGAGCTTTGCTTGCAACCTGTGTTCTCTGCCATGCCAATCCACCAATGAAAAGTAAGTGTCATTAGGAATTCAAATGGAAATTCAGGACCTTCTCCCAAAGATATTTCGGACTACGCACAAACACACTGGGGGAACCTTAAAGCTGTGTTCCAAAGTGTGCTTAAGCGTCAAGTTCAATCACGTTGACCAATCTTGCTTGAGGAAACGCCTTTGAATTGAGAAACTCTATTCCACCGGCTTCTCTGTCGGCATGGTGCTCAGGTTGCATCTTGAATGCAAGTTCTAGATTTTAGTCAAGTCCACACAGTGATCCAATTTGTCCACAGTTCTGTCATAAGCAACAAGCCCAGCTGTTGGATGGCACTGCGAAACCTGCTGTGGTCTGTCATTTTGACCACATGAAACCTAGCCAAAATGCATGGCTTCAGTAACAGGAAAATTTCAGGTGTGTTAACATATGAGCCAACACCTGTTTAGTACGATGCATGCTCATCAACAGCTGCCAGGTTGTTGACCTTCACCCTGGTGCTCACCATCTTTACACTTTGTTTTATTCCTGCCACCCTGAGGTTCTGGTCTGTTGTCAGAGCCTCTAAATTCTGTTTTGTTCATTTTGCTTCTGTATGTCTTGCTCTCTGTTCCAGGTTCACATGACAGTGAAACCAGAAAGGCCCTGTTACTTTCAGCAACATATTTCCCTTCCCTTGATGGGGACCATTCAAAAGGACGAGAGTCACAGCATGTTTATGTAAGGTGATCAGCAGGAAGTTTCAGAGGCTCAAGTTCCAGGAAAATGCAGCCCTGAAATCCCACGGCTGTTCAGCAACCACCCATCTTCTTATTAGGGTCGGTGGCTGCACAAGCCACTAGGCCAAAGGAGTCAGCCTGTGGTATCTGGGCAAACAGATGGTAGATTTAAATAGAGAACGAATTTGATGCAAGGCAGGTGAGGTCAGCCTCCCAATAGCATCCCAATAGAGAGTTAAGAGAAGATTTGGGCCTGAATTCGAATGATTTGACTCCTAGCCCAGTGTTCTTCCAGCTCTGAGGCATAGAGCTTATTCTCCATGCCAGTATGCATGGTGGTGAATCTTTGGCCTCACTCTGGGCAGAATACATTTGTTTCTGAGACTCAGTGTTCTCATCTGTAAATTGAGAACAAGCTACCTCATGGGATTTTTGAGGGGAATAAATGAGTTAAATTCATGAGAATTATTTGGAGGACCTATGATGGTGTTATTGGAGCTTACTGTGGGTCCCCCAAAATATGCCAAAGTGGCATATTAATATTTTCAATTAAAGTTAGGTAAAAAGCAGTCAGCACAAAGAGGGCACTCTGATCCCCTATGGCCCTTTGAAAGCAGAAAACAAATATCCCATGCGAAAGTTACCTTCTCTGCACAAGAAGGAAAGAGAAATATCTTTAGTACCAGAGGTAGAGAATACGGGGCTAAAAAGCCTGTATAAACAAATCTTGATAATTTCTTTTTTACTGATTATTTATCCTAAGCCCAAATTCAACTTATTCTTTACTAATTAAGCACACAGCCCAAATTTCTTTGTTCCTGTCGATTCCTCATCAATTTATTGTTTCGTCCTCTAAAATCTACAAAAGCTGCCTGCTTTGGTCTTTTACTTAGGTCCCATATGTATGAGACCTCCTTATGTGCATACATAATGAAATTTGATTTTCTTCTGTTATTTTTTCATGTCAATTTAATTTTTAGACCAGTCAGAAGAACGAAGAAAGGTAGTGAGAAAATTCTACCTTCCCGATAATTTAATCATGAGGTAAGAGTTTGCAATTGGTATCACTATTGACATGAGCCAGGCGTGCGTCTGGCCTCGGAAAAGATGCTACACTGGGGAAACACATGAAGGTGCTCCAATAATTTTCCTACTATCAGTCTTAACATTATCAGACTAGGACTGATGACTAGGAGCCCTCAGAAGCGCTAATTTCTGTCTAGGAGCAAATTATATTGCTCTCTGCCTTGTTACCCTTACATATTTCTATGCTTTTGACATTAAGAAAATTTTCATTCTCTAACAATGCCTGTGGCTTTTTTTCTCTCGATAGCAGCAGTCTCCTAAAACCTCTTGCCAGCATTTTATGCTATTTAGGAAATGTAACAAAGAATTAGAGATTTGTGAGCATGAAGAACTCTCCTTTTCTTAATACTTTTTCAAAATATTATTTTCTTGTCCATAAATTTAAATGTGTCTTTTTGAATAAATCAAAAAGGCAATGTTCATAGTCCTTTCGACATCTGGGAGATATACAGCCAACATTTTAATTCAATTTTTATGTACTGAATTTTTCTTATCTGTGAAATGTAGACAGAGGGATTCATTCTTTTTGCATTAACTTCTGGGAAAATATCAGAGGTTTTAAAAATTAATCTTGATCATATTTTGCCTCTCCTTATATTTGCATTAATGTAGGTTAATTGTTGCTTATAAAATGACATGTAATAAACTGGAAAAATTGGTTAATAAATTGAAAGGTGTTTCCAAACCAGATTGGACTCATTATCTTAATAGTGAATATCATCATTCTCACAGAACATCTCAATTTGAATACCATTAGTTGCCTTGATAATTATTTCCTAACTTTTCATAAACCCACCCTTGACCCAATTATCTTATTTTTGTAATGGTCAGTCATTAAATTTTTAAATCTCAGAATGAAATGATTGGTTAGGTTAGCTTAGGCTGCTACAAAATGAAACCCTTACATTACAATGGTTTAAAGAACAAAGAAACAAGTATGTTGGGCTCTTGTGAAAGTCTGAAATGTGGGTTTCGGCTTGATGGTGGCCCTTGTACATGCTGTTCTTCCAAGTAGTCATTCAGGATCTTCGGCCAATCTTTAGTATTCTGTTTCACAATAACTTCAATCATTGCTAATTCAGTCCATGGAAAGGGTCAGAAGTCCACATTTTATTTTGAAAATCCAGGCACATGTCCACCCTTGGTTTGGAAAAGGCAGAAGAATGCTATTCCTTGTTAAGCACTATATCTAAGTTCCACCTCTATTACTGAGGAAAAATGAAAATGGTGTTTGTGGAGAACTATCACATTAAACATGTAATTTTAAACATGTTATAGATTTTGATTGCTGTAAAGATTCCAAAATAAGTTAGTTTCTATTAAGAATATATATTATTGGGTACATGAACTAATGGTGTAATTGTACAGACACATTTAAAAATATATATTAGGGAAATAGAATATATTCATCTACAAATAATAAGAGAAGTAATACTTTTTTTCCCTTGAATTTAAAATAATATCAGATGAACATTTTTGGATGTTTTAAATCATTTCAAATTATTTCAGGTTATCAAGTCTTGATATCACATATTCCAAACGAAAGCTTTCTGGACTTCAACCTAAAGTTAAGCTATTTGATTACAATTAATTGCTTTCTCCATTTTCCAGAGAAGACCAATCATCATCATAAAACAGAAAGAAATAGAAATGTAAAAAATAAAGCATGGTGGAGTGTAAATAAGAGTTTTAGATATAAACTAGCTTTGTGGAAGCTATCAAAAAGACTTGAGAGGTGGCATTTACTATTTGGCAAAACATTTTCCAATGTACCTGTCCTACCTAGACAGAGAAACAAAATGAGTTGTCCTTTTTATAAAATTGAAAACATTTATGCATTGAACTACTGAAGCGTGGTTGCTGGAATATAGCAACAGACCCGTTATTATATTTTCTAAAATTAAAATAAACAATCATCTTAAATACTTTAATAATAATGAAAAATCTATTGTGATGCCAGCTAACTTTTTGGTGACAGATAATTAGTAGGTTGGCTTACCAAAGCAATAGTAGCAATACAACAGAAAACCAAAACTTCATTTTGCATACTTAATTATTATTGCTCTGTTTCCATATTTAAAACCTTGCTTTCTGCTAATGGTTCTTTGAAAAATAAATAAAGAATGAAGGTGGTAAAATTAGTCAAAGATTTTACAAATACCACTGTAAACTTTAAGTGTACTAAATTAGCTTGCGAAGATTAGAACGGAAATTTCTGTCATTTTTTCTCATGTTTATAATTTACAATATTGTGTTATTTTATATGTCTAGAAAAAAAGATTTGATTTTTGTCTTTTCTCAAATCCTGTGAACTAAAATTGCTTCCTGATGGTCCAGCTTCAAGTAATTTTTCAGGGTAGGAGGACTCTCATAATGCGAAAGCAATTTGCCCCATACAGATAGATGCTTATTTTTATAACGGCCGGATATACAGTAATTCTTAAGATAAGTATGCACTCGATTCTCTTTGGTCTCTGTGGAAGTTGTCATAGTTGAAATAGACTCCTTTTGTTATTTCATGATCTCTTCTAACCAGTCTTTACTTGAGTCATTTAATTAGGTAAAACGGAGGATGGAGACATTATTTGCTTTATCTGTCATTAAATGAACATCGACATTTTCCAGAATGCACTGATTTCCTCTTCAAACATTTGAAAAAATATAACTCTTCAGACTGTATAATATTTATTTACATTATTAATTATATTACTTATTAATATCATAGATTTGTAAACACCATTCACATTATTTAGAAACAAATGCATAACACACAATTCAAAAATTGTAACAAATATTTATTTTAATGCATCATTATTGTTGGATTTGGTTCTTTCAGTTTTCCTTTTTGATAAAGAAAATATAAGTAATTTCAGTGCCTTTGACTTTGTATGCTCTTATAATTTTTTATTTATTTTTCCTCACTTCCATTTTCTTGAAACAAATTTCTTAAGGAGTTAATGGTCAATGGCATTTTCTTTATCTTTTGTTATTGAAACATCTCTTCTTTCTCAAAATCATCTCCAGGTGGCTTCGATATGTTTTCAATAAATTGAGTTCAAGTATTAGCCACTCCTCCTCATAAATAAGCATTAATTTTAAATTATTATCATTCAGGCAATTAAGAGGTTTTTCTAGATCTATATTCAGTCTCATATCTTAATTTAAATCATTTTCCTCAGTTTGATTTTCACTGGAAGTAGAGGAAAAAGGGTAATATTACTCTTCAAAATTCTGTTCTTAGAGTCATGTCATATAAAGGATGATATATACCATAGAGATCATTTAGTCAGCATAATAATTTAAAACTTGATATTTCTAATATTCTTACCTCAATGTCGACTTGTCTCTTTTAAAAAAAACTTACAGGTGGGAGGAATTCACCCTTTCATGTTTAGATAGCTGTGAAAGCTGAAACGTCATTTCTTATGTTGAGATTATTATGACTATATTTATTCTCCTACATAATTTCTATGCACTGTCTTCTGAGTCTTCATCAATTTTAGCATTTGATACTTCTTTTAAGTAGTATCACTGTGTAGAGGAGGAAAAATCATTGTCCTTGGACCATTCTGAGTTCTTAGCTGAGAATCTGTATTAAAAAACAGATTAACAAGAGAAAAAAACCCCCACAAATTTATTAACATGTATTCTTTATGTATACATGAGAGATACCTAGGAAAAACAAACAACTCAAAGAGGTGGCTTTAGAATTCAGGACTAAATATTATCAAAATAGAGAACGAGAATGGGGCTGTATAAGCCTCTTAGGAGAGTAAATGGCTCTTTGGATAGACACATGGGATCTTAGAAGAGTAAATGGAAGATCTGATAGTTTGTGACAAAGTTTGTCTGGGTTTCATGTCCACTTATATTCTGTTCTCTTGTGTTGAGAATCAATCTTTTCTAGTTGATGAAGTTCCTAGAGAGAGAATATCTGTGACAATTGAGTTTTTTTGTGGGGCGGGGTGTTGGGGATCTGTCTTTAGGTAGAAAAGTAGAGTTCAGAGAAAACCTCTCTCTGAATTTGCTGTTGTTACATTGCCTACTGCTCAAAGTAATCAATATAATAAAGTGGCATATTTTAGGGTAGCATGAGCTAAACATCTACTGTTGTAATTTAGAGTGGCATATTCTGCTACCCTTCAATTGAAATTGAGCTATACTCTTTTAGATAGATATGACAGATAATGCTTCCCTTTGTATTATTAGAAGGTATCTTGACAAGGATCGGGCTTATTGGGAAAGAGGACTCTGTATGTCCTGTGGTGTCTGCCACCGATGTAGAAGAATACAGTGCTAGCAACCATGTAGCTGCTGACCTGATGGGAATATTAACTGGAGTATCTCATACTAGTTTAAAATATCCTATGACATATGGCATTCTTCTACATTGTAATCATATTTAAGTAATGGCATAGTAAAACCTTCTTATTCACATAAATTAATATGTATTATATCTATTAAATTTATCTTCTTTGTATATCAATATATATTAATAACTATATAAAAATATTTTAATGTTCTATATTAATATCTTTTTAATATCTTCATCTTTATTTTCCCCAGAATTCTTTTTGTAAATGATTATGAATACTTTGATTTAATTTATATATTTTGACATATTCATACTACTTTTTGCTGTAAGGTACTGGTTAACACTCTGCGATGTAGTATATTGTTAATGGATGTGTGACTGCTAGACATTCCCTGAATTGTTTGGTTTATGGTACTTATATATTTTCTTAGAATAGAGGAAAACGCATGTTAAAATTAGTGACTAAGATTTATCACCTCATATATGTTGCATTATATATAATCTACACTCATTTCTAGAAAATGAAAATTATTATCTCCACTTTACAAAGATATGATGAGAAAAGCTTAAGTGATTTTCCAAAAATGACATTTTCAGTAATGAAAAGTTGAAGATTCAGTCTTGCATCTTTAAACTCTGAAAACTTTCTTCAACATTTCAGTTTGATATACTTTAACCACACAGAGAAGCAAGTAAAAGCCAATTTGTGAAGTGGGCCAGCACAGATTCTGTGAGATATTACCGATAATGAGATAAACACTATCTTTTTTCTATTCATTCTTTTGCACTTAAACAACCTATCTTTTTTTTTTTAATTACACTAATGTTTTCAGAATCTAGGAGACCCAGGAAAGCCAGATGTCATTTAATGATTAGTAGAACAGAAACTCAGAAAAAGCATGAAGTTGGAAACAGGATCTGAAACATTTACCTTTTAGTGTGGGGGTCATTCATGGATATCCTATCACAACACTCCATTAATAAGCATTTTCTGAAGGGGGAAGAGGACAAAAGAAGAGAGCCAGAGCAAGTGTACACACACATATGAATGCCAGAGGAAGAGAAAGGAGAGTAAGATGGGAGTAAATGGTAGAATAAGTATGATGAAATTTCATGTCTGAATTCAACTGATGATCATTCAAAATAAATCTCTCTTCTCCTTTACTTCACTTCTCACTTACTGAAATAGCATTGAAGGCTACAAAGGTATAATCAAATCATTGGAAAAAATCAGGTTATACATAGTATGTCTTTGAAATTAAAGGAATTATGTTGTCATTCATGATTAAGCATCACTTGAATAATTAAATTTTTTAAAAAGAGCCGACCAGTTTTTTTAGTTTTTCAAATCTTTACACTGTAGAGAATTATATTTTTTATAAAATCTGAGTCAACAGATGAGAGTAGGTCTAAATTACATTATGTAAACTATCTTATTGCAAATAAAAATAACTGTAAAATTTCATCAAAAACTGTATTTGTCATCTTTTGAAACAAATATGTAGTTACATTAAACAAGAAAATTTTGGTAAATATTTAGATTGTGGAACTTGGTATTTTTTACAAAATAGCTCTGATTTTTAGGTCTAGAAATATATTTAGTACTCATATATGAATATAATAGAGCTGGGTCTCATTACAGTTATTTGAATGTAAATCTAAGGATAATAACAATTTACCTAACGCACACATGTATCCTTATATGTGCCTCATTATGCATGTAGAGGTGAGGAGTAGCGAATTTACGAATTATTCTCTTAAAAATTTGTGACGCCTAAATGCTAACTATTAGTTGGTTTAATGACTGATTCTTGAATATTGTTACCAATTTGAATATTGTTACCATTTCATGACTAAATTTTGCCTCTTTATTGTGAAATACAGGCTCATGTATTTCTAACCCAGTTTTATTTATTAATATGACTATCAATGGCCTATAATCTATTCCTTGTCCTTTAGTTATGCAAATAAGATCATTATATAAATTAAGGTTAATGAATTGTTTAAGAGTTCATCCTTACTTCAGAATTAGCTGCCCTATGGTTTTGAGCTATACCACATATCATATGAATGAGGATAATAACAGTAAAAATTTAATTCATTAAAAAATCTTTCATTATGATTTCTATATTAAGAAGGTACTAAGTCATTTGCAAAGTAAGTTTTACATTATGTCGCAATTGAATTTAATATTTAAATGAAAGTTAATAATAAAATAGAAAAAGTTTAGAATTTATCTCCAAATTTGACATCAGCAGCATTTAAAACATTTTAATACTTTAGCATGGAACATCTTAAACATAAATAAAATTACGGAGACTGCTACAATGAACCTCCACATATCAACTACCCAGCTATAACATTATCGAGTCCTGGGAAATCTTTTTTTCTATACTTCCCATTGCTCCATCATTGCATTCTTTTGAAGCAGAGCAGAGACATAATATTTCACCTGTAAATATTTTAATATGTATGTCTTAAATATAAGGACTGCAAAAACTTAATCACAATACATTCCTTACTTCCTCCCAAATTAACAAAAAGTCCATCATATCAATAAATATCCTGTCACTATTTATATTAAAATTTTATTCACATCAGTATCCAAATAAGTTCCATCCATTTATTGCAATAGGTTTAGAAGTCTTTTAAGTATTTTTAACCATAGGCTTCAGCACTTCTTATTCACCTTGTTCAAAACACTAGATTTCTGAAGTCTGGATACTGATGACTGTATGTTCAGTGGCTCACTTCATAGTTTTCTGTCTCCTCTATTTCTTATAAATCGGTAGTTAGATATACAGTCCAGATTAGATCCAGGTTTTTGTTGTTGTTTTAGAAATAAATCATAAGTGATGCAATATTCCCCTTATCCTCAGGGTATATACTTTCCAAAACCCTTGGTAGTTGCTTGAAACCTCATATAATACTTAACGCTATATATACTATGTTTTTTCCTATACATATATACCTATGATTAAGTGTTACTGATAAATTAGCACAGTAAGGGAGTAATAAGAATAGCTAACAATAAAATAGAACATTTCTAACAATATAATAACAGTTATGTGAAAGTGCTTACTCATTTCAGGGGATCTCTTGCTGATGACTTCATATAGTGTTTTCTGATGCAAAACATTGCTGTGCATTAGAACACATTTTCTTTTCATGCCTTCTGACCACAAATTTATTGTCTTTCTCATCTTAACTAAACACGTATCATGCAGTATGACCATAACTTTCAGTGTACAGTGCAACAGAGGAAATCTAGCACAAATTTCTCTTTCCTTCTTCATAATTTCATGGATAGAAGATTTGTTCTTACTGTAGATTTTAGCATACAGTTTGTTTTCTTTCATTATATAGAGGGGACCTTGTACCTTTTTGCTTAAAGATAGCACTTTATGGCTTCTCTTTGGCATATCCAATTTGCTAGCATCACTACAATTGCACGTTGGGGCCATCATTAAGTAAAAAAGGGTAACTTAAACACATGCACCTCGATATCAGGGAGGTTGATCAGAAAATCCACGGGACTCCTAAGTGTCTAATGGACAGGGAGTATATACAGCATGGAGACACTAGACAAAGGGTTAATTCACATCCCAGCTAAGATGGAGGGAGAGTGATGTCTCAGAATAATGTGCAATTTGAAACTTATGAATTGTCAATTGAATTGTCGATGCCTGAAATTTTCCACATCACGTTTTAAGATGACAATAACTAAAACCATTTAAAGTAAACCCAACATGAGTGGGGACTACTTTATGTACCATTTCTTTAAGGAGGCACACCAAATCCCTTTGACTCTCCTTTTTGATAGTAGCATCTACTGATAGTCATTTCCTACCTATTAATTTCTTTCAGTTCTTCTGTGTTTATTAGCTAAAATATTTCTATAAAGAGTAACCTATCCATATCAAATAATTGGCTACCTGGAGATCATGCTCCCATAGTAAAGTCAAGGGAAAAGTATGTTTTTTTTTTCCATTACATCACTGGACTTCAAAATAATATGTTGAATAACTTTCATACTCCAAATGTGACTACTGAGATAAATAGAATATAAACAGTCATATAGGTATTTATATCTCATGCTCTAGTAGACTCCTCAGAGCAGGCTCATAAGTTCAGCATTTCCTATGTTCATACACATTACTTAGAGTTATCTGAGGTCCTTGTAATTGAACCTAAATTTGCCTAGATATTTTATATGAGCTTTGTCCCATATTTTTTTTTTCTTTGACTATTTACTCTATTTTCTTCTTCTGTGAAGCATTGCTATCAAAAGGTGTAACTACAAACTGGTTTTCTTTTTAAACGACTTTTGGACTTATTTCAAGTTTTCAAAGTCTGATATTAATTTAACATACCTCCATATTGGCTATTCTGAGTCATTTTCTCCTCATATATGTTATAGCCATTCCTGCATTATTTCGGGAAAGATTTCTTGAATTCTATATTATTTTTTCCTGTTTTCTTAGTTTGTTTTTCATCTTAGGAGACACTTATTATACAAGTGAGGATTCTTCTTTCCTTTAAATTACTTTTTGTCTAATTTATTTAACATCTTTATTCAATGCATGTAGATTTAACATTTTTTATTTATGATTTTTTTTCTATTTTTTTCTAATGTGTTTTTCATACCTTCTCTTTTTAAATTAAATATCATCTTACAAAATATGAAGAAACAATTTAAATTAAAAAATAGCTTCATTTTCTTAGAGCCATTATTTTCCTTGCTATTTTCTTTTTACTTTGTGACTTCGACCATGCTTCTTTTCTATGGTTCATGTTTAAATAAAATTAGTCTACAATTTCTTAAAAAGGAAAGTGTGCTAGGATAGCTTTTTTAATTCACAGCACTCGAATACCTGTTTTAGTATTTTTATAGTGTTCACAATATATATCCTTTTATTTTTGACATCCACTTGCATTTTTCTGTGCTTCCACTTTAACTGGGGAAATTTTCTTTTCTTTTTTCTTTTTCTTTTTTGTCCTATTGTGTCTGTCTTGCTTAATTTATATTCTACTTTCAGTGTTTTATCTTCAGTGTGGAGTTTTGTGCTGCGACTGCTTTTCTATTAGTAAATTTTTCATTTACTGCAGCTGGACAACTTTGAGGTTCACTGGCTCTCATGACCAACAGAAATCCTTATTCTTCCCTGAACATTCTTAAAAGTAGTTGTTATCATACTTGCTGATATTGTAGAGATTTTATTTATGTCAGTTGTTTTCCATAGCCACTCATATTCTGTAATTTGGAAATTAGGTTACTGCTTTACTTATTTGTAGCTATTATCTTTGGGATTTTGTTTTGATGCTATGTTTTCCTATTTAAATAGTTTCTAAGTGACGAGGAGACATAGGACCAGGAGAGTTCCACAGAAATAACAATACAGGTTAATAAATTAGCCCACTAAAGGTGCATAGATATTGATCAAAGAGAAAAGATACCTGGGCAGTAATGAATTACTTTATTCCAACAAAAAATACAAGTAGGTTTATTGGCATACTAAACAGCATAGTGATGCAGCTCTCCCTAAGCCCCCAAATTCACAGACAAACAGTAGGACCAGAAAAAGTCCTGCTCATGAGTGAGGTAGAGCACAAAAGAACTCTAAACTTAGAGATTCTGCAACTGTGATAGCAAGCAATAGTAAGTCTTTGTCAAATAGGTGATCCAGTAAATGCTGGACTATGTGATGCATTCCTGCAAATATTATCTCACTTTTCAGAAGTGCCAGATGCATAGACTCCTGTGACCCAGGTAAAAAATGTTCCGGGAATTGCCACTTTGGCACATTAAGCAAGATATATAGTACTACAAAAGTCCCAAGGTTTACTATCTCCCAATACTTGGTTATCTAAATCTCAGTCTGTTAGTAATAATGGAAGATTCTTGTGATTCATATATTACATTGTCACTTTAATCAATTTTTTCAAATTCCTAAGTGCAAACCTTAACCGAATGATATTTGAAATACTCGTTGAATCCGTGGAATTGTTTCACAGTCGATAAATTTGAGAAAATGGGAATTATGCAGCACTCTGGTTTTCAAACTATGTTGAGGTTAACAAGTTTAGAATTAAGGATTCACTCAACTGTATTAAGTTTTTTAGTCCACGGCTTCTAGATACAATTTTTTTCCTTCCCCAACAACTGGCTTTTATCTTTTAATCTCCATTAGTCATATTTGGAATTTGTGGGTAACATAATAAATATATGATAAACTGAATAAATGAATTATGAATAAAATAGTCCAAGTTAACAGTAAATTTAAATTTTCCAAGAATTAATAAATAAACATAGAGAGAATGGCTAAGTAATTTTGGACAATAGTTCATTAGACTACTGCTAAAATAAAAGTAGTAAAATAAAAAGAAAGTGAATTCCAATAAGTCACAAATAAGATATTTCTCTTGTGGTGTTGTTGTCGTCGCTGTTGTTATTTTCTATTCAATAAACTCTAGGCTTAAAACATCACTGACTATCGGTTCAGGACCTATAGAAAGGACTGGCATAGAAGAGTGAACAACTAACAAGTGAGAGATCAGGAAGGTTTTTCAAATGGGCTGACCTTGAGCTGTATCCTGAAGAAATAAAAAAGTTTTGAAAGGACAGTTGCAAACAGTAAGCATATACAAGAAATGATAAAGTATTAAATTAGAGGTTTAGACAAAAGTACCAAGACAAAATAAACCTACAATTACAAAGAACAGTACAAGAAACAGATACAGATCATCAAAGATACTTAAAATCAGAACAAACAGCACAATTAGTAACTCTAACACCGTATTCCCAAGGTGAATACAGAAGGTCAAGTGAATGACTTTAGAAGTGATTTTGTGTAAAATATTCTTTTGGGGAAAACAAGTTGTAAAGTATTTGCATTCTCTTTCTCATCCCCGCAAGAAGTCCAAACCCCCAGAAAAGGGGATTGTGAGAATATATACTTTCTTCTTAACTGTAATGTTGGCAACTGGAATATGACTACTGGTCTCTATGATTCCGAGAGCACAGTGAATTCATGTCTGAGACCTGCTAGGTAATCCAGAGTATAAATTATAGAGTTGAAAAGCTGCTCTGATGGCTGGAGCAGAAGGGCATCACAGCTACTTTAAAAGAAGCTGGCACTCATAGAATTATGTAGGCAAAGAGGCTGTGAATGTTACCCAAGATCCAGATTTGAGACACATGCGAATGTCAGATATTTGTGGATCCTTTTTAACAGGATAACCAGGAGGAGTGATGAAAATGCAAACAGCAAAAGCTGGAGGTGAATTGCTGAATTTCTCCTGAAGTGATAAGATGATAAGATGAATGATTAAATGAAATGTGCTGCCCAAATCTAGTTGCTGCAGGAGAACACTATAATGCTGAAAGTGTCCCATGGACAATGTCTCTTTTGAACACAGGTCTGACTCAAAACATGTTCAACCACTTCACAATAATAATATTTAATTTGGAACTTTCCTTTCTACCTTACCAATCTTTTCTCATCAGTCTCCAACTGCAGATGATGGCAACCTTAGTGTTAAAAAAGCAGCTTCTAGTAAACTGACAGAGGTGAGGAATAGAGAAAAAGGAATTCTTTTACAACCTCTTCTCTAAAGGCAGTAGACTTTCCAAGAACTCATCTTAGCTGGGAAAAGAGAAAAAATGTACCATGAAATGAGTTTTGAAATATTGACTGATATATTGAATTAGAAAATATTTTATTTTTAAAACTTATCATGATCATAATAATTTCTATTAATTACAACCACGTTTATAAGAACTCATGGGGATTCTTCAGCTTTCACTCAACAGCAGAAGAAATAACAATCTCAAATCAGTAGACTGCAGGAGATTGTAGAGGAAAAAAATAGACTTTATTGTTATATTTCAAAAGTCCATATTACGCATACTACTATTTCAGTGTGTCTGGAGAGCATAACACATTTGAAACATTTCTTAATGAGTTTAAACTCCATCATGGCAGAGATTTTTTCTATGTGTATTTATATACCCCAATAGCGGAAAATTCACAGCACATGAACATACTCAACAAAGCCTTGTCCAATGAAATAGTGAGTCTGGAAGGCCAAACTATAAAGGGATTTGAATATCAGGCTAACAGTATGCAAATATGCAACATATATTCCACCAATATTTCCTATGCCCTAGCAGACTTGTCACTTTTTCATTGTCATAATTTAGGTAGACATTAAAGCTGATGGAGCTAGTACAATATCTTAATAATGGGAATGTATTTAGGAGCTGCCTCCCAGTGCTTGACATTACAGGGACTCTGAAGAGTTTTGGAAGAATTCTCTCCCTCCACATTCATAGCTGGAAAGTGAAGGTTGTTTTCTCAGTCCTTCACCACAAACTCTCTGGTCTTCCAGATTCTCAGTTTTTACTTCTCTTCTGCTGGTCCCATTTTGTCAAGTATCCATACTTTCTTTTTTGGCTCTCATGACTTTTTGGCCTCTATTAGTTTTGATCAAATAATTATCTTCGTTTTATGAATTTAAGGTAAATGTAAATGAATTTATGTTTTGAATATGTTATTTCAAAATTATGAATCCTCTTTTGTTCCTGTCTTTGATCTCTGACTCCCCCTACTAGCAACTTCTCCTGGGTTCAGTTCAGAATACAATTGACCCTGAAAAGTCTTCAAGGAACTTGTGTTCAGAAGAAACTTATATCAATATTACTGCCACAAAATCATCCACATCCTCATATTGATGTAGAACAAAAGCAACAATATGCATCTTTATAGCTCAGTTTGATTTATTGGGTGTTACAATTGAAGTGCAGGTCAGCTTTTATGGTAAAACAATTATCACCAAATGTGGAAGAAAAAACCCATAGCTCTATATAAATATGTCATTGTGTTTTGCTTCAATAACTTGCCTTTCAATCAGAGATAAAACACAGCACAATTCAAATACACCTAAACTAATGATAGAACAACTCCAATGCTATTGATTTCATTTTGTGGGTTTCTTTAGGGTACAACTTATAATGCATTTCATTTTCTTGCCTTTTCTAGTTCCAAACAGCAGGTCTGTGACAAATAATGATAATGACTCTTTACTCATGATTCACTGACATACATAAGCATTCCTCACATAACTTGAATAACAACATTGCAGAATGTTATGTTATATTTTCAGTCCTAATTCCGCAGGTTGTTCAAAGCCTTCTATTTCTACATAAACATATGGCCACCGTTTTTGAAACTCTATTCACACTTTATTATTTTAAAACTTAGAGATTACTTTATGATAACTGATATCATAATGTTCTTCGTGATATTTTTGTCTCAAACACTCTAGACATCTTATATACCCAGTTGAAAAAAATTCATGTTTAATATAATAAATTTATCTGTCCAAGAAAATGATCCCATTGTGAAAAGAGCTGTGTTGAAAATTTAATTTTAAAATGGCTATGAAATTTTATTAATATATGTATGAATCCCAATGCATTAAAACCATATTCTCCCCAAAATTGATATGCTGAATATGTGACAGTGATGTGTGATTTACCTTTCTTAATTTATGTATTATAATATATATTTCTTCAAAATTGAAGGAAAATCATGTTTCTTGAGGAAAACATTTTATCTGGCTTCCAGGTACAATTAAATTTAAAATATTTTAGAGTCAGGGAATGAATGAACTGGTTCTCCTTAACTTATACTAAGAATAAGCAATATAGGCCAAAACTTAGGAGTTATGTATATTGTTTTCATTCTTAAGAACATCCGTTTAATTAATAAAGTTAATAATTTAAATTTTTCTTGTCCATTTTAGTTCATATTTAATTTTGGATTTAAAATAGAGTTTATTCTCTGGTTCACAGATATTTTTGAAGCTTTCTATTCTGTTTCTGAGACCAGTAACATTTGATTGATAATAAAACCCCAGAACTATGCAATCAGAAACTCCCATTTTTAAAGGATTTTAAAACTTTTTTGTACTTGACATACAACCTTATATTAGTTTCAGGTTACTACAGCCTGATTAGACATTTATATAATATATGAAGTGATCACCCCAATAAATCTAGTACCCCTCTCACATGTATGTGGGTACCAGACCTGACTGGCCCAAGGTCTGGCTGTGATCCAAGGTCTGGCTCTTATCCAAGGCTTGGCTAATCCAAGGACTGTCTAGTCCAAGGTCTGGCTGTGGTCCACGCCCACAGCTAGGGATAGATGCCAGACTTAGAAAATTTGTAAACATAATTCAGCTTATTGTATCACGCATGTGTGGCTGAATGACACTTTTGTACTCTGCTATGTGAGGAAACATGCAGTTCTCTGGAGAATAGAAAGAAGGGGAGCACAAGAAAGGGAAGCAGGAGAAGTACGCGTAAGACTACATGCTTTGTGCAATAGACTACGCTCCACAATAGAACTGCACTTCCCAACAGAAGTGTGCTCTGCACAATAAAGTTGGTGCCTGCAGTTTCATCTTCATGCCTGCATCTTGTGCATTCTTCCAACTGGGCCTCACACCATCAAAACTTCTCTTCCGGATCAGCAGTATTCCTGACCCTGACAAACATAATTATTATAATACTATTGACTATATACCCTTTGCTATCCTTTACATCCCCATGACTATTTTATAACTGCTAATTTGTCCTTCTTGATCACTTCTCTCTATATACCCATCTCCCTGACACCTCCTATTTGGCAACCGGCAAAATGTTTTTTGTATCTATGAGCCTGTTTCTGTTACATGTGTTAATTATTTATTTTTATATTTCACATATAAGTGAAATAATATGGCCTTTGTCTTTCCTGTCTGAGCTATTTTTCTCAGCATAATACCCTCTAGGTCCATCCATTTCAATAGAGGCAAACTATGCCTTATTACATATGGGAGAAAGGACCACATAGAAGAAACGCGAATAGGATAAACCTTCAGAAGTTTCATTTTCTCAGCTTCAGTGGGATTCTCGACTCTGTTTTGCATGCCATTTTTTAAGTCAGTCTGTGCATAAAACTGCACAGTAGAGCTGAAACTTGTTAAATCAGATACATTACAGAAATAGGAACATTCCCATAAATGGAAAACTGAATCCACTTTTTGGATAACATACACATAAAATTAACTTTAGCCATTAAAATATGGAGGAAAATTATCAGAATTTAATCATAAATACATTAAGAGTTAATATTGTTTATGAGAGTAATAATTGACCCTTCAAAGTCTATCGTTCCATAATCAAGGTCAGGTCTTTACTATAAAGGAAGACAACACTAATCTTTTTAATATTTTGCTACAGATTTAGTATAGCTGTTAATTCATTTCTTTTTTTTTTAACCTCATAACAAATGGAAAGTGAACACTCTTTTCTCTCAGTGATATAGTATATTTGACCAGCTTTATCAAGCTGCTGAAGTTCTGGGTTGAATATGCTAACAAAATATTAAAAAGCTTCCCTTAATGAGACAAAAAGTATATTTCAACATCATGTTTTATATAATAGAAAGAAATATTGGAGAAAGAATCACATAGAAGGAATATAAATAGAACAAACATTCAGAAGTTTCATTTACTCACCTTCAGTGGGATTCTCAATCCAGTTTAGTTTGGCATTCCCTAAGTCAATGTGTTTCTCAGTTTCCACATTGATTATTTCCCTTTAATCTCAAGGAATAACTACACCTTGCAGTTTCAGCTTACACTATTACCACTAAAATATCCTTCCTTCATTATTTTGGGATAAACTCCTATTTTACAAGGCTTAGTTAAAAAGTCATCTCATTTTTGAAACTCTCCTTAATTGTCCATTATTCCTGTATCATGGGAAACAAATACATTTGGCCTGTGAATTCTCAAAGGCAAGGATATAATATTATCTAATTTCATATTGCTCAATTTCCATCTCAGATGCACAGGCACCATGTGGGTGATCTCAGAAAAGATACAATTTGAGATGGATCCTGAAGGAGAGAAGAATATAGATAACAGTATGGAGAGGGAGAAGATCTATTTCAGGGGAAAATAGTGAACTCTCCTTGGCTTGTACAATAGACAATGTATCTAGTAAATTATGTTTGATGCTGAGAGGGAGCCGAATTTGGCATCCCAAAATATGCCTTTGGGGTATTGGTTATTTTTAGCTGCTTTTTTTTTTTTAAGAAAATAAAGATTCAGGAAAATCTTCTGACCTTTTCCATTAACTGCCTAAAAGATGTTAAAGAGTACCTGCTTCATAAAGGGTCCTGTTATCATACATACGTATAGTTTAATATGAACTAGTTATGATAGGAAGAAAAGAGCAAGGCCCATTTGATCTAAGTCTTCTCTGTATCCCATTGTTAAAGATGGCCCAAGAAACTTTTATTTTACAACATATGAATTTCTATCTCCATGTGAATTACTATCCTACGCTTTGAAGTCCAAAACCACGAACCCACACTTCTTTTTAGCTTCAGATATCCTGTAAGATTTAACTGCATAATCTGTCATCTGGTCTCACATTCTTATGGAACACTTGAACTTACATGCATAATAAATGTGGTCATTTTTGTCCTGTTTATTTCTCATATTAATTTGAGTTTTAGTTCTTCCAGAAGACCTTAGAAGGTAAAAAGAAAAATAATGTTTCCATCCTGCTGTGCATGCTTTGAGGTTTTCTATTAATGCAATGTGGTCATGTTATTTATTGCTTTATTGACCTTCACCTTTTTTACATTTATTATTTATATGCAAAAGTCATGTTGTTCTTACTATTAGTGCCTGTTATGTATGACTTTGGCTAAAATTTATGAAATTCTGACTTGCACTAATTAATAGAATCATAATTTTAAACTTCTCAGTGATTATGAATAGCATTACACTTACAAAGACATTTACAAATTAAACATATGAAATACTAATAAAATGCTAGACATATGGCCAAATAACAAGAGTATTGCCTTCTAAGATAGGAATGGCAAATATACGTACAATGTAGGATAGTGGAATTGTGCTGTTTTTGATCCTGAGATCAGATATTACTCATCCTTGGTTATGTTACATGGATTGGTAAAGCTTTATGGGTCCTCTTATAAATATTATTACTCTTTAACTGATGCTAGTGTTCTAAATTACAATTATGTAAAATCAAGATAATTTATATAAGAGACATGAAGACTTGTGCTTTATTTCATTTAATCATGCAGAAAAGACTGTATCTTATTTTTAGGAAAATATCCTAAATTGCATTAATGGTCACAGTGAGAGATTTACAAGAACAAAGTAAATCAAGCAATTATTATATGTGTTTGTGTGTGTGCATACAAATATATAATGTTTTTGCCAACTAATACTTTTTGAGTTACTATTTTACTTCCAACAACTATTCTCCATTTCTTTTTGAAATACATGTAATATGAATCTGTTTTCTGTCACAGAGCTCTTGAATCATTATTTTCATGCTTCAAAGATCATGCCAAAACTATACATTAAATGAATATATGGAGTACTTGATAAGCATAAAGATGTTTCTTAGTTATGCAAAGGGATAAATAAGATGACATCATTGTCTTCAGTTTAGATTCTAGTGTAGAAGCTATGATGCTGAAGCATACAAATAGTAACACCAAAATAGCATGTGGCTAATTGCTTTCAGAGAAACATAGACAAGCATGGATTGAGTGTAAAGAAAATAAATGCTGTGGTGAACTATATAGCTTCTTGATTGAGGAAGGAAGTGGAAACTTTATTTGAAGCAAGAACTGATTTTGTTTGATGTAATTGGTTCTGATTCAGGTAGGTGGAAGAGGAATGAGAAAGAATTGAGGCAGAAAGGCATCAAAGAAGAAAAAGCATCTCTCTAGTTTCTCTAATCCATAGAGAGACGAAACTATTTGGGACATACCCAAACACACAATTAGAAGAGGTAAAAGCAATGGACTCACAATTGTACTGCTTGCTCTTCATATTGAAAAGGAATTTGAAAGTGAGGTAAGAAAAAATGCATTGATCATATAACAATGAGAGTTTCCTGTTCAAGGTAACATACCTTAAAGCAGGAGAGCTAATGAAGCTAAGCAGCTTGTAACACTGAGAGGCAGTTCAGCTCCATTGACCCAGCTCTGATCTAATGAACTACTTACATGTTTATCTGTCAAAAGAGAAGAATTCCTGAGTCTCCAGGACCATTTAGCCCTGTGTCTCTGAGAGACTGGCAGGAAAAAAGAGCAAAAAGTCTGAGTTTGGAGAAGCCCTCCATTTAGGGAATGAGAGAAAGAAATAGCCACTGAAGAAGCCATGGAAAAGATCAGTTAATTGCGTATAATGGTGGCCTCCTAGCCAAAAGAGAAGAGGAATTTCAAGAGAGGTAGAGGATGGTGAAAACATCAAACATTACTGAATTTTAAGAAAATGAATGACTAAAGAAAATACGTATAATGACAGTCAGTTTGACCACACAGTAACTACATTTAGTGACAACTTTTCTGAGGAAGAAACAGAAATTACAGTAGATAGAGGATTTTGTGGTTTTATCTACACAGGACACAATTAACAATTTAGTGTATTCTTAAATATTCCTAATTTTTCTTAATTTTTGTATTTTTGAGACCTGCGCTTCAGTTGATTTACATATTATATGAATCCAAAAGCACAAACTGAGTATTTTGTTTCAGAAATAAAAACAAATTTAGTTTGTCATTCTTTTTTTCTACTTGATTTATTAATTTTTTAAAAATTTATTAGTTTATTTTTAATGTTGTTACTGATTAATGAAATCCAATGTTTCATCTGTACCCTTTAACAGTAAGACATATATTTATATATATATATATATATATATATATATATATATATATATATTTACACTGTGTGTTCACGTGCTATAGTTAGATTTCTTTCTGTCACCACATATTTGACCCAATTTACCTCGAATACCTCCCCTCCCAATACCTTCTACCCTCTGGTAACTACAAGTCTATAGTACATGTCCACGTGTCTCTGTTTGTTTGTACTGTTCATTTATGCTTTTAGATCTATATTCCACATATAAGTGATATCATGCCCTGCATACCAATGGCCACCAGGGGATTCATGGCTGGCTCCTGCTTGTTGGCTTGGCCAAATTGAGGGCAGAATCCACAAGAGACCTAGAGCCTCTTGTGTCCAATGAGAGGGAGCTCCGCATGGCCTTCCAGGCCCAGGAGGCCCAGTCAGTCTTTGGCCAAAGCCTGGTCCAGGGCTCTGAAGGCTGAGGAGGAGGACTAGCTGTGGCTCGTCTCAAGTGCTTTTCTACAGAGTGCGTACAGAACCTTTCATTTGCTCAGAGGTGACCTCCAACTTCACCTTTCCCTCATAATGCTTTGGTAAATTTCAGGTGCTTGTGGGTACACGGTTGGCCAAGTTGCCCAGCCTTGAAATTCAAGCATTCCTGATGCATCAGCTGTGAGCAGTAAGAGTCTGTATCAGCCACGGTCATACAATCTATCGCCTAGGCCCCTTTCGCCCTCCCCCACCAACATTCTTATCGAAATCTTGACTAGCGTTTGCCCTTGAACCACTTACGAGGCTTTGCCTCGCAGCGTCCTGAGTTGTTACTTACGGATTTGGTTTTGTTTCAGAAAGGTATCAGAGCAGAGTTACAGAGAAAGAAAAATACCCTGACAGGGCAGATATATCCAACTGTTGGCAACTGCCTAGGTCATGGGAGCCATATTTTTACCCGACTCCCAGGAGATGGGTGCCTCCCTAGTACCATTCGTCTGCGACGAGAATGTTCATTCCTCCACAACACTGCCTTTTTTGGTCAGCTATTGAGAAATAGAGCATCGAGTCAGCATCACAGCTTACATTTCGTGTCTCCATGTGGGCTATCGAATCCCGAAAATATGAGGCTGTAACACCTCTGGCCTTTGAGAAGTCACCTTCTCACTGAAAGTTGAACCTGTCACTTTTGAGTTCACCTCCTATTGCAATCAGGGGATTTACGTGTTGCTCAAGCTCCAATGAAATGGTCATGCACCTGGTCTGCCAGTCATTTTCAGCTTCCTCTCACCTTACATCAATGACCCTGACTATCATTTCTGTGACTCAATGGAAAACCATCCCATCAATTCCTCAAAGCAATCTAGTTTGTCCACAGTTCTGTCGTCACCAGAAAGCCTGACTCGGAGTTGGCGCTCCAAAACTAGCTGCGGTCTGTCATTTGTAGCATATGAAACCTAGCTGAATTACGTGGTCTTAGAACCTCAGAAAAATGTCAGGTGTGTTAGCTCATTAGCCAATATCCACTGAGTCCATTGCTCGCTCCGCAACACCTTCCTGGAGGTTGACTGTCACCCTAGTGCTGAACCTCTTTACAAATGTCGTTGTCCTCCCACCGCCCTGAGGCTCTGGTCATTCCCGGTCAGTTGTCTGAGCCAAAGAATTCAATTTTGCTTATTTGCTCCTTTACATCATGCCCTCTGTCCCAGATCTACGTGGGACTGAAACCAGAAAGTCCATGTTTCTTTCAGTGACATCTTTCCCTTCACATGGCAGGCTGTGGGTCCACTCAAAAGGGCTAGGGTCACAGCATGTTAATGTGAGGTGTTCAGCCAGTGAGGGGCAGAGTTTGGAGTCCCAGGAAAACACAGCACTAAAATTCCCAGGGCTGTTCGGACTAAGCACTAGCGGCTGCACTCGCCACTCAGCTGAAGGAGTCAGCCTGCGGAATTCGGGCTGACAAATTACAGTGCAGATATGGCTTGAGAGGAGAAGGAGTTCAATGCAAGGCAGGTGAGGGTGTCCTCCTCATAGGCCAACAACTAACAGCCAGCCTTCTGGCAGGTTCCAGGCAGAAGTCCTGAACCTTGGCTCTCATGAGGTTTCCAGGATCTCTGGGGCCAGTGGAGAATGCACACACTGTTCCTCTGGTCTGGTTTGGCCTATAGCTGAGAAAGAGGTGGTGCTACTCAGTAGTGGGGGGGACAGAGCCCCATGTGGTATTGTTGGAGTGTCAGTTGTAGGCCTGAATACTGAGCACTCATATGAAGTTCAGGACACACAAATGCAAAATTGGCTATTGATTTCAGCCCTTTTCTCATGGCTCTATCACGATGGTTGTCACTGGCTTACTGGCTTTAATACCAACAAGGATGATGAAACCAATTCTCAGGGAAGGCTCATGTCAAGTGCTGCCCGGGTGCTCTCTTTCAAGCTGGGGTCCAGGCCTGCAAAGGTTCCCACACTGAAGGGTCTGAGAGTGACTACACTGCCCCTTTCTGGACTATGAGCTGCTGGCAAGACACTGGTGAAACAGAGGGGTAGCCAGTCACTTGGGTTCCCCACTCATCCCTGCCCTGACTGTCCGGTTCAACAATATTCATGCTTTTGCTCCAAGCCTTTTGGCTGACAAACAGAGGATCAGGTGCCACTCTTTCAGCTGGGCACCTTCCTGTCTAAATGTTTTTCTTTCTCCTTGACCCTGTCTTCACTGGGCTCTTCTGCAATCTCGAAGCAGCCAGGCCCAAGGCAGGCAAAAGCCCAGAGGGGAGCTGTGGCCAGGCAGGGAAGAGTCGACCTCAACTGAGCCTCTCTGGGCCCCTGGACTGGCTCAGGTGAGTTGCCCAATTAATGTTCCTAGGAGGGAGGATTAGCTCTCAATAAGTCACAGCTGTTGTGTATGTACTTGATGCTGGCCAGGCTGTGGGATCTCCCCTCCCTCAGCTTTTACTGTCTCTAGCCATCACCCTCAAGCCCTGTTCAAATGGACTGCTGCCCACAGCACAGCCCAAGAACATTTGGTGGGAGCTTCGCATACTGCATGCAAGTGGCCACCTGGGGTGCACAGCCTACTCATTGATGCTCGCCTTCCCAAGCTTAAGGGCAGAATCCACCTCAGAATGAGGTCTCTTGCCAACAGGCAAGAGCCCAACATGGATTTTGTGGTTCAAGGAGGCCTGTCCACCTGAGGCCAAAGCTTGGCTGAGGGCCTCAATGGCTGAGGAGGGGTACTGGTGGTGGCTTGTCTCACATGCTTTTCTACATAGTAAGTACCCATTGCTCCCAGGGGACTTCAGGCTTCACTGTAGCCTTTCCCTGTACGTTTTGGTGAATTTCAGGTGTTTCTGGGGACACAGTCGTCCGAGATAAGCTGCCAATCTAGTGGCCGGCGTTGAAATTCGAGCAGTCCCTATCAGTCAGCTGTGTTCAGGAGGACTTTTTATCACCAATCACCATACAGTCGATCCCCTGGGCCCCTTTAGCCCTCACTCACTCCCACTTTCACCTCATACTTGACTAGCATTTGCCACTTATAAGGATTTGCCTCATAGAATCAGAGCGTCCTGGATTGTTCCTTATGGATTCGGGATTGCTTCAGGGAGAAATCATAGCAGAGTTTTAGACAGAGGAAAAAACCCTGACAGGGCAAAAATCCAATTGTTGGCAATAGCCTGGGTCCCGCGAGCCATCATTTCACCAGACTTCTAGGAGACACTGCCTTTCTGAGTACCATTTGTCCTTGACGAGAACGTTCATTTTTCCACAAAACTTCATTTTTTTTTTTGTGAGTCTTATGAAAAAAAGTATCGAGTCAGCATCACAGTTTTTTTTCATGTCTCCATTCCTGGCAACCCGATCCAGAAAGTATTACACTGTAACACCTCTGGCTTTGAGAAGTGGACGACTCATAGAGAGTTGACACCCTCTGTTCTGAGTTCAATTCCTTTTCAAATCAGAGGATTCAAGTGTTTGACATGTTCTCATGAAATGGTCATGCACCAGATCTGCCAGTTATTTTCAACTTCTTCTCACCTTACACCAACGTCTATGCTACCATTTCTGTGATTCACCTGAAAACCACCAAGTCAAGTCCACACAGTGATCCAATTTATCCACAGTTCTGTCATAAGCAGTAAGCCTGGGTGGAGGTTGGCGCCCCAAACCCTGCTGCAGTCTGTCATTTTGATCAAATGAAAACTAGCTGACAAGCTAGCTTCAGTAACTTAGGAAAATTCCAAGTGCGCTAACACATGAGCCAACACCCATTTAGTGTGATGCGTGCTCAGCAACAGCTGCCAGGTTGTTGACCTTTACCCTGGCGCTTCCCCTCTTTACACATTGTTGTCTTCATGCTGCCCTGAGGCTCTGGTCTATTGTCGGAGCCTCTAAATTCTCTTTTGTTCATTTTGCTTCTGTACATCTTGCCCTCTGTTCCAGGTCCACATGGGAGTGAAAGAAGAAAGGCCTTGTTACTGTCAGTAACATATTTCCCTTCCCTGGGTGAGCTGGGGGACCGTACTAAAGTTTGAGGGTCATAGCATGTTTATATGAGGTGTTCAGCCGGAAAGTGGCAGAGACTCAAGTTCCAGGAGAATGCAGACCTGAAATCCCAGGGCTGTTCGATAACCACCCATCTCCTTATTAGGGTCCCGGGCTGCGCAACCACTAGGTCGAAGGAGTCAGCCTGTGGTATTCAGGAAAACAGATGATAGATGCAGACACAACGTGAATGGAAAAAGAGTTCGAAGCAAGGCAGGTGAGGCCAGCCTCCCAATAAGCCAGCTGCTAACTGCTATCCATCAGGCAAGTGGCAAGGCAGAAAGTCTAAGACTTGGCTCTTCTGCGGTCTCCAAGAACACTGTGGCCAGTGAAGGGGGCACACCCTGTCCCTCTCATCTGCTCAGGGCTGAGGCAGGGGAGCAAGTGGTGTGACTCAGTAGCATGGGGCCTCAACACAGTTTGCTATTGATGGAGCATCAGTGTATGAAGGAATACTGAGCACTCAATTGAGATTCAGGACACACAAATGCAACCTTTGCTGATGACTGAAGACATCGGCTCATGGCTCGGTCATGGCTGTTATCACCGGCTTCCTGCCTTCAATGCCAGCAGGGATGAAGAAACCAAATCTCAAGAAAGGCCAAGGCCAAGAGCTTGCCAAGTGTTCTCTTTCACCCTGGGGGCGAGGCCCAGCAATGTCTTGGCATTGGAGGGTCGGGAGCCACTGCCCTGTTTCCACCTGGAAAATCAGCACCTGGACAGACAGCTGGGAACCTGTGGGGTAGCTGGCCATTTAGGTTCCAGTTCCTTCCCTGCCCTGACTGTCCAGTTCACCAATATTCATGTTTTCACTCCAAGTCTCTGGGCTGACAAACAAGGGATTGGGAACCACACTTTGAACCAGGCATCTTCACCTCTAGAGGTTTTTCTTTCTCTCTGGTCCTATCTTCGCTTGGCTCTTGTGCAATGTCGCAACTACCAGGCCCAAGGCAGGTGAAAACCCAGAGAGGAGCTCTGCCCGGCCATGTGCCCTTTGACATCAATTCAGCATCTCTGGGCCCCTGGATTGGCACAGGTGATTTACCAAATTATGCTCCTTAGTGAGAGGGCTAGCTATCAATAATAACAGCTATTGTCCATGCAGCTGAATCCAGTCACGTTGGGGACCTTCTCCTCTGCCAAATATTTGTTGTGTGAAAATCCAAATTATATAAAGGACTCATGCAATTCAACAACGACAATCCAATACAATTAAAAAATTTGTAGAAGATCTGCGTAAATACTTCTCCAAAGAAGAAATAGTGATGGCCAATAGACATATGAAAAGATGCTCAGGCTCACTAATCATCAGAGAAATGCAAATTATAACCACAATGACATATAACCTCACACCTGTCAGAAAGACTATGATCAATAAATCAAAGAACAAGTGTTGGCGAGGTTGCAGAGAAAACTGAACCCTAATACATAGCTGATGTGATTAAAATTGTTATAGCAGCTATAGAAAACTGTCTGGAGGTTTCTCTAAAAATTAAAAATGGATATACCTTTTGACCCAGCATTTGTACTTCTGGGTATTTATCCAAAAAAGGCAAAACAATAATTCGGAAATATCTATGCACCCCAATATTCATGATACCACTATTCACAATAGCAAAGATATGGAGGCAAACCAAATGTGCATCAACAAATGTTTGGATAAAGAATTATAGTTCATATATATGATGGAATATTACTCCATTAAAACAATGAACTCTACCATGTGCAATGGCATGGATGGAGATTATTATGCTGAATGAAATAAGTCAGAGAAAGATAAAAACCACATGATTTCACTTTGATGCACAATCTAAGGAACCAAAAGAACAAACTAATCAAAAACTGACTCACAAATATAGAATACTTCTTGGTGACGAGCCATGGGAATCGAAAGTTGGGGGGATGTGAGAATGGGATGAAGGGTTAAAGAAGTACAAATTAGTAGATGATAGATGGTCACTGGAATGGGGAGCATGGCATATGGAATTTAGTTAGCATTAACATATTGTCCAGGTGGAAAAACAGAGGAGAGAAGGAGCAATTAGGGGAATCGTTTTATAAACTATATAAAAAATGAATGTACTGTATACTTGAAAGTAATAAAATAAAAAAATAATAAAATAAAATCCTTTGTTGAGTGAATAATAGAGCAGTTACAATAGAAAAAATCAAATTTACATAAAACAATAAAAACAAAAAAATAATTTTACTGACTTGTTGATTTTTTTTAAATTAAAAAGGATTTCAAGATTTTTTTTTAGCCACTTCTCAGATATGTTAATTCCTAAAGGATAGCATCATTTAATTTTATGGTTTGCTATGGTATAGTGTGAACAGGACCAAAAACCTCAATTTACCCTTTTTAAAACTATTCTTTTTAAAACTGTTCTCTGGATAAATTGATGCTGGTTGTATCTGAAGGCTGTAACTTCTCTGAGCTCTGCTGTTAGTGTTTGTTTCTCAGAACCTCACACCTGTGTATGCAGAGATTATGTTTTTCTTAAATTTGTTACAGCTTTCTGAAAGGGAAATACCACACTATCGATAATTATTTACAAGGAAAATATGTTCAAAATACACAAAATACAGTGTTAAGATAATGCCATTTATTTTAAACGTATAAATATATCTCATAAATACCAATCAATTGGAACCTTTTTGATATTAGAGAACTATGTCATTTACTTTATGGAAGTTCAAGTGGTTATACTGATTATTTCACAATTGGATAAGATTTTAGTACACAAATAGTATTTCAAAGATAGAATTTGCTTAGTCATTACTTAATGGAGAAACTGTTCTCACATTAACTGTCAGCTTTTATAAATATTCCATATTCTGCTATTAAAATAAGAGTAAAAATTAGTATTCTACATTGATGTTAAATGTGAGTTCTAGAAAGATAAATCCACTATTTGGTTTCAAGGATGATGATAAAATATCTGAGTGTTCAATAGTATGGTGTTTTTAATAACATATGCACTGTGCATGCTGAATTAGAACATTCTGAGATTACTACTGTTTTATAGGTAAAAAAAGATTCCAATAAAAGAGCTAACCAGGACTTTGGACATTTATTTAGAGATTCCATATGCACTTTTTCATTTATATTCATAAGAAATTGGTTAGATAGTATTGTCATCAGTGGCATACATGATGCCTAGAGAATTTAAGAAACTTGTCCAAGGTTATCCAACCAGTAGTGGTTAAAAGAAAAATGTAAGTTTGCCTTCATTATTACAGAGAAGAGGAAGATATAGTCTTAAATAGTAAAACTTTGTTTTGATGGCCTTTATATTTTGTATTCATTAATCTTTTTCTTCATGATCTTAGGATTTAGCATATTAATCATAAGTGATTAAACTTTAATCAATATTGTCTTAAATGAAAAGTTCCCAAATATCCTTAGTAACTGACAGAAGCAAGAGCTATCATTCATTTCCTGCCTACAGATATTTCTTTTTTATTGATTGAATGATTGATTGATTGATTAATTGTTCTTTTTTCTCAACCTCATCTCATGGTCTAATTTTCGTTTGAATCTTCTAAAATATTAAAGCCATAAGGAGCTTCAACTACAAAAGTGGTTATCTCGGAATCAGATGGTCTTGCCCTACTCACATGTTACTGACTCCTGCAGTGAATGTGTTCTGAGCTGACTGGCAGGGTATTTTCCATCGGAAAGGCACACTGTTCTTTGACTGTGATGCTTGTTCTTTACTGAGTGTCTAAGTCTTTCTTCTAAGACTTCAGTCATGTCTCCTTCCACTTATTCTTTCTACTCAGCTTAGCTTCTCATGATTGCTCTATAATATAAAAAACCAGAAAGGCCTCTGCTTGTAGTCATGTGTCCTGCTAGACTCATCCTCCTGTTTCTGATCTGTGAACATGATCACTCAATTTTCAGGTCATAAACCTAATCTCTGGCTTACAATTCTGGATTTGGAAACCTAGGACCAGATAAACCCATGTGCTTTTTCATCCTAACTTGCATTCTCTCTGACAACTCCATCTTCCAGATCTAACTTACTACACTTGATTACTGTCATCTCTGAGACACTGCTTAAGATAACATAGTGCTCCATGTTCCCAAATCATGCTTCCTTGCTAGAAATCATCACAAAACTATGTAGCATTGTTTCACCAAGCATTAAAAGCCAATAATTTCTTAATATTAACTAAACAAAAAACTATCAAAACAATAAGAACTCCTCAATTTTGTAAAAATTATTTTATTATATCTTTGATGAAAACCTTAAAATCACCAGAAAATTGAATAAATTTCTTTTTGTTTCTATAGATTTAGAGTTTTATAAACATTTTAATAATTTTGTTTTTCAAACTGTATCACTGGAATTAACTAGCATCTAGATTTAAAAAAATAGAACATTATCAATCTCCCTCTCAAAATAACAACTCTTCTGATTGAATTAGTTTTTTCTTTTATAGTACTTTATATCAATTGATGTAAGTAATTCGATTTTTTTTCCTGAATAACTTAGCTCACATTTTATTTCGAAGATCCATCCAAATCATTGCCTGTAGTCATATTCATTTTCCTTGCTCCATAGAATCCCATTGCAAAATATACCATGGTTAATATATCCCATGTACTATTGACTGACATTTAGGTTTTTATCTTTTTGATATAACAAATAGTGTCCATGTCTACACTACAGAGTAGATGTTTTTGTACATATCTTTTATCAGCACATGAGTGCATTTTTGTTGGGTAAATATTTAGGAGTAGAAATTCAGAGTAAGTGGATATGGATATATTCACACTTAAGTAATGATGTCAAACTGTTTGCCAAAATGTGGTACTAATATATATCTCTTCAACAATATCTGAAAAATTCGGTTGTTTTGAATTTGGTTTGGTCTGTCTTTTATTAATTAATTAATTAGTTAATAAATTAATAGTGACGTTGGTTAATGAAATCCATTAAATTTCATCTGTACATTTTAACAGTAATGTGTATGTGTGTGTGTAGATAGATAGATAGATATAGATATATAGATATATAGATATATAGATATATACATACACACGCTGTGTGTTCACTTCCCATAGTTAGATTTCCTTCTATTACCATATATTTGACCCTTTTACCCAGTCTACCTCCCTCCTCAATATTCCCGCCTACCTTCTGGAAACCATTAGTTTATTGTCCATTCTATCAGTCTCTGTTTGTCAGGTTCATTCTTTGCTTTTAGGTTTATATTGCACAATATATAATACTTTTTCTGTCTGGCTTATTTCCCTTAGCATGATTGTCTCTAGGTCTACCGACATTGTTGCAAATGACAATATTTTATCTCTTCTTATGGCTGAATAATATTCGTTGTATATATGTACCAAAGCTTCTGTATCCAATCATCTATTGTAGGACACTTCACTTGTTTCCATGTCCTGAAGCTCTTTGAATAATGCTGCTATGAGCATCAGTGTGCAAATATATTTTCGGATATGAGTTTTCAAGTCTTTGGGGTAAATAACAAGGAGGGGACTTGCTGGATCACATAGTAGATCAATTTTAACCCTTCTGATGAACATGGGGTGGTTTCTTGTGGTTTATTTTACAATTCCCTAGTAATTAATAACTTTGAATGCTTCTCTCTCTCTCTCTCTTTCTCTCTCTCTATATATCTATAGTTTTTTTGCCAAGTTTTATATCTTCCTCAATCTGTTCCCATTCCAACCTTATTCATCTATTCTTTTTTTTATCTCATCATTGTGTTAGTTTTCTTTACACATCTGGATATTTTGATTTTAAGTTTTTAGCATATCTTAGGTTATACTTGCTTCAGGTAGTAAAGAGAATTTCAAATTACTAAGAACTTCGTTGACTTTGTCTTTTTATATATTACTGAAATCATAAAAAGCCGTGATCATCTACAAAAAAATCTTGGGAATAAATAAAATGAAACAAATTAAAAAAAGCTGTAAGTTTACAAAAACTAGTGTAGTTACCACATCAAGGTTCAAGATATATCTAATCCTTTGATATTTATTATTTCTATTCATTAGAATGTATCTTGGTGAAGCAAGACATCTCTTGGTCCATTTTTGAAAAAAACAACGTGTAATGACTCTTCGAAGTTTTCGAATGTACAGTGAAATACGAACTAACGAATGTGAATTCTACCCTTGTTATATAAGTAATCTTGCTCCAGGATTACTGGTTTCATTAATGTAAATTAATTAGAACTACTAGGGATTTTCCAATTCTTTATGATATATTTGGAATTAATTTTATTTCATAATACGTTTTAAACTAATCTAGCACTTTATTCTTATAGGCAATATAAATAGGCAGTTCCAAATAGAAATATATTTAGAGAAGTATAAATAAAAATATTTAAAAGGCTCATTTTAATCAGTTTTCTTAGATTTGTGTTATAATGTAGAACACAAAGTTATTTGGAAGTTTAAGAAATTGCAAGTCATTTTCAGAAAAAAAAAGTATTTCTTATTTGTCTGAAATATCTTTGAGATTATGTCTAGCAATGCAATATGCAGGCTCAAAAAATATTCTGAGATTTTTTAAATGAGTGTCAATATCCCAGAGAGATCTCTACCAGATGATGCTAAATAAAGTTATGAAACATAATATAGGAAAGTAGACAAAATTATCACTGTTCTACATCATATAAAATCTGCTATACAAAATGCAAGCTTGACTCAAAAGATAATATTCCATATTGTACTCTGGATTGTTACACATTTACATCTGAAAGACATCAGGAATTAAATAAATTTCTAATGCTACTAGAGTGTGATCAGTCTTTGAAGTATATGCACCACCAGTGAATTGAGGAAAGGAAAAATGATTTGGCCAATCACCAAAATAACTATTTTTCCTAAAGTGTCATGTCCAAGGGCTTAAAATACATAAAAAGTCCTTAAACTTTTTACTTAAGGAAATTTTCAGTTAGGTGAGCCACTTTTCATCTACTTTGAAGGGCCTGAAATTCCTTTCTCTAAATATATATAAGCTTGGGGGAAAAGTTCCATTTTTATTAGAAGCAATCAAAATTAAGGCAATCTGAATTAAATTACACTCAAATTAACAAGTGTACGTTGAATTACTACTATAGGAATGAAATGGTTTGAGATCTTCCTTCTGTGACAATAAAAAAGACTGATTTGTATAGAGAAGGGGAAGAGTAAAAGAAACAGAGTAAAACTTAAAAATGCAAAATTATCTTATCTGAACACTTCATTTGGGCCTACATAAATAGACTTGGGTTTGGCCACTCATACTAAGAGCAATAAATCTAAATATGTACTTGTTCACCACAATAAAGGCAAATATATATCAGAAACTGGTGTTATTACCTCTCAGCTCTCAGCTCTCAACTTAAACAGGGGGAAAATGTAGGCTTAAAATGCTCAGACTCTTAGAAACAGAGTATTTAGTAGTCATCTGTTTGCATATGCCCACAAATTCCAAAGGAGATATGAAGTCTTTTCTAAAACTATGAAGTATATAAGAATATAAATATAGCTAAAAGGAAGGAAAACAAAGATTACAATGGGAACCAGAGCAAAAGTTATCATGATACATGTGTATTGTATTCAATTGTAAAATTGCAAACATGAATGCAATATTTGACTCTGAGGCTCAAGCAGATCAAAAAGAAAACATTATTAGCTACAATATAGGCTGTGACTATATAACAAAAAATATCAGTTTTAGGAAAAAACTATTTTCTTGACATTTGTTTTCTTCAGTGGGGTAAAATTAATGAAAAAAATTGTGATAGATGTATAACTTTCACAAAGATATTATCAATCTAAGCCCCTAATTTTGACAAGAAGGGACATTTCTAGGGAAATGATGTGTCAGTCATGTTACTCTTAATGCTGTAATCAAGCTCAAGAAAGTTATTGAAGAAATATTTGACTTATCTGAAAATAAATAATTAATTCAAGTATTACACAGAAAGTCTTGATAAAATGGGTAAAAAGACACAGCTATATGTAAAAATAAATGATCATATAAAATTTCAAAAGAATAACAATTTGAGATGTTCACATTATGGTGCAATATGGTACCTTTTTTGATGAAATTTGACTTTTAATAGAAAAAATTGGTACATAAATATATGCAACAGTATAACGTGTTTAAATACCAGATCAGATACACGGTAGTTCAGTTATAGGGTCATGGTCAAGAAGATAATGAAACTTGAGGCACCTATGTATATTCTCTTTGTGAAAGGTACTAACTATATGAGGTCAGATGACATGGCAATCATGAAGATAGACATGGTTAGTAAATCTCCTGAGATATTACTCTCTTGAAACAATGAGAAGTATTTGTGTAAAGCTCAATGTCTCATAGTTGGCAAAAAAGGATTAAAAGTAATATGTTATGGGACCTTAATTCAGACTGGTACTGTTTATCACTCCATTAGAGCAACTAGAAAGAAAAATGTCACAAAATATTATACTAGCTTCAAGTGACATAGACCACCAACTCTGTGATACATAAATGATGCTTATAATTTCAAAATTAAGTAACCATGTGAAATTTACCTTCCCTACACCAGAAGGTAAGAGAAACATCCTTAGCACCAGAGATGGAAAATACAGGGCTGAGAAGCCTGTATAAGCAAACCTTGTTTTTTTTTTTTGTTTTTTGTTTTTTGTTTTTTACCGATTTATTATCCCAAGACAAAATTCAACTTATTACTTACTAATAAGCACACAAACTCAAAAGTCCTTATCCTGTCAAATCTTCATCAATTTATTGTTTCGTCCTCTAAAATGTACAAAAACCATCTGCTTTGGTCATTTCCTTAGGTCTCCTATGTATGAGACCTCCGTATGTACATACATAATCAAATTTAATTTTATTCTGTTATTTTTTCATGTCAATTTAATTCTTAGAGCAGCCAGAAGAACCTATAAGGGCAGAGGAAAAACACTGCCTCCCTGATAGTGTAATCATGAGGTAAGAATTTGCTATCAGTATCACTTTTGACATGAGTCAGGCGTAAGTCTGGTGTAGGAAAAGATGCGACATTGGGGAAACACATGTATGTGCTGCAATTATTTTCAGGTAGTGGCCTGCCCCCAGAGAAGGTTAAATCAGAAACTTCTCAGGGATTCTGACATATACTCCTTTCAGGCTGAGAAGCGGAGATATGGCCCCACAATGAGCATCACTGCCAAATTGTTGTACCTGGTACTGGTATCACTGATGATGTGTTGGGGAATAAGTGTTCAAAAATCACAGTTATATAATCAAGAAATATAAACACAGTAACACAAATCTTTGCTTCTAAATGTGATATGAGATTCAACTCAAAACAAATTAGGAAAGTGGATACTACTATTGAATAACAGCTTTGAAAATAATGTTTTTTGTTTTCTAAAATATTGATATTTCTCCCCATCTTTGGAGTTTTTCTTTGACTATGCTAAAATATACATCACATGAAAGTTACCATATTAATCATTTAAAGTGTACAATTCAGTTCCATTAGGTACATTCACTCTGTTCTGAAAGTGTCACCACCTTTTTTCATCCTCCCAAATTGAAACTCCATGTCCATTAAACAATAACTCATCGATCCAACCTCCATAGCCTCTGGTAACCACCATTCTCTTTTCTGTCTCTATGAATTGGATTACTCTAGGACCCTCAAATCATGTAGTATTTGTCCTATCTCTGGCTGATTTCACCTAACATAGACCTTTTTTAAGACTGATTAAACAATCCATTGTATGTATATGACACATTTTGTTTGTCCATTCATCTGTTAATGCGTGTTTCCACACTTTAAGTTACTGTGAATAATAATGCAATGAATATTGACATGCAAATTCTTGTTATGATGTGTGATATATACTAAGAGCTACACTTTTAACTGATATTAATTCTTGTATTAAAGGCTAAGAGGGAAATTATTGCTTTACTTTTTTCTCCTTCTTCTACCAATTAAAATGACTGATTGCTTGTGACCAATGAAAATCAATTTGGTGGATCTAGTTCTATGATATCAGCCTTAACCCATAATAAATAGAGGGGATATTCCCATATTAATTCTTTTCTCCTTTGTTCTTTTGACACCATCCAAGATTTACATTGACATGACCTGAGCAGTCATAATTTTGAGTCAGTAATTAAATTCTTCCATGTTTGTATAAATAAAAGCCTTAATTATTTACTTTATTTTTGGTCTAGTTTACTAGAATGTTAATTGTGTGAGGGCTGAAAGACAGCGTGTTTGCTTTTTCTCTATATTTTTCACACATACTGTATGAGACTGTGAAACAGAAAACACAGGTGACTAATTCCTAACCCACAAAAATATCAAGATAATACATGTGTTTTTTTAACTTATTAAGTTTGTGTTAATATTGTTATGCTACAATAGATCACTAACACACATTGCTTCAATAATAAGAGCATTGAATTGCTAACTTGTGACATCAAATTACATACAACTTAATTTGATACAAGAAAACAGATGTTAGTTATATTCTGGAATAATTTTCTTAAACTAAATTTCTTTTCTGTAGAATTAGACATTGCTTAAATTGTTTACTTGTCTGTCTTTTTACAATGTGTGAAAAGGGCTAAATTTTGTGCTTTCCATAATCAGTTTCTTGATCTTTATAAAGTACAGACATATAAAATCTGCAGCTAATATACTTTTAACTTTAACATATAAAAATGTCATATTTTATTTCAAAATTTTAAGGTAATATTTTCTGTATATTTTTCTACAATCTGGATAGAAATGATTAATACCAGACAAATTAACTGGTGTAATTTAAGAAAAAATTTACATCCAATTCATACCACTAAAAGCATTTCAAATACTACTTGTTAGTAAATGTGTAAACATATTTACTTCTAGACAAAATATCTCATCATTAACCTTTGTTTTAATTGTTCCAACACGCTTCTTTCTACCAGAATCAATATGTACCATAAAAAAAATGCAATATTCTCTAGGCTAGAATTAAATGAGCTTTTTTGATAATGAGTATTAAATTACTAAATTTTAATTCTGCTCTATTTGTTGCTAGGCAGACAATATTTTATTTTGTTTGATGGCCTGGAAAGGACCTGTTACATGATTGGGGCAAATTATATATTCCCTTTGGAAACAAATATAATTTAAATACAAATGAAGCAAAAAGAAGTCAAGATCTATACAATCAGATGGCAGAGAGGATAGAAAGATAACAAAATTGAATAGAATGAATTGAAGATCAATTCATAGAGAAAGTTGTGGAAGTAAACAATTGGAAATTGCATGTTCTATTTAATAAGGTTAACTACTATGCAATAATGCATGTCCAGTGAGATCTTAAAGTGGAAAGTAAATTCAAAATTTTATGTGAATTCCATACCCTTTACATTTGGCAAGCAATGGAAATTTTCTTTTTAAAGCATCGTCTGTCTTGGTTTGATCTATGGGCATGATCTATGAGCTCACTGACCATTTATAAGACTTAGAGTAAACTATCTGAAAGGTATTTCCCAGTTCTACCATTATGAGTATGATATAATATGATTTACCATACCATTTCCTCTTTTATTTCTGTTGGGTACAATTCAAATATATTGATTAATTTCTGAAACCTAGAATTATAGCCCAATAAAGATTTCTCAAAATGCTTTTTAAAAACATGTCTTTCTCTTGCTGTTAATTCATATATTCATAATTCATCGTTTGATAATAAACACTGCATCATTAACCCTCTTGCAATTAACTTTTTAACAGCTATTTTAAAGCAAGTAGCTGCTGAGTGTCTGAAATTCAAGAATTCTATTTTTTAAAGCAAGATTTACTGCTGATAGAATTGAGAACAAACTTTTACAATAAAGAGGCAGGTAGTGGAGCTCTACAGCTATAGCGATGAAGCTTAAGATTCAAGAGATCAACTGGATTCCCACTTTCCAGAAAAGGACTGCTAAGATCATGCTTGAGGAAATGGTTAGATCTTTAATAAATATGGGCCTAGAACATTGGAGAGACAGATGGTTTCATATTTTTAAAATGTCCTCCAGCAAGTTCTTTACCAGAAGCTCTTTCACAAAGCTTATCTAAGTTAGGTTTCATGCCCATGTTCTTGACATATTCCTGATGGCAATGCTAGCTTATATTTTTCCTCCAAGAGTAACACTAAGGGCATTATTGGACATTTTAAACAAATCCTGCAAATTTTGACTGAAATTTATCATTTCCTAAATTAATATTTAAATAGACTAGATAATAATTTAATTAAAACTCTCAGTTTTAATAGATATCAAATTTAAATGTTATTACTTCATTATTTTACCATTTGCACTGTTCTTAACACTCCTCAATTTCACATGTAAAACAGCTGCATATATCGGAAGATTAATGAAATTTGTTTTTTAGAGTACTTTTAGGCTTCAAGAAAAATTGAGCATAGTATACAGTTTCATGTGCATCAATCACTTCCAGTTTCCCCTATTATTGATGTCTTGCATTAATATGGTACATTTGGTATAATTGATGAACTAATATTGGTACACTATTAACTAAAGTCCACATTTTACACAAGGCTTTATTCTTTGTGTTATAACTGCTACTGAGTTTACACACATGTATAATGTCATATTTCCACTATAACTGTACCATACAGAGAGAGGGCAGTTTCAGTGACCTAATAAAATCTCCTGTGCATCTATTCATCATTCCCATCCCATGAATCCACCAGCACTGATCATTTTCCTGTCTGTAGACTTTTGCCTTTTCCAGAATGTAAATAGTTTAAATCATATGGTACAGAAGTAGTGTTTTTGGACTGGCTTCCTTTCTAAACAATATATACTTTAGCTTTCTCCATACCATTTGTGGCTTGATATTTTTATTGCTGAATCATAAAACATTATAAGGATTCACTAAAAACAACTGCATTTTGGGAAGAAGAAAATAGATTAAAATGAATCCAAATCTTTTGTATAGATGTAAATCTTTGCATGTAAAGTACAACCCAGGAAATTTAACTACTACAAAATTTATATGCAAAATACTACCACATAATTTTATCACAGATGTATAAACTACTTCATAGATATTCATTTAACATTTCAATTGATTATTAATATTTGAAAATATATAATACAATAAATCTCCCTCAATTAAATTCTTTGAAACATCTTTGTCCTATGAATAATGGCTGTACTAAAATAACAGAATTTATAATTTTCAAATGTTAGACCCATGTTTGACATTTTACATATAGGTGACACAATTATTCTACAATTTAAAATATACTTTATTGCTATGTTCATGAAGTAACAATAATAGTAAATATTTTATGTGTCACATAATTATTTTAAATGCCATGTGGTTTAGTATATAAAAGTGTTTGAAAATAGATGCTATAAAGCTACACTGGGATTCAATTGGGCTCTATTACTTTCCTTCTACTGAGAGAAAAATTGAAATAGTTTCAAATGTTAGCATTTAATATATTCAGAAATCAATACCAATTAAGAAACGGTATCATTATCTACTATGAGTAATTTAATGAAAATGGAAAAAAAAATACACCAACTGAAACTCCTATTAATTGTAACCTTGGAGTAATTTCATAAGGGTGATTTAATTTTACATATTTCACTGAGAAAACTGTTTTGAATTGACATAGAGCAGAAAAGAGATTCTGGCTCTCCCAGAATTTTTAAGGTGGATTATAGATAAGAAAATTAAGAAAGGATCAAATGCTTAGACACTGCTTTTTACAACCTTCCCAAACTGTCCTTACTGTTGTTAAGAGTTTTGCTTCTATGAAGAGCCTTGTAGTTTCCTCATCTTGAGGTCAGAGAAATGGAAGCTCTGGAGATATACACAATTCCTCAAGTCCAGAAAACTACATCTGTCATTAAGAATGTCTATGTGTTTGTTTGTTTCATTGATTGTGCTGAATAGAGTTTATCTCCTCTCTCTTAATCATTGGCTCTCAGTCTTTAAAACCATAAGAAGTAGCTGAAGAACTTTTTAAAATCTTTACATTTTTTGGATCATACTTAAAGATTCTGATTTAGTAGTTTCATGAGGCCAGAACTGGGAATATCATTTGTAAAATGTCACTCTTTCGATAGTTAAAAAGGCAAAGTTTCCTATCTCCAAAGCAAGATTTTAGAAGTGCCCTAAAAACACAGAAAAGGTTATCTTCAGGTAAAGTCATCTCTCATATTGGACAATAAACCTAAATCTAAATTAAAATAGAAAACAGTCTTAGCAAACAGTGATGCACTCTGCGTGTAGAGTTATTTTATGTTATAGTAATAGTTTACAGATAGCTTTTTTTTATTCTTTAAAATCAAGACCAATAGTTCTCCCTGAAATATTGTACTTACTCATTAAAAATTCTAAGTCCAAATATGTGTGGTTTGTATAAGAATGATGGTAATGTTCCTCACTGTATAGGGTATTTTAAATCTCTTGAATAATGAGATATTAACTAGAACCTCTCTTTTGCCATTTCCTTGGTCCTTGTTATAAAATTGTTTTCATTTCTCATAATCTCTAAACATGAATTTCTGGATTTTTAATTATGCTTTTTCTCTGTGTTTGCATATCAGCAGGTGGACTGTTATTCTTTTATAGTTCTTTATAAATTCAACTCTACTTTTATTCTTCAATAGAAAGCGATTCAAAAACATATTTTTAAATATGAACTGTATAAAATTTTTGCTTTTTCATTTGTTACAAGACCAATTCACATTAATAAGTAAAGGGTGAATTTTTCACTTTAATAGGGAACTGATAAGATTACTTTCTTCACTCAGGGGATTTGAATTTTTTAAAAGCATTAAGATACTTAAACGTATAGAATTCTTATTTTGGATTTGATGTATTAAGTTTGAATAATGTTAGAAATTGAAAAAGATACAATATTACTTCTAAACATTAGCAGAATATCAACTTTTTCAAGAGATTAATAAAAATGTGTTTGGTACATTTGCCCCTTTTCTATATATAAAAATAACAATTTTGAGTTTCTTTTTATAGAAAATGCATTTTAAAATATATGAATCCTTCAGAATGAAAATAAGTGTGGCGTTGAACCATGCAAATTTTAAAAGTTTAATGATCAATGTTGATACATTTCCATTTTAAATAAATACTAAATGCATGTCTATATTGATAGCACATTTGTTTGGAGAAGTTGTAAACAACTATCTTTAATAAAGTTTTTGTTAAACTGTGTGAGATACTGCATTTGTCAATCAAAATCAATATTCACATCTAGACTCTATGATCTATTTCAGATGAACTGACCTTTCCATAATATTCACCTCTAAAACAGATGGCAAGTGTATCTCAGTGTGTATGAGTCTTAGTCCTTCAACGTGAGATGGAAAGAGAATGACAGTCTTCCAAATGCCAACTAGACCTGCAAGAGCCCTTTATTCTAAAGTAATATTATGTGTTCGAATTACTATTAGAACTTTGATATTTCTGTTTGGATTAAACAAAAGATATACAAAATGTATTTTCTGATTATGACAGTACAACTATTTTACAAAAGATCTAAATGAGTAATTTCCCGAAAACCTCTCATCAGATATGATCATATGGTAACATGAGATTGTGCCTCACAGATCTCCAACTATAGGAAGCACATTGACCAAGGTCCCTGTCGCTGTCCTCGGAAGCCTATCGCTGAGTTTATGTAAAGCTCATGCTTCCAAAAGGCTGCTTACAGGTAACAAATGAGAATTGCAGAGGTGCTAAGGGAGATCCCTTCCTGGGAGACACATAATTTATTTGCCATCTCACTGTGAATTGAGGACTCCCTGCCTACCATGCAGAAGCTCACTTAAATGACAGAATAGTCACTTAAAAGACACAGCAGGCTAGGATTGAACTTGCCTTCTTTTTTAATTGGGGTCAGAAGACATGTGATTTGAAGGTTGACCCTGATTCCTAATCATTTCTCTCACACAGGAATATCACCTAAAAAAATTTGTTTCTTAAATCTTATACCGATGTATAATTGTTAGAGCAGAGATCTGCACTAACTACTAACACTGAATATTAGAAGATTAAATTTAAAGGTAGTATTAGTATGTCAAAAAATATAAATAAAATTCAAAGTATTCATGATCATTTATAGAAAGAGTTCTCAGGAAAATAAAGATGAAGACTTTGAAAAGATATTAATATAGAATGTTAATATATACTGATATAGGTATTACAATATAATGATATATAATGAAGAAGATAAATTCAATAGATTTAATACATATTAATTTATGTGGAGACAAAAATGAAAAAGAAAACCTTGAGGGTTATAGTATACTTTTATTTAAATATAATTACAATTAATAGGAGTGCCATATATTATAGGATATTTTAAACCAGTTAATATTTCCATCAGGTCACCGGCTACATGGTTGCGAGTACTCTTTTCTTCTACATCAGTGGCAGACACCACAAGGTACACAGAGTTCTCTTTTCACTAATCCCAATCCTTGTCAAAATACATTCTAATAATACAAAGGAAAGCATTATTTGTCTCATTTGTCTAAAAGAGTTTACCTCAATTTCAGTGGAAAGGTAGTAGAATAAGTCACCCTAAATTACAACAGAAGAAGTTTAGGTCATGCCACCCCAAAATATGCCACTTTATTATATTGATTACTTTGAGCAGTAGGCAATTTAATAACAGCAAATTTGGGGAGAGGTTTTCTCTGAACTCCGCTTATCTACCTAAAGACAGATCCCCCAAAACGAATTAATTTGTCATAGATCATCTCTCTCTAGGAGCTTCATCAACTAGCAAAGATTGATTCTCATCACAGGAGAACATACTAGAAGTGGACATGATTCCCAGATAAACTTTGTCACAGACTATCAGATCTTCCATCTACTCTTCTAAGAACCCATTTATCTATCCAAATAGCCATTTACCTACTAAGAGGCTAATATAGCCTCCTTACCTTTCCCTATTATGATGATATTTAGTCCTGAATTCTAAAGCCACCTCTGTGAGTTGCTCATTTTTCCTAGGTATCTCCCATGTATACAAAAAGAATACCTGTTAATAAGTTTGTGTTTGTTTTTCTCTTGTTAACCTGTTTTTTATTACAGAGTCTCAGCTAAGAACTCAGAATGGTCCAGGGACAATGATTTTTCCACCCCTAAACAGTTATACTACTTAAAAAAAAGATCAAATGCTAAAATTGATGAAGACTCAGAAGATAGTGCATAGAAAATAATGTAAGAGAATATAGTCATAATTTTCTCAACACAAGAAATTACTTTCCAGCTTTCACAGCTATTCAAACATGAAGGGGTGAATTCCTCCCTACAGTAAGTATTTTAAAAGACACAAGTTGACATCAAGGTAAGAATATTAGAAAAATCAAGTTTTAAATTATTATGCTGACTAAAATATCTCTATGATATATGTCATCCTTTACATGATATGACTCTAAGAACAGAATTTTGATGACTAAGATTACCCTCTTTTCCTCTACTTTTAGTGAAAATCATACTGAAGAAAATGGTTTAAGATATGAGATTGAATATAGATCTAGAGAAACTTCTTAATTGCCTGAAAGGTAATAATTTACACTAATGCTTATTTATGGGGGAAGGGATAATATTTGATCTCAGTTCATTGAAAAGATGTCGAAGCCATCTGGAGATAATTTTGAGAAAGAAGGGGTTTCAATAAAAATAGAAGTAAACTAATTGCCATTAACCATTAACTCCTTAAGAAATTCATTTCAAGAAAAAGTGAAATGAGGCAAAATAAATGAAGAATTATTAGGGCATTCAAAGTTGAAGGCACAGAAATGACTGGTATTTCCTTTTTTTCGAAAAGGAAAACGGAAGGAACCAAATAAAACAATAATGATGCATTAAAGTAAATATTCGTTACAATTTTGGAATTGTGTGTTGTGCATGTTTCTAAATAATGTGTGTTGCTTACAATTCTATAAAATATTATTAAATAATATAATTGATAATGTAAATAAATACTATACAGTCTGAAGAGTTATATTCTTTCAAAAATTTGAAGAGGAACTCAGTGTGTCCTAGAAAATGTAGATGTTCATTTAACGACAGATAAAGCAAATAATGTCTTGATCCTTTATTTAACGTAATTAAATGACTCAAGTTAAGACTGGTTAGAAGAGATCATGAAATAACAAAATGAGTCCATTTCAACTATGTCAACTGCCATAGAGACCAAAGACAATCAAGTGCATACTTATCTTAAGAATTACTGTATATCTGGTCATTATAAAAGTAAATATCTATCTGTATGGGGCAAATTGCTTTCGCATTATGAGAGTCCTCCTACCCTGAAAAATTACTTGAAGCCAGACGATCAGAAAGCAAGTTTAGTTCACAGGATATGAGAAAAGACAAAAATCTAATCTTTTTTTCTAGACGTATTAAATAACCTAATATTATAAATTATAAACATGAAAAAAATGTCAGAAATTTCTATTCTAATCCTGACAAGCTAAATTAGCTCACTTAATGTTTAGGGTGGTCTTTGTAAAATCTTTGACTAATTTTACCACCTTCATTCTTTATTTTACAAAGAACCATTAGCAGAAAGGAAGTTTTTAAATATGGAAACAGAGAAATAATAATTAAGTATGCAAGATGAAGGTTTGGTTTTATGTTTTGCTTTGGTAAGCCAACCTATTAATTATCTGTCACCAAAGAGTTAGCTGGCAACCAAATAGGTTTTTCTCCTTTAGTTATTTTTAAATTATTTACTATGATGTTATTATAATTTTAGAAAATATAATAATGGGTCTGTTGCTATATTCCAGCAACCAAGCATCAGTAGTTCAATGCTTAAGTTTTTAATTTTATAAAAAGGAGAATGGATTTTGTGTCACCATCTAGGTAGAGCAGGGACATTGGAAAATGTTTTGCCAAATAGAAAATGGCACCTCTCTAGTCTTTTCTATAGCTTCCACAAAGCTAATTTACATCTAAAATTCTTATTTACACTACACTATGCTTTAATTTTAACTTTTATCTTCTTTCACTTTTGTGATGAAGATGAATGGACTTTTATGGAAAATGAAGATAGTAATTAATTGTAATCAAATAGCTGAGCTTTAGCCTGACGTACAGAAAGCTTTAGTTTGGAATACGTGATATCAAGTCTTGATAAGCCGAAATAATTTGAAATGATTTAAAAGATCCCCAAATTTTTATCTGATATTGTTTTAAATTCAAAGAAATAAAAGTATTAATTCTCTTATTATTTTAAGAATATACTTTATTTCCCTATATATTTTTAAACGTTTCTGTACTATTATACCATTAGTTCATGTACCTAATATATATTCTTAATAGAAACCAACTTATTTTAGAATATCTACAGCAATCAAAATCTATAATGTTTTTCAAATTACACGTTTAATGTGCTATTTCTCCTCAAACACCATTTTCCTTTTTCCTAAGAGAGATGGAACTTAGACATAGCTACCTAATGAGGAATAGCATTCTTCTGCCTTTTCTAAGCCAAGTGTGAACATTTGCCTGGATTTTCAAGAAAAAAATGTGAGCTGATATAAAATTTGCCACCTTCACCTCACTTGATTCGGAAAATCTCTGCATGTGGACTTCTGCCACTTTTCCCTTTCCATGGACTGAATTGACAATGATTGAAGAGATTTTGAAACAGAATGCTTAAGTTGGAAGGTAGTAAGTTGGCTCAAGTCCTTGAATGACTACTTGGAAGAACAGCATGCACAAGAGCCACCATCAAGCCGAAGCCCACATTTCAGACTGTCACAAGAGCTCAACACACTTGTTCCTTTATTCTTTAAACCATTGTAATGTAAGTGTTTCTTTTTGCAGCAGCTTAAGCTAACCTAACTAATTATTTCATTCTGAGATTTAAAGATTTAATGACTGGCCATTGCAAAAATAAGATAATTATGTCAAAGGAGGGTTTATGAAAACTTAGGAAATAATTATCAAGGCAACTAAATGGTATTAAAATTGAGATATCATATGTGAAAAATGATACCCTCAATTAAGGTAACAAGTCCAATCTGGTTTTAGAAACATCTGTCAATTTATTAACCAACTTTCCCAGTTTATTACATGTCATTTTAAATGCTACCATTAACCTAGTATACTGAAACTATAAGGAGAGGCAAAATATGATCAAAATTAAATTTTAAAACCTCTGATATTTTCCCAGAAGTTAATGCAATAAGGATGAATCTCTCCTACAAGTTACAGATATGAAAAACTCAGTACATAAAAAGTGAATTAAAATGTTGGCTGAATATCTCCCGGATGTCAAAAAGACTATGAACATTGGTTCTTGAGTTAGCAAAGAAGACATATTTAAATTTATGGACAAGAAAATAATATTTTGAAAAAGCATCCAGAAAGGGACAGTTCTTGATGCTCACAAATCTAATTCTTTGTTACATTCCTAAATAAGCATGAAATGGTGACAAGAGGTTTTAGGAGAATGCTGCTATTGAGAGAAAAAAAGCCACAGGCACTGTTAGAGGATGCAAATTTTCTTAATGGCAAAAACAGAAATATGCAAGGGTAACAATGCAGAGTAATATAATTCCCTTCTAGACAGAAATTAGCACTTCTGAGGTCTGCTCGTCTGGATTCCTAGCCTGATGATGTGACATTAATGGAAAGAAAATAATTGCAGCACATTCATGTGATTCCCCAGTGTAGCGTCCTTTCCTAGGCCAGACTCATGCCTGACTCATGTCAAAAGTAGTACCGATTGCAAACTCTTACCTCATGATTACACTATCGGGGAGGTAGCTATTTTTTCCTCTACCCTCATAGGTTCTCCTGGCTGGTCTAAGAATTAAATTGACGTGAAAAATAACAGAAGAAAATCCAATTTGATTATGTATGTAAATAAGGAGGTCTCATAGATAATGGGACTTAAGGAAAACACCAAAGCAGGCAGCTTTTGTACAATTTAGAGGATAAAACAATAAATTGATGAAGATTTCACTGGACAAAGAAATTTGGGCTCATGTGCTTAGTTTATCAGTAAATAAAAAAAACAAGGTTTGTTTATACAGGCTTTTCAGCCCCGTATTCGCTACCTCTGGTGCTAAAGATGTTTCTCTGGTGCAAGGAAGGTACCTTTTGCATGGGATAGTTGTTTTCTCCTTTAGAGGGTCATAGGGGATCAGAGTGTCCGCTTTGTGCTGACTGCTTTTTACCTAACTTTAATTCAAAATATCAATATCCCACTTTGGCATATTTTGGGGTGGGGAGGGACAAACTAAGCTCCAATAATGCTATGCTAAGCCCTCTAAATGCTTCTCAGGATGTTATCTCATTTATCTCACACAAAATCCCATGAGGTAGATTATTCTCAATTTACAGAAGAGAACACTGAGTCCCAGAAATAAATGTATCCTGCCCAACAACTAGTCCATGGTGAGACAAACATTCAGCACCATGCACGGTGGCCTGGAGACTAAGCTCTATGCCTCCCAAGTGGAAGACACTGCAATGGGAGTCAAATAATTCGGATTCAGGCCCCAATCTACTATTAACTCTCCGTTGGGATGCTACTGGGAGGCTGACCTCACCTGTCTTGCAATGAACTCTTTCTCTAATCAAGTCTTGTCTGCATCTACCATGTGTTTGCCCAAATACCACAGGCTGACTCCTTCGACCTAGCGACTTGTGCAACCACCGGACCTTAATGAGAAGATGGGTGGTTGCCGAACAGTCTTGGGATTTAGGGGCTGCATTCTCCTGGAACTTGCCTCTGTCACTTCCTGGCTGAACACCTCACAAAAACATGCTGTGACCCTCGTCCTTTGAACGGTCACCCAGCCCACCCAGGGAAGGGAAATATGTTGCTCAAAGTAACAGGGTCTTTCTGTTTTCACTCCCATGTGGACCTGGAACAGAGGGTAAGATATACAGAAGGAAAATGAACAAAATAGAATTTAGAGGCTCCGAAAATAGACTAGAGCCTCAGGGTGGCAGGAAGACAACAACGTATAAAGAGGGTAAGCACCTGGGTGAAGGTCAACAACCTGGCAGATATTGCTGAGCACTCATCCTTCTAAAGGGATGTTGGCTCATGTATTAGCACACTTGAAATTTTCTTAAGTTATTGAAGCCAAGCATGTCAGCTAGTTTTCATTTGTTCGAAATGACAGACCACAGCAGGGTGCCAAATCCCAGCTGGACTTTCTGCCTACGACAGAACTATGGACAAATTGGATCACTGCGTGGATTTGACTGGATGGTTCAAGTGAGTCACAGAAATGATTGCACAGGATATTAGTGTAAAGTGAGAGGAAGTAGAAAATAACTGGCAGATCTGGTGCATGACCGTTTCATGAGAACATGTCAAACACGTGAATCCCCTGATTTGAAGAGGAATTGAACTCAAAACAGAGAGTGTTAACTCTCTGTGCGTAGTCCACTTCCGAAAGGCCAGAAATATTAGAGTATAATACTTTCTGGATCGGGTGGCCAGGACTGGAGACATGAAAAAAAAAAATACGTAATGCTGACTCGATACTTTTTTCACAAGACTCACAAAAAAAAAAGAAAGAAGTTTTGTGGAAAAATGAATGTTCTCGTCAAGGACAAAAGGTGCTGGGGAGGCCACTATCTCCTAGAAGTCTGGTGTAATTATGGTTCGCAGGACCCAGGCAGTTGCCAACAGTTGGATTTTCCTGCCTTGTTAGGGTTTTTACCTCTGTCCAAAACTCTGCTATGATTCCTCCCTTAAGCAATCCTGAATCCATAAGAACAACCCAGGATGCTCTGATTCTGTGAGGCAAACTCTTATAATGGTTCAAGGGCAGATGCTAGTCAAGTATGAGGTGAAAATGGGAGTGAGTGAGGGCAAAAGGGGCCCTGGGGATTGACTGCATGGTGATGGGTAATAAAAAGTCCTCCTGAGCACAGCTGATTGGTAGGGAATGCACGAATTTCAAGGCCAGCTAGTAGAAAAGCAGCTTATCTAAGACAACCGTGTTCCCACAAACACCTGAAATTCACCAAAACATTACAGAAAAAGGCTATGGTGAAGCCCAAAGTGCTGTCAGAGCAAAGAATAGCTTCTGTACTTACTATATAGAAAAGCATGTAAGACAAGTCTCCGCAAGTCCCATTCCTCAGCCATCAGTGTCCCCGGCCAAGCTTTGGCCTCAGGTGGATTGGGCCTCCATGAGCTGATAGTCCAGAAAGAGGCAGAGCAATGATTCCCAGACCCTCCAGTGCCGGGAACTAGGCAGGCCCGGCTCCCAGTGTCAAAGAGCGCACCCAGGAACCTTTTGCCCTTGGCCTTGCCAGAGAATTGGTTTCTTCATCCCTGCTTGCATTGAAGGCTACGTATGCCAGTGATAACCATCACAATGGAGACTTAGCAGAGGGCTGAATTCAATAGCCAAGGTTGCCTTTATGTGTCCTGAGCTCACATGAGTTCTCCGTATTCTCGCCTACAGCTGACACTCCATCAATACCACACAGTGCTATGGCATCCCACTACTGTTTCACACCACCTTTTCCTCAGCCTTAGCCCAGGCCAGACTGGGGGAACATAGTGTACACTCTCCACTGACCCTGGGGTTCCTGGAGACCGCCTGAGAGCCAAGGCTCAGGACTTCTGCCTGTCCTCCTGCCAGAGGCCCGACCGTTAATGGCCAGCCTACCGGGAGGCCACCCTCACCTGCCTTGCATAGAACCCTTTTTCACTCAAGCTCAGCTCTTCTGCAATCTCGAAGCGGCCAGGCCGAGCAGGTGAAAGCCCATAGGGGAGCCATGGCCAGGCAGGTGCCAATCACCCTCAATTGAGCCTCTTTGGGTCCCTGGACTGGCTCAAGTGAGTTGCCCAATTAATACTCCTAGGAGGGAGGATTAAGTCTTAATAAATCACAGCTGTTGTGCATGCACTTGATGCTGCACAGGCAGTGGGCTCCCCGCTCCCCCAGAATTTTGCTGTGTCTAGCAATTAACCTCAAGCCCTGTTCTTTTTCCTGACTCTCTCATTCCATTGGCCTCTATCTCAGCTTCCAACTTTGTACCCCATCCAATTCCATGGGAATTTTCCAGCAGGCCATGTCCCTTTCCTTCATGTTTCTTTAACTTTAGCAGGCAATTCGACATTCCTGTGCTCACCCATTCTCCATTCTTCATTCCCCGGACAACCACACCTATGTTCCTCACTCTGCCTGTTTTGCAGCCCACTTCAGGCCAGTTTTCCCTATTCCCCATTCTCACCCTGGATACTGTTGCCCCCCCCCCCCGCCACAAAAGGGCTGTGGGATCCAAGAAAGCACCCAGCTTCTGAGAACGGGCCTGCCTTAGGCCCACCGTCCAGCCAGAGTGGGCAGCGAGGGACAGGATTCTGGGGACATGGTGTTTGGTGATGTCTCATTGAGTCTGGCTAGTGGTTCAAATAGAAAAACCACGTATTCTTTTCCCAGCCATGCCAACAGGCACACTCTCTTTTGTCCTTTAGCAAGGCATGTTAGACGGCTGAGGAGAGTACGGACAGCCCAGACCTGCAGTGGCCCCGATGTGAAAAACTAGGTGTCCACAAGGGCCTGACTGGGATGCTGGCATGATTCTGGGTGTCTTTCTGTGTCTGAGTTACACAAGGACAGCCAGGGTCAGCCTCATTGGCCCTTCCTGGTATGGGAATTGTGGAGCTGTTCTGGAATGGCAGGGGAACAGAGTTCAAGTAAGCACCATGTGGGCTGTGTCAGGTACCAGTAGGTGTGTTTGTGTGTGTGTGAATGTGAGTGTGTATGTGTGTGTGAAAGAGAAATGCAGCCATGCGGACATCCAGGCATGTGGAAATGCATTAATGTCGGCACGTGTGTGCCTGTGTGAAAAGTTCTTGGATGTCCGGGTACATTTTCAGGTGTTTAATGAGGTGGGCATTTTGTGTCTTTGGTAATGTGTGAGTGCAAATCAGCATGTGAACATAAAGTATCCTTTGTGTGTATCAGTGTCCACGTGACTGTGAGTGTTTCATGTGTTTTTTTTTTTCCCCCACAGAGACCTATAAACATTGGACTTTGCCTATTCTGAAGGAAGGGTATAAAGAGTGAGGAGTATCCTCTCAGCCCTGATGTGGGAGTTTACTGGGAGGCAGACTATAGCCGGACACTTTGCGAAGGGCACATTAGGAGGTTTGTAACTACTAGATCATGACGTCATGGACATGAATTCAATATCACCTTGAATTCCGTCCACGCTTACATCAAGGATCTAAATTTCAAAATATCGAAGAATTGAATCAAAGAAATCTGCCCAAATGGACTTCTGCCCACACCACAGCCCAAGAACATTTTGGGAGCTTCATGTGCTGTTTGCCTTTCTAGGTTAAGGGCAGAATCCATCTCAGAACTAGGGCCTCCTTTTGCCAAGGGGTAAGAGCCCAGCACAGCCTTCGTAGCTCAAGGAGGACCCGTCAACCTGAAGCCAAAGCTTGGCCGAGGTCCCTGATGTCTGATGAGGGGGCTTGTCTCACCTGCTTTTCTACATAGTAAGTACAAAACCTTTCCTTTACTCTGAGGCAACTTTTGGTTTTACCTTAGCCATTTCCTGAACATTTTTGTGAATTTCAGGTGTTTGTGGCAACGCAGTTGTCAGAGATAAGCTTCCTTGAAATTCGAGCTGTCTCTAAAAGTCAGCTGTGCTCAGGAGGACTTTTTATCACCCATCACCATACAGTCGACCCCCTGGGTCCCTGTCACCCTCACCCACTCCTATTTCTCACTTCATGCTTGACTATCATCTGTCCTTGAACTACTTATAAGTATTTGCCTCACAAAATTAGAGCTTCCTGGATTCTTCCTTATGGATTCAAAATTGCTTCAGGAAGGAATCATAGCAGAGTTTTAGACAGAGGCAAAAACCCTGATAGGGTAGGAAAATCCAACTATCGACAACTGCCTGGGTCCTGCGAGCCATCATTTCACCAGACTTCTAGAAGACAGTGGCCTCCTGAGTACCATTTGTTCTTTACGAGAACATTCGTTTTCCCACAAAACTTCATTTTTTGTTTGTGAAATATTGTGAAAAAAATGTATCGAGTCAGCATCACAGCTTTCTTTTCATGTCTCTATTTCTGGCTATCTGATCCAGAAAGTATTATGCTCTAACACTTCTGGCCTTTGAGAAGTGGACTGCTCACAGAGAGTTGTTTTGATTTCAATTTCTCTTCAGATCAGAGGATTCACGTGTTTGACATGTTCTCAAAAACCGGTAATGTACCAGATCTACCAGTTATTTTCAACTTCCTCTCACCTTACACCAATGTCCTGTGCTACTATCTCTGTGACTCACCTAAAAACTATCCTGTCAATTCCACACAGTGATCCAATTTGTCCACAGTTCTGTCATAAGCAGCAAGCCCAGTTGGGGTTGGCACGCAAACCTTGCCGTGGTCTGTCATTTTGACCAAATGAAACCTAGATGAAATTCATGGCTTCAGTATCTTTATAGCACATTAAATGTATAATTTGAGACACATTATAGATTTTGATTGCTGTAGATATTCTAAAATAAGTTGGTTTCTATTAACATTATATATTATTGGGTACATGAACTAATGGTACAGCAACATTTAAAAATATATATTAGGGAAATAGAATATATTCTCCTTCAAATAATAAGAGAATTAATACTTTTTCCCTTTGAATTTAAAACAATATCAGATGAACATTTTTGGATTTTTTAAATCAATTCAAATTATTGCAGCTTATCAAGTCTCGATATCATGTATTCCAAATTAAAGCTTCCTGGACTTCAAGCTACAGTTTTGCTCTTTGAATACAATTAATAGCTGTCTCCATTTTCCTGAGAAGTTCAACCATCTTCATCACAAAATTGAAAGAAAAATTAAAAGTGAAAAATAAAGCATGGTGGAGTGTAAGTGAGAGTTTTAGATGTAAACCAGCTTTGTGGAAGCTATCAAAAAGACTTGAGAAGTACCCTTTACTATTTTGCAAAATATTTTCCACTGTACCTGTTCATCTAGACAGAGAAACAAAATCCATTGTTCTTTTTCTAAAATTAAAAATATTTAAGCATTGAACTACTAATGCTTGGTTGCTGGAATATAGCAACAGACCCATTTTATATTTTCAAAAATTATAACAACATCATAGTAAATACTTTAATAATAACTAAAGGAGAAAAACCTATTGGGTTGCCAGCTAACTTTTTGGTGAGAGATAATTAGTAGGTTGGCTTACCAAAATAAAAGAAGCAATACAACGTAAATTCAAAATTTCATTTTGCATACTTGATTATTATTTCTGTTTCCAGAAAGAAAGAAAAGCTTCCTTTCTGCTAATGGTTCTTTGAAAATTAAATAAAGAATGAAGGTGGTAAAATTAGTCAAGGATTTTACAAAGACCACCCTAAACATTTAAGAGAACTAATTTAGCTTGTCAAGATTAGAACAGAAATTTCTGTCATTATTTTTCATGTTTATAATTTACAATATTGAGATATTTTATATGTGAAGGAAAAAGATTTAATTTTTCTCTTTTCTCAAATCCTGTGAAATAAACTTGCTTCCTGTTAGTCTGGCTTCAAGTAATTTTTCAAGGTAGGAGGAGTCTCATAATGGGAAAGCAATTTGCCCCATACAGATAGATGTTTACTTTTATAATGGCTGGATGTACAGTAATTCTTAAGATAAGTATGCACTTGATTCTCTTTGGTCTCTATGGTAGTTGTCATAGTTGAAACGGACTCATTTTGTTATTTCATGATCTCTTCTAACCAGTCTTTATTTGAGTCATTTAATTAGGTTAAATGGAGGATGGAGACATTATTTGCTTTATCTGCCATTAAATGAACATCGACATTTTCCAGGATGCACTGAGTTTCTCTTCAAACTTTTGAAAGCATATAACTCTTCAGACTGTACAGTATTTATTTATATTTTTAATTATATTGTTAATTTCTATCTAATAGAATAGTAAGCAACATTCACATTATTAGGAAACAAGCACAACACACAATTCCAAAATTGTAACAAATATTTATTTTAATGCATCATTGATGTATTTGGTTCCCTCAGTTTTCCTTTGAGAAAAAAGGAAAGATCAATAACTTCAGTGCCTTTGACTTTGCATGACCTAATAATTATTTATTTATTTTTCCTCACTTCCCTATTTTTGAAACAAATTTCTTAAGGTGTTAATGGTTAATGGCATTTTCTTTAACTTTTTTTATTGAAACAACTCTTCATTCTCAAAATTATCTCCAGATGGCTTTGACATCTTTTTCAATGAACTGAGTTCACGTATTAGCCTCTCCCCATGATAAATAAGCATTAATTTCAATTTTTTTTCATTCAGGCAATTAAGGAGTTTCTATATATTTATATTCAATATCATATCTAAAGTTAAACCATTTTCCTCAGTTTCATTTTCACTGAAATTAGACGAAAAGATGGTAATCTTACTCACCAAAGTTCTGTCCTTAGAGTAATATCATATAAAGGATGAAATATACCATAAAGATCTTTTAGTCAGCAAAATAATATAAAACTTGATTTTTCTAATATTCTTACCTCACTGTCGACTTGTCTCTTTTAAAAAAACTTACAGTTGGGAGGCATTAATATTAATTATAATAATAATTAATGAAAAAAATTTGAAATTAATCCTTCATGTTTGAATAGCTGTGAAAGTTGGAAAGTCAGTTCTTATGCTGAGATTATTATGACTATATTTATTCTCTTACATTATTTTCTATGCACTGTCCTCTGAGCATTCATCAATTTTAGCATTTGGTCCCTCCTTTAAGTAGTATGACTGTGTACGGGAGGAAAAATTATTGTCCCTGGACCATTCTGAGTTCTTAGCTGAGACTCTGTAATAAAAAAAAACAGATTAACAAGAGAAAAAACCCACAAATTTATTAACAGGTATTATTTTTGTATACATGGGAGATACCTAGGAAAAATTAGCAACTCACAGAGGTGGCTTTAGAATTCAGGATTAAATATTACCTTAATAAGGAAAGGCAAGGTAGCCGTATAAGCCTCTTAGGAGACTAAATGGCTCTTTGTATAGATAAATGGGTTCTTAGAAGAGTAAATGGAAGATCTGATAGTTTGTGACAAAGTTTGTCTGGGTGTCGTGTCCATTTCTGGTCTGTTCTTCAGTGATGAGAATCAACCTTTGGTAGTTGATGAGGCTCCTAGAGAGAGGAGATCTATGACAATTGAGTTCCTTTTGGGGGATCTGTCTTTAGGGAGATCAAGGGAGTACAGAGAAAACCTCTCCTGAATTTGCTGTTATTAAATTGCCTACTGCTCAAAGTAATCAATATAATAAAGTGGCATATTTTGGGATAGCATGACCTAAACAGTAGATGTTGTAATTTAGGTTGGCTTATTCTACTACCTTTCCATTGAAATTGAGGTAAACTCTTTTAGACAGATGAGACAAATAATGCTTTCCTTTGTATTATTAGAATGTATCTTGACAAGGATTGGGATTAGTGGGAAAGAGAACTCTGTATACCTTGTGGTGTCTGCCACTGATGTGGAAGAAAAGAGTGCTAGCAACCATGTAGCTGCTGATCTGATGGAAATGTTAACTGGAGAATCTCATACTATTTTAAAATATCCTATAATATATGGTACTCTTCTACATTGTATTAATATTTGAATAGTGGTATACTAAAAACCTCAAGGTCTTCTTATTCACTTTTTGTCTCCACATAAACTAATATGTATTATCCCTATTGAATTTACCTTCATCATTATATATCAATGTATTTTAATACCTGTATCAATATGTATTAATATTCTATATTAATATCTTTGCAATGTCTTCATCTTTATTTTCCCGAGAACTCTTTCTGTAAATGATCATGAATACTTTGAATTTAATTTATATATTTCAACATACTAATACCACTTTTTAACTTTAATCTCCTAATATCCTGTGTTAGTAGTTAGTGCAGCTCTGTGCTCTAACAAATAGACGTCAACATGAGATTTAACTAGCAAATATTTTGTTAGGTGATATTCTTGTGTGAGAGAAATGATTAGGAAGGAGGTTCAACCTTCAAACCACACGCCTTCTGACCCCAAATGAAAACGGGGGCAAGTATAATCCTAGCCAGTTGAGCCTTTTAAGTGACTACTCTGTCATTTAAGTGAGCTTCTGCATGATGGGCAGGGAGTCCTCAATTCATAGTGAGATGGCAGATAAATCATGTGTCTCCCAAGAAGGGATCTCCCTCAGCATCTCTGCATTTCTCATTCATTATCTGTAAGCAGTACTTTGGAAGCTTCGGCTTTACATAAACTCAGCGATAGGCTTCCGAGAACAGCAACAGGCACCTTTGTCAATGTGCTTCCTATAGTTGGAGATCTGTGAGGAACAATCTCATTGTTACTATATGATCATACCTGATGAGAGGTTTTCAGGAAATTACTCACTTAGATCTTTTGGAAAATAGTTGTACTGTCAAAATCCGGAAATACATTTTGTATGTCTTTTGTTTAATCCAGACAGAAATGTCAAAATTCTAATAGTAATTCAAATGCATAATATTACTATAGAATAAAGGGACTCTTGTGGGTCGAGTTGGCAGGTCCAGTGAGCTCTCCATCTCACAATGAAGGACTAGGACTCATACACACTAAGATTCAATTGCCATCTGTTTTAGAGTTGAATATCAGGGAAAGGTCAGCACCTCTGAAATGGATCTTAGAGTCTAAATATGAATATTGATTTTGAATGGGAAATGCAGTGTCTCACATAGTTTAACAAAAATTTTATTAAAGACAGTTGTTTACAAATTCTCCAAACAAATGTGCTAGCATTATAAACATATGTTTAGTATTTATTTAAAATGAAAAAGTATCAACATTGATCATTAAACTATTTGAATGGTTGAATGCCAAACTTATGTTCATTCTGAAGGGTTCATATATTTTAAAACGCATTTTGTATAAAAATAAACTCAACATTGTTATTTTTATATATAGAAAAGAGGCAAATGTACTGAACATATTTTTAACTTCTCAAAAAAGTTGCTATTTGCTAATGTTTAGAAAAAATATTGTGTCATTTTTAATTCCTAACATTATTGAAACTTAATATATTAATTCTAAAATAAGAATACTATACATATAAGTATCTTAACATTTTTTAAAAATTAAAATCCCCTGAGTGAAGAAAGAAATCTTATCAGTTCTCTATTAAAGTAAAAAATTCACCCTTTGCTTATTAATGTGAATTGGTCTTGTAACAAATGAAAAAGCAATAAATTTATAGTTTATATATATAAATATGATTTTGAATTGCTTTCTATTGATGAATAAAAATAGAGTTGATTTTATAACAAACTATAAAGGAATAACAGTCCACCTGCTGATATGCAAACATAGAGAAAAAGCATAATTAAAAATCCAGAAATTAATGTTTAGAGATTATGAGAAATGAAAACAACTTTATAACAAGGGCCAAGAAAATGGCGAAAGAGTGGTTCTAGTTAACATCTCATTATTCAAGAGATTAAAATTTACCCTATACACTGATGAACATTGCCATCATTCTATATAAACTGCACAAGTTTGGACTTAGGGATTTTTAATGAGTAAGTACAATATTTCAGGAAGAACTATTGGTTTTGATAAGAATTAAAAAAGCTATCTGTAAACTATTACTATAATATAAAATAACTCTACACGCAGAGTGCATCACTGTTTGCTAAATTGTTTTCTATATTAATTTAGATTTATTGTCCAATATGAGAGATGACTTTATCTGAAGATAACCTTTCTGTGTTTTTCGGGTACTTTTAAAATCTTGCTTTGGAGGTAGAAAACTTTGTCTTTTTAACTATTGAAAGAGTGACATTTTACAAATGATATTCCTACGTCTGGCCTCATGAATCTACTAAATCAGAATCTGTAAGTATGATCCAAATAATCTGAAAATTTTAATAAGTTCTTCAGCTAATTCTTATGGTTTTAGAGTTTGAGAGCCAATGACCTACAGAGCATAGATAAACTCTATTCAGCACAACAAATGAAACAGACAAACACATAGACATCCTTAATGACAGATGTACTTTTCTGGACTTGAGGAATTGTGTATATCTCCAGGGCTTCCATTTTTCTGTCCTCGAGTTGAAGAAACTTCATGGCTCTTCATAGAAGCAAACTCTTAACAGTAAGGACAGTTAGGGAAGGTTGTAAAAAGCAGTGTCTAAGCATTTGATCCTTTCTTAATTTTCTTATCTACAGTCCATCTTAAAAATTCCTGGAGAGCCAGAATCTCTTTTCTGCTCTATGTCAATTCAAAACAGTTTTTCTCAGTGAAATATGTAAAATTAAATCACCCTTATAAAATAACTCCAAGGATACAAATAATAGGAGTTTCAGTTAGTGTATTTTTTTCCATTTTTATTAAATTACCTTGTAGTAGATAAAAAACCATTTCTTAATTGGTACTGATATGAGAATATATTGAATGCTAACATGCGAAACTAAATTAGATTTTTCTCTAAGTAGAGGAAAGTAAGAGAGCCTGATCGAATCCCAGTGTAGCTTTATTGCATCTATTTACAACCACTTTTATATACTAAACCGCATGGCAAGTAAAACAATTACGTGACACATATAACATTTACTTTTATTGTTACTTCATGAACATAGCAATAAAGTAGATTTTAAATTGTAGAATAATTGTGTCATCTGTATGTAAAATGTCAAATCTGGGTCTAACATTTGAAAATTACAAATTCTTTTATTTTAGTACAGTCATTCAGAGGACAAAGATTTTAAAAATAATTTAGACGGATTTATTGTAGTATATATATTCAAGTAATAATAATAAATTGAAATGTTAAATGGATATCTATGCATTAATTTTTACATCTGTGATAAAATTATGTGGTAGTATTTTGCATATAAATTCTGTAGCAGTTAAATTTCCTGGGTTATACTTTTTGATACCTATTAAAACCGAGGGTCTTAACTGAATTATTATCTAGTCTCTGTTTAAGTATTTATTTAGGTAATTTTAAATTTCAGTCAAAATGTGTGGGTTTAGTAAGATGGCCAATAATGCCCAAAGTGTTACTCTTGGAGGAAAAATAGGAGCAACCGCTGCCATCAGGAATATGTCAGGAACATGGGCATCTAACTCAACTCAGATAAGCCTTGTGAAAGAGCTTCTGGTGAAGGCTTTTCTGTATTACATTTTTAAAATATGAAACCATCTGTCTGTTCAATGTGCTAGGTCCATATTTATTAAAGATATAACCATTTCCTAAAGCATGATCTTAGCAGTCCTTTTCTGGAAAGTGGGAATCCAGTTGATCTCTTGAATCTTAAGCTTCATCACTACAGCCGTAGAGTTCCACTACCTTCCTCTTTTATTGTAAAAGTTTGTTCTCAATTCTATCAGCAGTAAATCTTACTTTAAAAATAGAACTCTTGAATTTCAGACACTCAGTAGCTACTTGTTTTAAATTAGCTGTTAAAAAGTTAATTGGAAGAGGGTTAATGATGCACTGTTTATTATCAAATATATGAATTAACAACAAGAGAAATATATGTTTCTATAAGGCCTATTGAGAAATCCTTTATCAGGCTATACCTCTAAGCTTCTGAAATTAATCAATACATTTTGATTGTACTCAGCAGAAAGAAAAGAGAAAATGGTATAGTAAATCATATTATCAAACTCATAATGGTAGAACTGGGAAATACCTTTCAGATAGTTTACTCTAAGTCTTATACACTGTCAGTCAGCTCATAGATCAAGCCCATAGATCAAACCAAGTCAGATGATGCTTTAAAAAGAAAACTACCATTGCTTGCCAAATGTCAAAGGTTATGGAATTCACATAAAATTTTGAATTTCCTTTCCACTTTAAGATCTCACTGAACATGCATTATTGCACAGTAGTTACTCTTATTATAAAGAACATGCAGTGTCCAATTGTTTACTTCCACCTTTTCCCCTATGAATTGATGTTCATTCATTCTATTCAATTTTGTCATCTTTCTATCCTCTCTACCATCTTATTTTATGGATCTTGACTTCGTTTTTGATTCATTTGTATTTAAATTATATTTTTCTCTCAATGGAATATGTAATTTGCCCTAATCATGAAACTGGTACTTTCCAGGGCATAAAACAAAATAAAATCAGTCTTGCTTGGCAAAAAAAGAATAGAATTAAAATTTTGTAATCTAATGCTCATTATTATAAAGGCTCGTTTAATTCTAGCCTGGAGAATATTGCATTTTTACGGTACATTTTAATTCTGGTAGAAGAAAGTGTGTTGGAAAAATTAAGGAAGGATAATGAGGAGATATTTTGTCTAAAGTAAATCTGTTTACACATTTACTAACAAGTAATATTTGAAATGCTTTTAGTGGTTTGAATTGGATATTTTTTTCTTAAATTTCGCCAGTTAATTTGTCCAGTATTAATCATTTCTATCCAGATTATAGAAAAATACACAGAAAATATTATCTTTAAAGTTTGAAATAAAAGATGACATATTTATATGTTAAAGCTAAAAGTATATTAGCTGCAGGTTTTATATTTCTGTATAAGGATCAAGAAACTAATTATGGAAAGCATAAAATTTAACCCTTTTCACACATTGTAGCAAGACAGACAAGTAAACAATTTAGCAAAGTCTAATTCTACAAAATGGAAATTTATTTAAGAAAATTATTCCAGAATATAACTAATATCTATTTACTTGTATCAAACTTAACTTGTATGTAATTTGATCTGTCACAAGTTAGCAATTCAATGCTCTTATTATTGAAGCCATGTGTGTTAGTGATCTATTGTGGCATAACAATATTAACACAAACTTAATAAGTTAAAAAACACATGTATTATCTTGATATTTCTGTGGGTTAGGAATCAGTCACCTGTGTATCCTGTTTCATAGTCTCATACAGTATGTGCCAAAAAATATAGAGAAAAAGCAAACAGACTATCCCTCTGCCCTTACACAATTAACATGCTAGTAAACTAGACCAAAAAAAAAAAGTAAATAAATAAGGCTTTTATTTATACAAATATGTCGGGATTTAATTTCTGACTCAAAATTATGAATATTCATGTCATGTTAATATAAAACTTGAATGGTGTCAAACAGACAATGGACAAAAGAATTAATTTGAGAATATCCCCTCCATTCACTATGGGTTAAGGCTGATATCATACAACTAGATCCACCAAATTGATTTTCATTGGTCACAAGCAATCAGTCATTTTAACTGGTAGAAGAGGGAGAAAAAAATAAGGTGGTAATTTCCCTCTTAGCCTTTAATACAAGAATTAATATCAGTTAAATGTATACCTCTTAGTATATATACAAAGGAATTAAAAGAGAGAACTAGAACAAGATTTGCATGGTAATATTCATTTCATTATTATTCATAGTAACTTAAAATGTGGAAACACATATTAACAGATGAATGGATGAACAAAATGTGATATATACATACAATGGACTGTTATTCAGTCTTAAAAAAAGTATATGTTAAGTGAAATCAGCCAGAGATAGGACAAATACTATATGATTTGAGGTTCCTAGAGTAATCCAATTCATAGAGACAGAAAAGAGAGTGGTGGTTACCAGGGGCTATGGAGGTTGGATCGATGAGTTATTGTTTAATGGACACGGAGTTTCAATTTGGGAGGATGAAAAAGTACTAGATATAAGTGGTGGTGACATTTTCAGAACAGAGTGAATGTATCTAATGGAACTGAATTGTACACTTTAAATGGTTAAAATGGCAACTTTCATGTAATGTATATTTTAGCACAGTCAAAGAAAAATTCCAGAGGTGGGGAGGAACATCCTCAATATTGTTAGAGCATGAAAACCATTATGTTCAAAGCTGTTATTCATCAGTGGTATCTATTTTACCTAATTTAGTTTGGATGTGAATCTCATATTCACATTCAGAAGCAAAGATTTGTGTTACAGTATTGATATTTCTTGATTATATGACTGTGGTTTTGAACATTTATTCTCCAACCCATCATCAGTGATACAAGTACCAGTTGCAACAATTCGGCAGTGTTGCTCACTGTGGGGCCATACCTCCGCTTCTCAACCTGAAAAGAGAATGTGTCAGAATCCCCCAGAATATTTTGATTTACCATTCTCTAGGGGCAGGATATTAGTAGAATAATACTAATCGAAGTCTCCTATTCCAAAGAAAAATGACGGATAGATTTGGTTACATCAGAATATTAGACTACAGTGACAAAGACATTATAAATGATTAAGGGACAAGCAAGAAACAAAGCAAATATTTACTATATATATATATTTTTTTTTTATCAGAGAATCAGCACTCAGACTTAGAAAGAATTTTTTGAAAGTAACTATTTGGCCAACATAAACAAAATAAAAATATTATGTATCTTTGTCATATTATTTATAATTTTCTGTGTGAGATAAAGATTTAACTTAACCTTTAAGATTTAGCTTTTTGTTCCTCTTAGCCCTTTGAGAAATATTCATCAATATATATTTCTTATCAATAGCAATATTTGTCAATTTTTTACCTTTATTACTTTTTGAGAACTGTAAAAAATCTTTACTTATTTTAGCCTATAGAATTTATTTAAATAGATAAGCAAAAAAAAAAAAATCAAACCGACAAATAAAGGAAACATCTAATTACAAGTTAGTTGCAATTATTCCTAATTGTATTGTTGTGAAAATGAAGATTAGTAAAATTGGATAATTTTTCAAGTATCATTGACAGAATCAAGTATCATTACCAGCAAAAACAGAATTCAAAGTTAGATTTACCGTAGTTCAAGGCCTTCTTTTGTAATGTCTATACCATTTGTTGCTTCTCATGGAAACGGAGGATTGGAACCTTACCGGAAGTAGAATATTGGCAGAAAATAACAGAACACATTGTTTCTATGAAAACCTAGGAAATAATTATCAAGGCAACTAAATGATATTAAAATTGAGATGTCTTATGTGAATTATACCCTTCCCTATTAAGGTAACAAGTTGAAGTTGGTATTAGAAACACCATTCAATTTATTAACCAACTTGTTCAGTTTACTGCATGTCATTTTAACTGCAACCATTAGCCTAATTTACTGCAACTATAAGGATAGGCAAAATATGATCAAAATTAAGTTTTAAAACCTCTGATATTTTTCCAGAAGTTAATGCAGTAAGGATTAATTTCTCCTTCTACAAGTTGCAGACATGAAAAACTCAGTGTCATAAAAATTGAATTAAAATGTTGGCTGAATTTCTCCTGGATGCCAAAAGGACTATGAACATTGCAGTCTTGTGTTATCAAAGAAGACATATTTAAATTTAAGGACAAGAAAATAATATTTTGAAAAAGCATCAAAAAAGAGAGTTCTGGATGCTCAGAAATCTCTTATTCTTTATTATATTTCCTAAATAAGTGTGAAATGGTGACAAGAGGTATTAGGAGAATGCTGCTATTCAGAGAAAAAAAGCCACTGCCACTGTAAGAGGATGTTAATTTCCATAATGGCAAAAGCATAGAAATCTTCAAGGGTAACAATGCAGAGAGCAATATAATTTGCATCTAGTCAGAAATTAGGGATCCTGAGAGCTCCTTGTCCCCAGCCCTAGCCTGATGATGTGAGACTGATGGAAGAGAAATAATTGCAGCACATACATGTGTCTCCCAGTGTAGCATCTTTTCCTAGGCCAGACTCACACCTGGCTAATGTCAAAAGTGATACTGATAGCAAATTCTTACCTCATGTTTACACTATCAGGGAAGTAGAATTTTTCTACTCTTCTTCTTGCTGGTCTAAGAGTTAAATTGACATGAAAATATAACAGAAGAAAATCAAATTTGATTATGTATGTACATAAGAAAGCCTCAGGAAATGACTAAAGCAGATGGCTTTTGTACATTTTAGAGGGTTAAACAATAAATTGATGAAGATTTGACAGGATAAAAACATTTGGGTTTGTGTACTTAATTCTTATGGAATAATTTGAGTTTGGGCTTGGGGTAGTAAATCAGTAAAAAAAAACAAGGTTTGCTTATACAGGCTTATCAGCCCCATATTCTCTATCTCTGCTGCTAAAGATGTTTCTCTTTCCTTCTGGAGCAGGGAAGGTAACTTTCTCATGGGACAGTTGTTTTCTGCTTTCAGAGGGACATAAGAGATCAGAGTGTCCTCTTTATAATGACTGCTTTTTACAGAACTTTAATTCAAAATGTCAATATGCCACTTTGGCATATTTAGAGGGGCCCACACTAAGCTCCAATAACACTATGCTAAGTCCTCTAAATGCTTCTCAGGAAATTAACTCATTTATTCCCCTCAAATACCCCATGAGATAGCTACTATGATTATTCTCAATGTACAGATGAGAATATTGAGTCCCAGAGAAAATTGTACACTGCCCATGGTTTACAAATAGTCCAGGGTGAGGCCAAGATTCACCACCATGCACCCTGGCCTAGAGACTAAGCTCTATGACTCTCAGGTGGAAGAACACTGGGCTGAGAGTCAAATCATTCAGGTTCAGGCCCAAATCTGTTCTCTACTCTCTATTGGGCTGCTATATTTTATTACTCTAGGTCACGATTGTCCTCTGTTATGCAAATATTGCTGTAGAGTTATGAGGCCTTGACCATGTTTAACCATTTCTAATAGTTTGTATGTTATTTACCTTGGGAAAATAATGGTATGGGGAAAACAAATGCCAAGTTACCTAAAATAATATTATATTTGAGAGCTACATTTTAAAATTCAAAGAGTCTAGATTACTTAATTTTGAAATCCTAAGCATCATTTATGTATCACAGATTTGGTTGTCTATGTCACTTGAAGCTAGTGTAATATTTTGTGACAATTTTCTTCCTAGTTGCTCTAATGGAGAGAAAAACAGTACCAGTCTGAATTAAGGTCTCATAAAATATTACTTTTGGTTCTTCTTTGCCAACTATGGGACACCCAGCTTTATACAAACACTTCTCATTGTTTCAAGAGAGTAGTATCTCAGGAGAATTACTAACCATGTTTACCTTTATGATTGCCATGTCATCTAACATCATATAGTTTGTACCATGCACAAAGAGAATATATATAGGTACCTGAGGGCTCATTGTCTTCTTGGCTATGGTCTTATAAGTAAACTACCATATGTATGATTTAGAACTTAATCACGTTATAGCATTGTCATATATTTATGTGCCAATTTTCTCTACTAGAATTCAAATTTCGTCTAAGCAGGTGCCATGTTTCCCCATAACCTGAACATCTCAAATTGATATTCATTTAAAATATTAAATGTTCAATTATTTTTACATATAGCCATGTCTTTTAAACTATTTCATCAAGACTTTCCCTGTAATACTTCAATTAATTATTTATTTTCAGAGAAGTCACATATCCTTTTGATTACTTTCTTGGGTCTGATTACAACATTAAGAGTAACATGACCCACCATTTCCCTAGAAATGCCCCTTCTTGTCAAAATTAGGAGCTTAGATTTGCTAATATCTTTGACAAAGTTATGCATCTATCACAATTTTTTCATTAATTTTACCCCACTGGTGAAAATAAATGACAAGAAAATTGTTTTTTCCTGACAACTGATATGTTTTTGTTACATAGTCACAGCCTATGTTGTAGCTAATAATGTTTTCCTTTTGATCTGCGGGAGCCTCAGAGTCAAATATTGCATTCATCTTTGCATTTTTACAATTTGAATGCAATACACATGTATCATGATAACTTTTTCTCTGGTTCCTGTTATAGTCTTTGTGTTCCTTCTCTTTAGTTATGTTTATATTCTTAGATACTATGTAGTTTTAGAAAAGACTTCATATCTCTTTTGGAATTCTGTGGGGTATATGCAAACAAGTGACTACTAAATACTCTGTTTCTAAGAGTCTGAGCATTTTAAGCCTACATTTTTCTCTTGTTTAAGTTGAGAGCCGAGAAGTATTAACATCAGTTTCTGATATATACTTTCCTTTATTGTTCTGAACAAGTACAAATTTCAGATTTGTTGTCTATTTATGTAGGCACAAATAAACTGCTCAGATAAAATAATTTTACATATTTAAGTTTTACTCTGTTTCTTTTTCTCTTCCCCTTCTGGCCACAAATCAGTCTCATTTATTGTCACAAAAGGGAGATCTCAAACAATTTCATTCATATAGTAGTAATGCAATTAACACTTGTTAGTTTGAATGTAATTTAATTAAGATTGCCTTAATTTTGATTGCTTCCAATGGAAATAAAACTACGTTTTCCAAGCTTATATATATATATATTGAGAAAATAAGAAATTTTAGGCCCTTCAAAGTAGATGAAAAGTGGATCACCTAACTGAAAATTTTCTTAAGTAAAATGTTTGAGGGCTTTTTATACATTTTAAACCCTTGGACATGATACCTTAAGAACAATAGTTTATCTGGTGAGTGGACAAATCATTTTTCTTTTCCTCAATTCACTGATGGTGCATATATTTCAAAGACTGGTCACACTCTAGTAGCATTAGAAATGTATTTAATTCTTGCATGTCTTTCAGATAAATAAGTGTGTAACAATACAGAGTATGATATGGAATATTATCTTTTGAGTCAAGCTTGCATTTTGTATAGCAGGTTTTATATGATACAGAGCAGTGATATTTTTGTCTACTTTCCTATATTATGATTCAAAACATTGTTTAGCATCATCTGGTAGAGATCTCTCTGGAATATTGACACTCAATTTAAAAATCTCAGAATTTTTTTGAAATTGCAAGACACAATCTCAAAGATATTTCAGGCAAATAAGAAATACTTTTTTCTGAAAATATTCTGTAATTTCTTAAACCTCTGGTTAACTTTGTGTTCTACTGACATGACATTATAACACAATCTAAGCAAAACTGATTATAATGAGTCTTTTAAATATTTTTATTCATACTTCTCTGAATATATTTTTATTTTGAACTGCCTATTTATATCACCTATAAGAATAAAGTGCTATATTTGTTGAAAATGTATTATGAAATAAAATTAATTCCAAATACATCATAAAGAATGGGAGACTCCCTAGTAGTTCTAATTCATTTACATTAATGAAACTAATAATCCTGGAGCAAGATTATGTACACAACAAGGATATAATTTACATTAGTTAGTTTGTATTTCACTGTACATCTGAAAACTTCAAAGAGACATTAAATGTTGTTTTTTTTCAAAAACAGGACAAAAGAAGTCTTGTTTCACCAAAATACATTTTCATGGAAAGGAATATTAAATCTGAAAAGATTAAGTATATCTTGAAACTTGATATGGTAACTACACTAGTTTTTGTAAACTTACACCACTTTTGTATTTGTCTCATTTTATTTATTTCCAGGATATTTTTTTTCGTAGATGATCATGGCCTTTTATGATCCCATTAATATATAGAAAGACAAAGTCAATGAAGTTCATAGTAATTTGAAATACTCTATTACCACCTGAATCCAAAGATACCCAAGGTATACTACAAACTTAAAATTAAAGATCTCCAGATATATAAAGAACCCTGACACATTAATGAGTGAAGGAAAAAAAAAAGATCCCAAGACCAAAAATAAAAGCAAATATAATAATAATACAGAAATAAGGTTTGAATAAGAACTGATTGAGGAAAATATAAAACTTGGCAAAAAAAAAATTACATATATATATATAAAAAGAGAGAGAGCGAGAGAGAGAAAGAGAAGCATTCAAGTTTATTAATTACTAGGAAATTGTAAAATAAACCACAAGAAATCACCACATGTACATCAGAAGAGTTAAAATTGATCTACCATATGATCCAGCAATTCCTCTCCTTGTTATTTGCCCAAAAGACTTGAAAATTCATATCCAAAAAGATATCTGCACCCTGATGCTCACAGTAGCGTTATTCAAAGAGCTCCAGGACATGGAAGTTACTGAAATGTCCTACAACAGAAGATCGGATAAAGAAGCTGTGCTACATATGTACAATGGAAATTTACTCAGCCATAAGAAGAGATGAAATACTGACATTTGCGACAATATGAATGGATCTCGAGATAATCATGCTAAGCAAAATAAACCAGAGAGAAAAAGTTGAAAATCAAATGATATTATTTATTGTGTGATATAAACCTAAAAGCAAAGAACGAACCTGACAGACCGAGACTGATGGACATGGACAATAAACTAACAGTTTCCACAGGGTAGGCGGGAAGTTCAAGCGGGGATGTAAACCAGGTGAAAGGGTCAAATATGTGGTGATAGAAGGAAATCTAACTATGGGAGGTGAACACACAGTGTAAATATATATATATATATATATACATATATATATATATACATATATATATATATGTATATATATATATCTTACTGTTAAAATGTACAGATGAAATTTAATGTATTTCATTAACCAATATCACCATAAAATAATTAATTAATTAAAAAAACAGACAAAACCAAATTCTAAACAACTGAAGTTCTCAGATATTGCTGAAGAGATATATATTAGTATTACATTTTGGCAAACAATATGGCATCCTTAGTTAAGTGTGAACATATGCATATCCCCTTACTCAGAATTTCTAAACCTAAGGATTTACCCAACAGAAAGGCACTCATGTGCTGATAAAAGATATGTACAAAAACATCCACTCTGTACTGTAGACATGGACACTATTTGTTATATCAAAAAGATAAAAACCTAAATGTCAATCAACAGTACATAGGATACATTAACCATAGTATATTTGTGCAATGGGATTCTATAGAGCAATGAAAAGGAATATGACTACAGGCAATGATTTGGATGGGTCTTAGAAACAAATGTGAGCAAATTTGTTTAAAGGTTTTTGGCTAGATTGAAGTATTAATCTGACATCAGATAGATTAACAGGAGACAGCATAGATAGTTATATAAACTTTACATGCCTCTGGAGCCCTCATAAGGAAATGAAGACCCAAAGGTATGACAGAACCTACATGCTTTCATATGAAGTTGAACAGAGAAAGAAAGTTGTAGAAAATAAACTATGTAGGGAGGCTAAATGGAGAAAAGAATTGTTTTAACAAGGCCTGCTTGTATAGCAATCTCTTGGCTTTGACTCCATGTTAAAGAATTTATTTTCTTCTTGTACAGGAAAGAGATCTTTCACACAGGCATTTTGATTTTCTGTTTCCAGGAAGAAAAGGGGAGATTAGAATGTCCTTTTGCATTTGTTGTGGTTTAAGTACTTTTAGCTCAAATAATCTTTCCACCAAAGCAGCATAAATATGTGTGGCATATTCTGCCATCCTCAATTCCAACACAAGGGATCATCCTTATAATTGGAGATTAATAACAGAGTTTGTCATTTCTAGAATTTATGTGCATCTAGCTGAGGAAGAAAATAGATTTGAAAAAATAGAGACGGAAGGAGACATGATGCTTGGAGCAACCTATCACTCTTTTCTTCCTTTCACAATATTTCTTCCTTTCCTTCCTTCCTTCCTTCCTTCCTTCCTTCCTTCCTTCCTTCCTTCCTTCCTTCCTTCCTTCCTTCCTTCCTTCCTTCCTTCTTCTTTCTTCTTTTCCTTCCTTCCTTCCTTCCTTCCTTCCTTCCTTCCTTCCTTTTCCTTCCTTCCTTCCTTTTCCTTCCTTCTTCTTCCTTCCTTCCTTTCTTTCTGTCTTTCCTCTCTCTCTCTCTCTCTATCTCTTTTTTTTAATCTATTCAGGAAAGATACTGTGTTGGTCAATATGACAATCAGACATAGTGTGTAAGTATTTTGCCAAACCTAGTCATTGAATATATAAAAAGATATATATGAGCATAGAAATTTTCTACCATGAATACTGTTTTAAAAATTACAAACTAGAAAATATTGCAATATAAAGAGAAAAGTTTCTAAAATGATTACTATATTGTGCCATTAGTTGTTTTATACTAATAATACATTGACGAATGTTGTTAGTTGAAATGGTACTAGCTATCATGGTAGATAAGCCCCTAAACCTCTTGCTTGCATAACAGTTCGGTGAGGGCATCCTAGTTAGGTAGCTATTCTCCAAGCTGTGAATGAGAGGCCTAAGCTCCTTTTATATCGTATTTCTACAATTGTCGACATATAGCTCCCAAGCTTTCCTGAGTTTTTGCCATCTAACAGGGGTAAAGGATAAGTAAGACCAGGAATGATACAGAACATATTGTTCCACATTTTATTGGGCAGAAGTCAGTCACATGGCTCCATGTATCAAGTGAGGCTAGGAAATGTAGTCTAACTGTATGCCTAGAAATAAGAGGAAATCGGAGGAAGTCCAGGAACTCTCTGCTATGGACTTCTCTAAAAATCATCGAAAGCATGATAATTGATAAATGATAAAGAGATGATTGACAAAGAAAATAATCATCACCCTTAGTTTTTGTAATAGTTCATTCCATGTTTTAAGTCAAATTTAAGCCTACATACACATTTTGATTCAGTTATTCACATTCATTCAAACAGTAGTATCTTCTGCAAATACTTAATATGACTCTTTTATTATCCATAGACTTATCCAGTCATCTTTTGATGGACATTTATATTACTGATTATTTTTCAATGTATCACTTCATATATGTGTCAAAAATTTGAAAATACAGCGTATCTGGCACAAGACTAAATGTCTACTTCTCACCCTCAAGATCATTAGTCAGTTGCATTTTAAAGCCAAAACATAATATTGTATTTTTCAAAGCTTCTTTTTGTCATTTTTAATGGATCCAGTATTCATTAAAGCATTACTAAAACTGATATTCCTTGCACAAAATTGTCATTTTAACTATATTAACTTTTAAATAAATATAATTTTAATTTTAAAAAGTATTAACTAAAATTGAAAATCTCCCTCATTGATAATGCATATTACATGAATTTTTAGAGACCTAAACAAAATAAAAGCCTTTCTTTATACAAAACCTGATAGGAATCAATACCTATATTCCTCTTGTGTGAATCGTGGAATTTCTCAACGATGTAAGACAAGACTTTTCACTGTGGTACTGCTGGGCATCACAGCTCACCATCATCAAAAGCAACAACCACCAACTTAAAGACTAATAAAATTTCATGATAAAAACCTTATTAACAAGAAGAAAATAAAGCATTATTTTACTTTATATATTGTTAATCACTGGACTACCTAGTTCCAGGAGGGGGAGCAATGCATACCAGGTTGCAGACATTGTACTTGTGTAAGGTACATATATTTTCTTTTAATCTTCACAATAATCCTGTCATGTAGATGCTATTATTTTTGTTTGTCAAAAGAAAAATCTCAAGGAAATTGAGTTACTAACTCTATGATAAAAATACCAGTAAAACATGAATATGATAAAACATCTCTCCAATGATAAACTCTTTTCTACAATTCCACTGGTGCCTACTTTGAAAATACGAGCCTCTATAAGCGCTGACACTTATTTTAAAAGTGTTAAATTCAGTCACATCAATAACAAAAAGTTAATTGGCTTCTTATAAAAGCAATTTAATCTTTCCAATGAATTGATTATATGCAAGATTATAGGGCAGAAATACTTACTCTGGAAGACAAAATAGGAAGTCTAAACTTTAACACACTTTGATATATATGCTCTTAAAAACAATTGAACCCTGTAAAACCCAGTTCATACTGTAGAGCCAAATTTGTCAAATAATGCAAACTCAAGAAAAGCTTTAGTCTTAAGATGTGACAGCTGAATATTATTTATCACTAAAAGAGCTTTTATGATTTACTGCTTTCTTGATAACCTATATTACATCAAAATGAATTATGTTTATTTTAAGAAATGTTATTTTTTAAAAATTATCTGTTTCTCTGTAATATAATTTTAGAAGCTGCACATTACTAGTCTAAATTAATTCAACCTACATCATGGAAACCATAACCAAGGGTCATCCAGAGATCCAGATTATCTTTAAGTTACAATTTTACAAAGAGAACAATTATTCCAAACAGTGATAGAATTATGTGTGCCTCCCCAGTACCCTCTGTCCTCAATGAGAATCTTCATTTGTCTAAAAAGATTTACTTTTGTAAAATATTGATAAAAGAAGCATCAAGTGAGCATCATTGCTCACTTTTCTATTCTCAATTCTGGGCTACTGCATGCAGAAAGTATTAAGCTGTAACACCTCTGGCCTTTGAGTAGCCGAATTCTTACTGAGAATCAAACCCCTACTTTTGAGTTATCCTCATTTTCAAATCAGGTGATTCACGTGTTGGGCATGTTCTCATGAAATGGTCATGTACCCAGTTTGCTAATTGTTTTCAATGTCCTCTCAAATTACACTGATGTAAATTGCTACATGCTCTGAGGCTTCACTAAAAACAATCCAACCAAGTCCACACAGTGATCCAATTTCTCCACAGTTGTGTCTTAATCAGAAAGCCTGACTCAGAGTTGGCATCTCAAACGCTGCTGCAGTCTGTCATTGACCAAATAAATCGTAATCGAAAAAAGAGCTTTAGAACTTGAGGAAATTTTCAGGTGTGCTATCATCCATTTAGTCTGCAGTGTACTCAACACTGGTGGCCCGGTGTTGACGATCATCCTGACATTGACCTTCCTTATACATAACATTGTAATCCTGCCCCTCTGGTGCTCTGGGAAGCCCTGGTCTGTTGTCTGAGCCTTTGAATTCAATGTTGTATGTTTTGCTTCTTTCTGTCCTGCCCTCTCTTCCAGGTACACGTGGGAGTGAAAGCAGAAAGGCCCTGTTTATTTCAATAACGTATTTCCCTTCCCTTGTGGGACTGAGGTGCCAATCGAATGGGCACGGTAAAGAATGTTTATGTGAGGTGTTCAGCCAGGAAGTGGCAGAGGCTGGAGTTCCACGAAAATGCAGCACCAAAATTCTCAAGGCTGTTCGGCGACCACTGATCTTCGGACTAAGGGCTGGTGGCTGCACAAGCCTCTGGGCTGAAGGAGTCAGCCTGTGGCATTTGGGCAAACAGATGGAAGATGCAGACATGACTTGAATGAGAGAGAGTTCGATGCAAGGCAGGTGAGGCAGGCCTCCCAGTTGGCTGGCTGGTAACTGCCGGCACTTAGGCCGGTGGCAAGGCAGAAGGTCTGAGCCTTGGCTCTCATGTGGTCTTCAAGAACAGTGGGTCCAGTGGAGGGGGTATATCCTGTTCCTCTTGTATACCCAGCGCTGAGCAGGGGAGAGATGGTGTGACACAGTAGAGTGGGGCCTCAAAACAGTGTGCTGTTGATGGAGCATAAGTGTATGCAGGAATACCGAGCACTCATTTGAAAAATTCAGGACACACACATGCAATCTTTGTTGATGAATGAAGCCCTCTGCTCAGGTCTCCATCATGGCTGTTATCACCAGCTTCCCGCCTTCAGTATCAGCAGGGATGAAGTAACCAAGTCTCAGGAATGTCCAGGCCAAGAGCTGGCCAAGTGCTCTCTTTCGCCTTGGAGGCCAGCCTGGCCAATGTCCTGGCATTGGAGGGACTGGGAGTCACTGCCGTGCCTCCATATGGGAAATCAACACCTGGACCAACAGTGGGGGACCTGCAGAGTAGCCGGCCATTTGGGTTCCAGTTCCATCCCTGCCATGACTATCCAGTTCACCAATATTCATGCTTTTGCTCCAAGTCTCTGGGCTGAGAAAAGAGGGACCAGGAGCCATACTTTGAGCTGGCATATTCCCCTCTGGAGTTTTTCCTTTCTCTTTGGCCCTGTCTCTCTTGGAAAACTAATTTAGTAGATGAAGGGTGGTGATAAGGACTGTTAGACCTGATTCAGCACCATGAATCTCCAAAGACTCACTGGTAATGTCCAGGGATGAATAATGAAAATACACACATAACCAAGGTAGACAGCAGAGTGCCAGTTTCATTAAAAATAAGAATTTATTGTTCCGGTGACCAGAATAACCAGCACATTCATTTCCTATAGATGTTCTTAGATGACATGTCACATCATCATCAAAGTCATTTTCTATATTTCCAGTGAGGCATCACTATCTTTTAAAGTGGAAAACTTGATTTCCATATGGTCATCACTTATTTTTTTCTTTAGGAAGAAACTTATATGAGGACAGATCCAAAGTTTCCTTGGTCAACAGGAAAACAGTACAAACTGAGAAAGTTGATGAAAGGAAAGTTTAATGACTTAGTATGTCTGTACAGAATTTTTTAAAATTATTTTTGTTATATCATATTATAGAGTTGACCAATGCCTCTGTAATGAAACACATCCCTTTTTTATTATATTAATATAGTTCAGGAAACTCTATGTCCTGTACAGATGTATATCATTGTATATCAATGTTCTTAAGTATTTTAGACAGACCTTAGGATTTGTCTTGTGTTTCTCTTACTTACAAGTTCTTGATATTAAGGAGTAGAAGACATTGCTATGAAGATTAGGTTAATGACACCTTACTATAAACAACAAATGATTAGCAATAGTATCCTTAAAAAAAAAAAAACACAAGAAATATTTTCATTTTATGACTTCTTTCTTTTTCCTTCCACTTCATCATGAAACCCAAATGAGGAAAAAAAGTTTCGGATTTTAAAATGTAAAACCTTGGTAATTTGCTGAAATGACTTTTTCAAAAAGCATAAATTAAAGAGTTTAGAAATACTGTCACGATATGAATTGGACTTGATCATTTAAGTCTCAGAGTTGGTCAAATACCTTCTTTACTTTCTAAATACAATGTGAAAAACTAATGATAGAAGAACCTTATTGAAGTACTTATTGCTTTGGTGTAGAAAAGCCTAGTTCCATGAAATAACTCATAAAGAATCCGAAATATGTCTATGTAAATTATAGCTCTTGTTATTAAAGTTACAAAGCATACTTTAGAAATCTAGTCAAGATATCTTTTTGTTAAAATGATAATTATAAAGTCCCTTGGGTCGATAACCTATGAAACATTAAACAATAAATGCCAGCACTTCTAGTTTCTTAAATCAGTATGTTAAAGATTTGGTTTTGAGGGGAAGGGTTAGGTTGAAAAGTAAATGAATAAATACATTATCTTTGATCATTTTTACTCTCTTTGTTTTAGAGTTGGAGGTGTAGGTTTATTCTGTAAATAAACATTAATATTTTAATAATAAATTTAGAATATTTTTATAGTTTCTAATAATGATATTGAATTTTGTTGTTTTAGTAATTACTTATTTTATAATATAAAAATGTTAACAATAATTTTACATTTAAAACAATAATTTTATATTAATAATTTTAATAACAAAATACTTTTATACATAAAACTTTGTTTTCAAAAACAGATAGCAGGTTGGATTTTGCCTGCGGGCTTTAACTAGCCAACTGCTAATTTAGAACATTATACCCTCTAGATAAAAAAAGTTACGAAGCTTATTCTTTCTCTTCAAATTCCCATGACAAAACACTTTGGGGAAATGTCATGTGAAATTCCTAAGTGATTTATTAAACTTTTTCTCTTTCAGGATGGCTGTTGCTTCTTTTGAATTAAGAGGACCTAGGCAGCCCCGGAAGACCAGACCAAAAGACACCCAGGTTGAGAGCAGAAAGAGTGGTTAGGGAAAAAACGCAGGAAGCAGATCGCGGATCCCAGGCACAGCTGAGGAGGCAGTCTATATTGGAATCTCTTGCTCTGGCCTGGGGGCTGATGCTGAAGAAGGCTTGGAAACACCACTCCAACTATAGCATTTTTACAAGGAGCTGAATTCCAAGCTCCTCGGACAGTTTTGTTAGAACAGCCACCCCGCTGCACACCTGTGGTAAGTGAACCTGTCCACAGGGTTGGAATAAAGTCTGTCAGCTTGGCCCTGGCCAGTGGTGTCCTGACCAAGGTTGGGGCCACTCTCAGGTGTAGCAGGCTAGCCAGCTGTGGAAATATCAAGCTTCCAGGGTCCTAAAGTGAAGGTCCAGCCAAGATTACTCCCAAGGAGACCCCAAAGCCACAGACACTCACAGTCAGCAACCACGGGCTGGCAGCAGCTCATCACTCCACATCATATATTTTCTGGCTCTCTCATTCCCTCTGACAACCCCATCTTCCAGATCTAACCTACCACACTTCATTACTGTCATCTCTGATTCACTGCTACCGATAACATAGTGCTTCATGCTCCCAAATTATGCTTCCTTGCTAGAAATCATAACAAAACTATGTAGCATTGTTTCACCAAGCATTAAAAGCAGATAATTCCTTAATATTAACTAAACAAAAAATTTTCAAAACCATAAGAACTTCTCCATTTTGTCAAAATTATTTTATTATATCTTCAATGAAAAGCTTAAAATCACTGGAAAATTGAATAACTTTCCTTTTCTTTGTATAGATTTCGAGCTTTATAAGAATTTTGATAATTTTATATTTCAAACTATATCTCTAGAATTAACTAGCGTCTAGATTAAAGAGTAGAACATTATCCGTCTCTGGCTCAAAATAACAAGTATTCCGATTGGATTAGTGTTTCCTTTTTTAGTATTTTATATAAATTAATTTAATTAGAATTTTTTTCCAAATACATATGCTCACATTTATTTCTAAGACCCATCCAAATCATTGGCTGTAGTCATATTCATTTTCAATGCTCCGTAGAATCCCATTGCACAAATATACTATGGTTGATGTATCCTGTGTACTGTTGATTGACATTTACAGATTTTTTTTCTTTTTTATGTAACAAATAGTGTCCACGTCTACACTACAAAGAGTGGATTCTTTTGTACATATCTTTTATCAGCACATGAGTGCCTTTCTGTTGGGTGAATACTTAGGTGTAGAAATTCTGAGTAAGAAAATATTCATATGTTCACACTTAAGTACGCCATAGTGTTTGCCAAAATATAGTACTAATATGTATCTCTTCAGCAGTTGTTTTTAATTTGGTTTTGTCTTTCTTTTTTTAAAATTAATTAATTATTTTATGGTGATATTGATTAATGAAATCCATTAAATTTCATCTGGACATTTTAATATATATCTGTTAAATACATATTTACACTGTGTGTTCACCTCCCATAGTTAGATTTCCTTCTATCACCACATATTTGACCCTTTCACCTGGTTTACATCCCCGCTTGAACTTCCCGCCTACCCTGTGGAAACTGTTAGTTTATTGTCCATGTCCATCAGTCTCGGTCTGTCAGGTTCGTTCTTTGCTTTTAGGTTTATATCACACAATAAATAATATCATTTGATTTTCAACTTTTTCTCTCTGGTTTATTTTGCTTAGCATGATTATCTCGAGATCCATTCATATTGTCGCAAATGTCAGTATTTCATCTCTTCTTATGGCTGAGTAAATTTCCATTGTACATATGTAGCACAGCTTCTTTATCCGATCTTCTGTTGTAGGACACTTCAGTAACTTCCATGTCCTGGAGCTCTTTGAATAATGCTACTGTGAGCATCAGGGTGCAGATATCTTTTTGGATATGAATTTTCAAGTCTTTTGGGCAAATAACAAGGAGAGGAATTGCTGGATCATATGGTAGATCAATTTTAACTCTTCTGATGTACATGTGGTGATTTCTTGTGGTTTATTTTACAATTTCCTAGTAATTAATAAACTTGAATGCTTCTCTTTCTCTCTCTCGCTCTCTCTCTTTTTATATATATATATGTAATTTTTTTTTTGCCAAGTTTTATATTTTCCTCAATCAGTTCTTATTCAAACCTTATTTCTGTATTATTATTATATTTGCTTTTATTTTTGGTCTTGGGATCTTTTTTTTTTCTTCACTCATCAATGTGTCAGGGTTCTTTATATATCTAGAGATCTTTGATTTTAAGTTTGTAGTATACCTTGGATTCCTTTGGCTTCAGGTGGTAATAGAGTATTTCAAATTACTATGAACTTCAATGACTTTGTCTTTTCATATATTAATGGGATCATAAAAGGCCATGATCATGTACAAAAAAAATTCCTGAGAATAAATAAAATGAGACAAATACAAAAGTGGTGTAAGTTTATAAAAAATAGTGTAGTTACTATATCAATTTTCAAGATATACTTAATCTTTTTGGATTTATTATTCCTATTCATTAATATGTATTTTGGTGAAGCAAGACTATTTTGTCCTGTTTTTGAAAAAAACAACATTTAATGTCTCTTTGAAGTTTTCAGATGTACAATAAAATACAACCTAACTAATGTAAATTATATCCTTGTCATATTCATAATCTTACTTCAGGATTATTGGATTGATTAATGTAAATGAATTAGAACTACTAGGGATTCTCCCATTCTTTATGATATATTTGGAATTAATTTTATTTCATAATATATTTTCAACAAATATAGCGCTTTATTCTTATAGGCGATATAAACAGGCCTTTCAAAATAAAAATATATTTAGAGAAGTATGAATAAAAATATTTAAAAGACTCATAGTAATCAGTTTTGCTTAGATAGTGTTATAACGTCCAGTCAGTAGAATACAAAGTTAACTGGAGGTTTAAGAAATTACAGAATATTTTCAGACAAAGTATTTCTTATTTGCCTGAAATATCTTTGAGATTGTGTCTTGCAATGTAGTCTGCAATTTCAAAAAAATTATGAGATTTTTAAATTGAGTGTCAATATTCCAGACAGATCTCTACCAGATGATGCTAAATAAAGTTCTTGAAACATAATATAGGAAAGCACACAAAATTATCACTGCTCTACAACATAAAAAATCTGCTACACAAAATGCAAGCTTGACTCAAAAGATAATATTCTATATCATACTCTGCATTGTTACACATTTAATCATCTTATAAACATGCAGGAATTAAATAAATTTATAATGCTACTAGAGTGCGACCACACTTTGAAGTATATGCCCTGCCAGTGAATTGAGGAAAGGAAAAATGATTTGGCCACTCACGAAATAAACTATTTTTCCTAATGTATCATGTCCAAGGGCTTAAAATACGTAAAAAGTCCTCAAACTTTTTTCTTAAGAAAATTTTTAGTTATCATGATACATGTGTATTGCATTCAACTTGTAAAATTGCAAAGATGAATCCAATATATGACTCTGAAGCACCAGCAGATGAAAAGGAAAACATTATTAGCTAAAACATAGGCTGTGACCATATAAAAAAAAATATCATTTGTTAGGAAAAAACAATTTTGTTGACATTTGTTTTCACCAGTGGGGTTAAATTAATTAAAAAAAATGTAATACATACATAACTTTCACAAAGATATTATCAAATCTAAGCTCCTAATTTTGACAAGAAGGGACATTTCTAGAAAAATAATGGGTCATGTTACTCTTATGTCCTTCTGAAAGCAGAAAACAACTATCCCATGCCAAAGGTACCTTCCCTGCTCCAGAAGGAAAGAGAAACATCTTTAGCACCAGAGATAGAGAATACAGGGCTGAGAATCCTGTATAAGCAAACCTTGTTTTGTTTTACCGATTTATTACCCCAAGACAAAATTCAACTTATTACTTACTAATAAGCACACAAACTCAAATTTCTTTATCCTGTCAAATCTTCATCAATTTATTGTTTTGTCCTCTAAAATGTACAAAAGCCATCTGCTTTGGTCATTTCCTTAGGTCCCATATGTATGAGACCTCTGTATGTGCATACATAATGAAATTTAATTTTCTTCTGTTATTTTTTCATGTCAATTTAATTCTTAGAGCAGCCAGAAGAACCTATAAGGGCAGAGGAAAAATACTACCTCCCTGATAGTGTAATCATGAGGTAAGAGTTTGCTATCAGTATCACTTTTGACATGAGTCAGGCGTAAGTCTAGTGTAGGAAAAGATGCAACATTGGGGAAACACATGTATGTGCTGCAATTATTTTCAAGTAGTGGCCTGCCACCAGAGAAGGGTAAATCAGAATCTTCTTGGGGATTCTGATATATACTCCTTTTAGGCTGAGAAGCGGAGGTATGGCCCCACAATGAGCATCACTGCCAAATTGTTGTACCTGGTACTGGTATCACTGATGATGTGTTGGGGAATAAATGTTCAATACCACAGTTATATAATCAAGAAATATAAGCACAGTAACACAAATCTTTGCTTCTAAATGTGAATATGAGATTCAAATCAAAACAAATTATGAAAGTGGATATCACTGTTGAATAACAGCTTTGAAAATAATGTTTTTCGTTCTCTAAATATTGATGATATTCCTCCCCATCTTTGGAGTTTTTCTTTGACTGTGCTAAAATATACATCACATGAAAATTACCATTTTAATCATTTAAAGTGTACAATTCAGTTCCATTAGGTACATTCACTCTGTTCTGAAACTGTCACCACCACTTATATCTAGTACGTTTTCATCCTCCCAGATTGAAACTCCATGTCCATTAAACAATAACTCATCATCCACCCACCATAGCCCTTGGTAACTACCATTCTCTTTCTGTCTCTATGAATTGGACGACGCTAGGAACTTCAAACCATACAGTATTTGTCTTGTGTCTGGCTGATTTCACTTAACATATATTTTTTTAAGACTGAATAACTTTCCATTGTATGTATATACCACATTTTGTATGTCCATTCATCTGTTAATGAGTGTTTCCACACTTTAAGTTAGTGTGAATAATAATGCTATGAATATTGACATGCAAATACTTGTTCAAGTCCCCGCTTTTAATTCTTTTGGATATATACTAAGAGGTATAATTTTGACTGATATTAATTCTTGTATTAGAAGCTGAAGAGGGAAATTACTACGTTACCTTTTTCTCCCACTTCTAGCAATTAAAACGACTGATTGCTTGTGACCATGAAAATCAATTTGGTGGATCTAGTTGTAAGTTATCAGCCTTAATCCATAGTAAATAGAGGGGATATTCCCAAATTAATTCTTTTGTCCATTGTCCTTTTGACACCATTGAAGTTTTACATTAAAATGTCATGAACATTCATAATTTTGAGTCAGAAATTAAATTCCTACATGTTTGTATAAATAAAAGCCTTATTACCTTATTATTTCCTTTTTTTTTTTTTGGTCTACTTAACTAGAATGTTAATTGTGTAAGGGCAGAAGGACAGTCTTTTGCTTTTTCTCTGTATTTTTTGCACATACTGACTAATTCCTAACCCACAGAAATGTCAAGATAATATACGAGGTTTTTAACTTAATAAGTTTGTGTTAATATTGTTATACTGCAATAGATAGCTAACACACATGGCTTCAATAATAAAAGCATTGAATTCTTAACTTGAGACAGATCAAATTACATACAACTCAAGTTTGATACAAGAAAACAGATGTTAGTTATATTCTGGAATAATTTTTATAAATTAAATTTCTTTTTTGTAGAAATAGACTTTGCTTAAATTGTTTACTTGTCTGTCTTGTTACAATGTGTGAAAAGGGCTAAATTTTGTGCTTTCCATAGTTAGTTTCTTGATCCTTATAAAATACAGAAATATAAAGTCTGCAGCTAATGAACTTTCAGCTATAACATAGAAAAATGCCATCTTTTATTTCACACTTTAAAGGTAATATTTTCTGTGTATTTTTCTACAATCTGGAAAGAAATGACTAATACTGGACAAATTAACTGGCCCAATTTAAGAAGGAATTTACATCCAATTCATACCACTAAAAGCATTTCAAATACTACTTGTTAGTAAATGTGTAAACAGATTTACTACCAGACAAAATATCTCATCATTAACCTTTCTTAATTGTTCCAAAACACTTTTTTTCTGTTGAGTACAATCCAAATCTATTGATTAATTTCAGAAGTCTAGAATTATAGCCCAATAAAGGATTTCTCAAAAGGCCTTAAAAAACATATCTTTCTCTTGCTGTTAATTCATATATTTGAAATTCATCATTTGATAAAAAATAGTGCATCATTAACCCTCTTCCAGTTAACTTTTTAATAGCTATTTTAAAGCAAGTAGCTGAGTCACTGAAATTCAAGAATTCATATTTTTAAAGCTAAATTTACTGCTGATAGAATTGAGAAGAAACTTTTACAATAAAAGAAACAGGTAGTGGAACTCTATATAGCTGTAGTGATGAAGCTTAAGATTCAAGAGATCAACTGGATTCCCACTGTCCAGAAAAGGACTGCTAAGATCATGCTTGAGGAAATGGTTATACCTTTAACAAATATGGACTTAGAACATTAAAAAGACAGATGATTTCATATTTTAAAAATGTCCTCCAGAAATTTCTTCACCAGAAGGTCTTTCACGAGCTTATCTAAGTTGGATTTCATGCCCATGTTCCTGACATATTCCTGATGGCAGTGCTAACTTATTTTTTCTCCAAGGGCAACACTAAGGGCATTATTGGCCAATTTGAACAAATCTCACAAATTTTGACTGAAATTTATCATTTCCTAAAATAATACTTACATAGAGACTAGATAATAATTCAATTAAAACTCTCAGTTTTAATAGATATCAAATTTAAATGTTATTACCTCATTATCTTACTATTTGCACTGTCCTTACTACCCTTAAATTTCACATGTAAAACAGCTGAATGTTTTTGAAGATCAATAAATTTTGTGTTTTAGAGTAGTTTTAGATTTCAAGAGAAATTGAGCACAGTATGCAGTTCCATGCGCATCACCCAACTCCAATTTCCCCTATTATTCATGCCTTGCAATAATATGGTCCATTTAGTATAATTGATGAACCAATATTGATATATTATTAACTAAAGTCCACATTTTACACGAGGCTTCATTCTTTGTGTTGTAAGTGCTACTGAGTTTACACACATGTATAATGTCATATTTTCACCATTTCTGTATCATACAGGGAGAGCAATTTCGATGACCAAATTAAATCTCCTGTTCATCCATTCTTCCTTCCCATCTCCTGAATCCGCCACCACTGATCATTTTCCTGTCTGTATACTTTTTCCTTTTCTAGAATGTAAGCAGTTTAAATCATATAGTAAGTAGGTAGTAATTTTGTACTGGCTTCCTTTCTTAACAATATATACTTTAGCTTCCCCAATACCATTTGTGGCTTGATATTTTTATTACTGTATCATAAAACTTTATAAAAATTTACTATAAACAGCTGCATTTTTGGAAGAAGAAAATTGATCAAAATGACTCCAAATCTCTTGTATAAAAGTAATTTTTTGCATATAAACTACAACCCAGGAAACTTAATGCTACAGAATTTATATGCAAAATTCTACCATATAATTTTATCATAGATGTATAAACTAATTCATAGATGTCTTTTAAACATTTCAATTGATTATTATTATTTGAAAATATATTCTACAATAAATCTCTCTCAATTAAATTCTTCTCAACATCTTTGTCCTCTGAATAATGGCTATACTAAAATAACAGAATTTGTAATTTTCAAATGTTAGACCCAGATTTGACATTTTACATATAGATGACACAATTATTCTACAATTTAAAATCTACTTAATTGTTAGGTTCATGAAGTGACAATAATAGTAAATGTTTTATGTGTCACATAATTATTTTACATGCCATGTGGTTTAGTATATAAAAGTGGTTGTAAATAGATGCTGTAAAGCTACACTGGGATTCAATTGGGCTCTATTAATTTCCTTCTACTGAGAGAAAAATCTAATTTAGTTTCACATGTTAGCATTCAATATATTCATATATCAATACCAATTAAGAAATAGTTTCTTTACCTACTACGAGATAATTTAATGAAAATGAAAAAAATACACTAACTGAAACTCCTATTATTTTTAATTTAGAATAATTTCATAAGGGTGATTTAATTTTACATATTTCACTGAGAAAAACTGTTTCAAATTGATATAGAGCAGAAAAGAGATTCTGACTCTCCCAGAATTCTTAAGATGGATTGTAGATAAGAAAATTAAGAAACGAACAAATGCTTAGACACTGCTTTTACATCCTTCCCAAACTGTCCTTTATATTATTAAGAGTTTTGCTTCTATTAAGAGCCATTAAGTTTCCTCATCTTGAGGACAGGAAAATGGAAGCCCTGGAGATATACACAATTCCTCAAGTTCAGAATACTACATCTGTAATTCAGGATGTCTATGTGTTTGTTTGTTTCATTCATTGTTCTGAATAAAGTTTATCTCCTCTCTCTTAGTCGTTGGCTCTCAAACTTTAAAAACATAAGAATTAGCTGGAGAACTTATTAAAATTTTCAGATTTTTTAGATCATACTTAAAAATTTTGATTTAGTAGGTTCATGAGGCCAGACCTAGAAATATCATTTGTAAAACGTCGCTCTTTCAATAGTTATAAAAGCAAAGTTTCCTATATCCAAAGCAAGATTTTAGAAGTACCCTAAAAACACAGAAAAGATTATCTTCAGGTAAAGTCATCTCTCACATTGGACAATGAATCTAAATTAAATTAGAAAACAATCTTAGGAAACAGTGACGCGCTCTGTGTGTCATTTTATATTATAGTAATAGTTTACAGAGGCTTTTTTATTTATTCTTTAACAGAGACCAATAGTTCTCCCTGAAATATTGTACTTACTCATTAAAAATCGCTAAATCCAAACTTGTGCAGTTTATATAGAATAATGGCAATGTTCATCAGTGTATAGTATAATTTTAAATCTCTTGAATAATGAGATGTTAACTAGAACTACTATTTCACCATTTTCTTGGCCATGTTATAAAATTGTTTTTATTTTTCATAATCTATAAACATAAATTTATGGATTTTTAATTAGGGTTTTTCTCTGTGTTTTCATATCAGGGGGTGGACTGTTATTCCTTGATAGTTCTTTATGAAATCAACTCTATTTTTATTCTTCAGTAGAAAATGATTCAAAAAACATATTTTTACATTTAAACTGTATAAATATTTTGTTTTTTCATTTGTTACAAGACCAAATCACATTAATAAGCAAAGAATGAATTTTTTACTTTAATAGAGAAATCATAAGATTACTTTCTTCACTCAGGGGATTTGAATTTTTTTAAAATGTAAAGGTACTTATATATATAGTATTCTTATTTTAGAATTAATATATTAAGTTTGAATAATGTTAGAAATTGAAAACGACACAATATTTTTTCTAAACATTAGCAAAATATCAACTTTTTCAAGAAGTTAATAAAATATGTTCAGTACATTTGCCTCTTTTGAATATATAAAAATAACAATTTTGTGTTTCTTTTTATAGAAAATGCATTTTAAAATATACAAACCCTTCAAAATGAACATAAGTGTGACATTGAACCATGCAAATAGTTTAATGATCAATGTTGATACAATTCCATTTTAAATAAATACTAAATATATGCCTATATTGCTAGCACATTTGTTTGGAGAAATTGTAAACAACTGCCTTTAATAAAAATTTTGGTAAACTGTGTGAGATACTTCATTTCCCATTCAAAATCAATATTCACATTTAGACTCTATAATTTATTTCAGAGGTACTGACTTTTCCATGATATTTACCTCTAAAACACATGGCAAGTGAATCTCAGTGTGTATGAGTCTTAGTCCTTCATCATGAGATGGAGGAGTCACTCGACTTGCCAAATCAACCTGGAAGAGTCCCTTATTGTAAAGTAATATTATGTGTTTGAATTACAATTAGAATTTTGATATTTCTGTTTGGATTAAACAAAAGATATACAAAATGTATTTTCTGATTATGACAGTACAACGAAGTTTCAAAAGATCTAAATGTGTAATTTACCGAAAACCTCACATCAGATATGATCATATGGTAGCAATGAGATTTTGACTCACAGACCTCCAGCTATAGAAAGCACATTGACCAAGGTCACTGTTGCTGTTGTCGGAAGTCTATCAATGAGTTTCTTTAAAACTCATGCTTCCAAAGGGCTGCTTACAGATAACAAATGAGAAATCCAGAGATGCTAAGGAAGTCCCTTCCTGGGAGACACATGATTTATCTGCCATCTCACTATGAATTGAGGACTCTCTGATCATCATGCAGAAGCTCATATAAATGACAGAGTAGTCACTTAAAAGACACAGTAGGCTGGGATTGTACTTGCCCTCTTTTTCATTTGGGGTCAGAAGGCATGTGGTTTGAAGGTTGACCCTACTTCCTAATCATTTCTCTCACACAGGAATATCACCTATCAAAATATTTGCTTGTTAAATCTCATGTTCATGTCTAATTGTTAGAGCAAAGACCTTCATTACTAATATAGGACATTAGTAGATTAAAATTAAAAAGTAGTATTAGTATGTCAAAATATATAAATTAAATTCAAAGTATTCATGATCATTTACAAAAAGAGTTGTGGGTGAAGTAAAGATGAAGACATTGAAAAGATATTAATATAGAATATTAATATATATTGACATAGGTATTACTTTATAATGATATATTATGATGAAGATAAATTCAATAGATTTAATACATATTAATTTATATGGAGACAAAAGTGAATAAGAAAACCTTGAGGGTTGTAGTATACCATTATTTAAATATGATTACAATGTAGAAGAGTGCCATATGTTATAGATTATTTTAAACTAGTATGAGATACTCTAGTTAATATTTCTATCAGGTTAGCAGCTACAGGGTTACTAGCACTCTTTTCTTCCACATCAGCGGCAGACACTACAAGATATACAGAGTTCTCTTTCCCACTAGCCCAGTTCTTGTCAAGATACCCTCTAATAATAAAGAGGAAAGCATTATTTGTCATGTCCTTCTAAAAGAATTGAGCTCAATTTCAATTGAAGGGTAGCAGAATATGCCACCCTAAATTACAACAGTAGAAGTTTAGGTCATGCCACCCCAAAATATGCCACTTTGGTATATTGATTACTTTGAGCAGTAGGCAATTTAAAAACAGCAAATTCAAGGAGAGGTTTTCTCTGAACTCCCCTTATCTATCTAAAGACAGATCCCTCAAAAGGAACACAATTATCATAGATCTTCTCTCCCTGGTAGCTTCATCAACTAGAAAAGATTGATTCTCATCACAGGAGAACAGACTAGAAGTGGACATGTCACCCAGACAAACTTTGTCACAAATTATCAGATCTTCCATATATTGTAAGAACCCATTTATCTATCCAAAGAGCCATTTACTCTTCTAAGAGGCTTATACAGCCCTCTTTCCTTTCCCTATTAAGATAATATATAATCATGAATTCTAAAGCCACCTATTTAAGTTGCTCATTTTTCCTAGGTATCTCCCTTGTATACATAAAGAATACATGTTAATAAGTTTGTGTTTATTTTTCTCTTGTTAATCTGTTTTTTGACTACAGAATCTCTGCAAAGAACTCAGAAGAGTCCAGGCACAATGATTTTTCCTCATCTACGCAGTCATACTACTTAAAAGTGGGATCAAATGCTAAAATTGGTGACGACTCAGAGAATAGTGCATAGAAAATAATATAAGAGAATAAATATAGTCATAATAATCTCAGCATAAGAACTGACTTTCCAACTTTCATAGCTATTTAAACATGTAAGTGTGAATTCCTTCCTACTGTAAGTTTTTTAAAAGAGACAAGTTGATATTGAGGTAAGAATATTAGAAAAATCAACTTTTAAATTATCATGCTTACTAAAAGATCTCTATGGTATATTTCATTTTTTAGATGATGCGACTCTAAGAATAGAATTGCGATGAGTAAGATCACCCTACTTTCCACTACTTTCAGTGAAAATCCAACTGAGGAAAATGGTTTATATTAAGATATGAGATTGAACATAGATATAGAAAAACTTCCTACTTGTGATAATGGTAATAATTTGAAATTAATTCTTATTAATGGGGGAGAGGTTAATACTTGAACTCAATTCATTGAAAAAGATATCGAAGCCATCTGGAGATGATTTTGAGAATGAAGAGTTGTTTCAATAAAAAAAGGTAAATAAAATGCCATCAACCATTAACTCTTTAAGAAATTTGTTTCAAGAAAATGGATGTTAGAAAAAATAAAGAAAAAATTAACAGGGCATGCAAAGTCGAAGGCAAAGAAATTAGTGATTTTTCCTCAAAAAGGAAAACTGAAAGAACCAAATACAACAATAATGATGCATTAAAATTAATAGTTGTTACAATTTTGGAATTGTGTGTTGTGCTTATGTTTCCCAATAATGTAAATGTTGTTTGCAATTCTATATGATATGAATTAATTATATAATTAATAATATAAATAAATACGATATAGTCTGAAGAGTTATATTCTTTCAAGTTTTGAAGAGGAACTCAGTGCATCCTGGAAAATGTAGATGTTCATTTAATGACAGATAAAACAAATAATGTCTCTATCCTCCATTTAACCTATAAAATGACTCAAATAAAGACTGGTTAGAAGAGATCATGGAATAACAAAATAAGCCCATTTCAACTATGACAACTACCATAGAGACCAAAGAGAATCAGGTGCATACTTATCTTAAGAATTACTGTATATCCAGTTGTTATAAAAGTAAACATCTATCTATATGCTGCAAATTGCTTTCCCATTATGAGATTTCTTCTACCCTGAAAAGTTACTTGAAGCCAGACCATCAGCAAGCAAGTTTAGTTCACAGGATTTGAGAAAAGACAAAAATCAAATCTTTTTTCTAGACATACAAAATAACCCAATATTATAAATTATAAACATGAAAAAAATGACATAAATTTCTGTTCTAATCTTGACAAGCTAAATTAGTTCACTTAATGTTTAGGATGGTATTTGTAAAATCCTTGACTAATTTTACCACCTTTATTCTTTATTTATTTTTCAAAGAACCATTAGCAGAAAGGAAGTTTTTAAATATAGAAACAGAGAAATAATCATTAAATATGCAAAATGAAGTTTTTGTTATATCGCTATTTTGCTTTGGTATGCCAACCTATTAATTATCTGTCACCAAAAAGTTAGCTGGCAACACAATAGGTTTTTCTTCTTTAGTTATCATTAAAGTATTTACTATGATGTTATTATAATTTTAGAAAATATAATAATGGGTCTGTTGCTATAGTCCAGCAACCATGCATTAGTAGTTCAATGCTTAAATGTTTTGAATTTTATAAAAAGAACAATGGATTTTGTTTCTCTGTCTAGATAGAACAGGTACATTGGAAAATGTTTTGCCAAATAGTAAATGCCACCTCTCAAGTCTTTTCGATAGCTTCCAAAAAGCTAGTTTACATCTCATAACTCCCATTTATACTCTGCCATCTTTGTTTTTCACTTTTAATTTTTCTTTTACTTTTGTGATGAAGATGATTGGACTTCTCTGGGAAATAGAGACAGCTATTAATTGTATTCAAATAGCCAAACCATAGCTTGAAGTCCAGAAAGCTTTTATTAGGAATACATGATATCAAGACTTGATAAGCTGAAACAATTTGAATTGATTTAAAACATCCGAAAATATTCATCTGATATTGTTTTAAATTCTAAGGAAAAATAGTATTAATTCTCTTATTTTAAGAAGAATGTATTTTATTTCCCTAATATATATTTTAAAATGTTTCTGTACCATTAGTTCATGTACCCAATAATATATATTGTTAATAGAACCCAACTTATTTTAGTGTATCTACAGCAATCAAAATCCATAATGTGTCTCAAATTACATGTTTAATGTGCTATAAAGTTACTGAAGCCATGCATTTCAGCTAGGCTTCATTTGGTCAAAATGACAGACCACAGCAGGGTTTGGAGTGCCAACCCCCAGCCAAGAATGCTGCTTACTATAGAACTGTGGACAAATTGGATAACTGTGTGGAACTGACGGAATGGTTTTCAGTTGAGTCACAGAGACAGTACCACAGAACATTGGTATAAGGTGAGAGAAAGTTGAAAATAACTGGCAGATCTGGTACATTACTGTTTTTTGAGAACATGTCAAACATGTGAATCCCTGATTTGAAGATGAATGGAACTCAAAACAGAAGGGTTTAACTCTCAGTGAGTATTCCACTTCTCAGAGACCAGATTTGTTGGAGCGTAATACTTTATGGATCGGGTAGATAAGAATGGAGATATGAAAAGAAAGCTATGATGCTAAATCGATACTCCTTTTTTGAAAGGCCAGAGATATTAGAGCGTAATACTTTCTGAATCCAGTAGCCAGGAATGGAGACATGAAAACAAAGTTGTGATGCTGACTCAATATCTCTTTTCACAAGATTTCACACACAAAAAATGAAGTTTTGTGGAAAAATGAACGTTCTCATCAAGGACAAAGAATACTTCAGAGGCCACTCTCTCCTAGAAGTCTGATGAAATAATGGCTCGCGGGACCCGGGCAGTTGTCGAAAGTTGGATTTTCCTGCCTTGTCAGGTGTTTGCCTCTGTATAAAATTCTGCTATGTTTCCTCCCTTAAGCAATCCTGAATCCATAAGGAACAATCCAGGATGCTCTGACTCTGTGAGGCAAACCCTTATAAGTGGTTCAAGGGCACATGCTAGTGAAGTATGAAGTGAGAAATGAGAATAGGTGAGGGTGACAGGGGCTCAGGGGATCGACTGTACAATGATGGGTGATAAAAGGTCCTCCTGAGCAAAGCTGACTGTTAGAGACTGCTCGAATTTCAAGGCAGGCCACTAGAAAGGAAGCTTATGTCTGACAACCATGTTCCCACAAACACCTGAATTTACCAAAACATTCAGGAAAAGGCTAAGGTGAAGTTTCCTCGGAGTAAAGGAAAGCTTCTGAAATTACTATGTTAAAAAGCACGTGAGACAAGCCCCCTTCTCAGCCATCGTGGCCCTCGGCCAAGCTTTGGCCTCAGTTGGACGGGACTTCCATGAGCCACAAAGGCCGCTGGCAAGAGGAGGCCCTAGTTCTGAGGTGGATTCTGTCCTTAACCTAGGAAGGCAAGCAGCACATGAAGCTCCCACTGAATGTTCTTGGGCTGTGGTGTGGGCAAAAGTCCATTTGGGCAGATTTCTTTGATTCAGTACTTTGATATTTTGAAATTTAGACCTTTGATATAAGTGTGGAGGGAATTCAAGGTGAAATTGGTTTCATGTCCACGACATCATGATCTGGTAGTTACAAACCTCCTAATGTGCCCTCCGCAAAGTGTCCAGGTATAGTCTGCCACCCAATAAACTCTCACAATAGGGCTGAGAGGATACCCCTTACTCTTTATGCCCTTCCTTCAGAATAGGCCAAGTCCAATGTTGACAGGCCTCCCAGGTGAAAAATATATGAAACACTCCCATGCTCATCTGGACACTGATACACACAAAGAATGCTTTATGCTCACATGCTGATTTGCACTCACACATTAGCAAAGACACAAAATGTCCAACTCATTAAACACCTGAAAACGTATCCGACACCCAAGAATTTTTCACACAGGCACATGCCGACATTTACACATTTCCACCTGCCTGGATATCCACATGGCCGCATCTCTCTCTCACAAACATACACACTCACTCACTCACACACAGACAAACACACGAACTGGTACCTAACACAGCCCTCATAGAGCTTATTTAAACTCTGTTCCCCTGACATTCCAGGATGTGGCACAGCTCCACAGCTCCTTCAGCGGGAAGGGCCGATGAGACTGGTCTTGGCTGTCCCTGTGTAACCCAGACACTTAAAAATACCCAAAGTCACACCAGCATCTCAGCCAGGCCCTTGAGGATACCTAGATTTTCACATCAGGGCCGCTGCAGGCCTGGGCCTTACATTCTCTCCTCAGCGCTCTGGCATGCCTTGTTAAAGGATGAAAGGAAGTGTGCCTGTCGGCACAGCTGGGGAGAACATGTGGTCTTGCTTTTTGAACCACTAGCCAGACTGAATGAGACATTAACAAACTCCATGTCCCCAGAATCCTATGCTGGCTACCCCACCCTGGCTGGGGAGTGGGCTTGAAAGCAGTCATGTTCCCAGAAGCAAGGGACTTTCTTGGGTCCCAAAGCACTTTTATGGGGGTGAGAATAAGGAATAGGGAAAACCGGCTAGAAGTGGGCTTCGAAACAGGTGGGGCGAGGCACGTAGGCGTGGTTTTCCAGGACATGAAGATGGGAAAATGGGTGAGCACAGCAATGTCGAATTGCCTGTGAGAGTGAAAGAAACATGAAGGAAAAGGGACATGGCCTGCTGGAATATTCCCATAGTTTGCAATGGGATAGGGCTTGAAGGTGGAAGCTGAGATAAAAAGCCAATGAAATGAGGGAGTCAGTGAAAAGAACAGGGCTTCAGGGTAATGGCTAGACACAACAAAAGCCTGGGGGAGGTCAGAGCCCATGGCCTGGGTGGCATCAAGTGCATGCACAACAGCTATGATTTATTGAGAGCTAATCCTCCCTCCTAAGACCATTAATTGGGCAACACACCTGAGCCAGTCCACAGGACCAGAGTGGCTAAATTGATAACTGGCCCCTACCCTGCCACAGCTCCATCTGGGCTTTCGCCTACCCTGAGCCTGGCCACTGCAAGATTGCAGAACAGCCAAGTGAAGACAGAGTCAGGGAGAAAGAAATATCTGCAGAGGAGAAGGTACTCAGCTGAAAGAGTGGCTCCTGGTCCCCTGTATGTCAGCCTAGAGACTTGGAGCAAAAGCATGAATATCATTGAACCGGACAGTCAGGAAAGGGAGGAAATGAAACCCAAATGGACGGCAATCCTCCAGTTACCCCGATGTCTTGCCAGGAACTGATTGTCTAGGAAGGGGCAGGACATTGACTCCCAGACCCTTCAGTTCTGGAATCATTGTAGGCCTGGCCCCCCAGCATGAAAGTGAGCAGCCGTGCAGCTTGTGCCTGGGCCTTTTGTGAGAATTGGTTTCTTCATCCCTGCTGGCATTGAAGTCATTATGCTATTGATAACTACTGTGACAAAGCCATGAGCAGAGGCTGAATTCAATACCCAGGGCTGCATTTGTGTGTCCTGAACTTCATGAGTGTTCAGTATTCCTTCCTACAGCTGAGGCTGCATCAACACTACACGGTGCTGTGGCCACCCACTACTGAGTAGTACCTCTTTCCCAGCCTCAGCCCAGGCCAGACCGGAGGAGCAGTGTGTGCATTGTCCACTGGCCCCAGGGATCCTAGAGAACGCATGGAGCCAAGGCTCAGGAGTTCTGCCTGGTCTTCTGCCGGATGCCCGACCTATAGCAGCCAGCTTACCAGAAAGCCACACTCACCTGCCTTGCATTGAACCATTTCTCCACTCAAGGTCAGCTCTTCTGCAATCTCAAAGTGGCCAAGCCAAGGACAAGCTAAAGCCCAGAGGGGAGCTGTGGACAGGCAGGGGCCAGTAGACATCAATTGAACCTCTCTGGGCCCCCAGAATGGCTCAGGTGATTTGCCAAATTAATGTTCCAAGGAGGGAGGATTAGCTCTCAATAAATCACAGCAGTTGTGCATGAGCTTGATGCCACCCAGGCCATGGGCTCTGACCTCCCCCAGGCTTTTGTTGTGTCTAGCCATTACCCTGAAGCCCTGTTCTTTTCGCTGACTCCCTCATTTCATTGGCTTTTTATCTCAGCTTCTACCTTCATGCTCTGTCCCATTCCAAACCATAGGAATATTCCAGCAAGCCATGTCCCTTTTCCTCCATGTTTCTTTAACTCTCACAGGCATTTTGACATTCCTGTGCTCACCCATTCTCCCATTTTCATCCCCCGACAACTACACCTACGTTCCTCACCTCACCTGTCTCACAGCCCACTTCTGGTCGGTTTTCTCTATCCTTTATTCTCACCCTAGACTCTCTTGCCCCACACAAAAGGGCTGTGGGACCAAGAAAGCCCCTAGCTTCTAGGAACAGGACTGCCTCAAGCCCACTATCCAGCCAGGGTGGGGCAGCCAGGCACAGGATTCTGAGAACATGGAGTTTGTTGATATCTCATTCAGTCTGGCTAGTGGTTCACAAAGCAAGACCACACGTTCTTGCTCCAGCTATGCCAGCAGGCACATTCCCTTTTGTCCTTTAGCAAGGCATTCCAGAGGGCTGAGGAGAGTTTGTAAGGCCCAGGCCTGCAGCGGCTCTAATGTGAAAATCTAGGTATCCTCAAGGGTCTGGCTGGGATGTTGGTGTGACTTTGGGTGTTTTTAAGTGTCTGGGTTACACAGGGACAGCCAAGACCAGCCTCATTGGCCCTTCCTTCTGTGGGAGTTGTGGAGCTGTGCCACATCCTGGAATGTCAGGAGAACAGAGTTCAAATAAGCACTGAATGGGCTGTGTTGGCTATCATTTTGTGTGTATGTTTGTGTGTGTGAGTGAGTGAGTGAGTGAGTGTTTATGTGTGTGAGAGAGAGATGCGGCATTGTGGATATCCAGACAGGTTGAAATGTGTGAATGTCGGCATGTGTGTGCCTGTATGAAAAGTTCTTGGGTGACCAGGTACATTTTCAGGTGTTTAATGGTATGGGCATTTGGTATCTTTGCTAATGTGTGAGTGCAAATCAGCATGTGAGCATAAAGCGTTCTTTGTGTGTATCAGTGTACAGATATGTGTGGGAGTGTTTCATATAGTGTTCGCCAGGCACGCCTATAAACATTGGGCTGGGCCTGTTCTGATAGAAGCGTTTCAAAAGGGAGGGGAATCATCTCAGTCTTCTTGTGAGAGGTTGCTGGCTAGCAGATGATGGCTGGATACTTTGTAGGGAACACGTCAGGAGTGTGTAACTATCATCATGACACTGTGGACCTGAAACTGATATAAACTTGGACTCTGCCCATGCTTCAACCCAGCATCCCCATTTCAAACAGACCATGAATTTAATCCAAGAATTCTGCCCAAATGGTCTGCTGCCCACACCATAGCCTGGGATCATGCAGCTGGAGATTCATGCGCTACACGCCTATGACCACCAGGGAGATGCATGGCCTGCTCCTGCTGGATGGCCTGCCCAGGGATGCATGGCCTGCTCCTGCTGGATGGCCTGCCCAGGTTGAGGGCAGAATCACAAGAGAACTAGGGCCTCCTGAGGCCAATGTGAGAGAGCCCCACGCGGCCTTTTGCCCAGGAGGCACTGACAGCTTGTGGCCAAAGCCTGGTCCAGGGTGCCGATGGCTGAGGAGGGGGCCTGGCTGTGGCTCTGCTCATGTGCTTTTCTACATAGTGTGTACAGAATCTTTCCTTTGTTCCGAGGTGACCTTGCGCTTCATCCTCGCCTTTCCCTCATAATACTTTGGTAAATTCAGGTGATCGTGGGGACATGGTTGTCCGAGATGCCCCACGTTTCTAGTGGTCAGGCTTGAAATAAAGCATTATCGATGTGTCAGCTGTGGGCAGTAAGACTCTGTATCAGCCACTATCATACAATCGATCCCCTAGGCCCCTTTCACTCTCCCCTACTCGCCTTCCCCCACCCCGATTCTCATCGAATCCTTGACTAGCTTTTGCCCTTAAACTGTTTACGCAGCTTTGTCTCGCAGAATCAGATCATCCTGGGTTGTTCCTTACGGATTCAGGTTTGTTTCAGGGAGGAATCAGAGCAGAGTTGCAGAGAGGCAAATACCCTGAAAGGGCAGGAATATCCAACTGTTGGCAAATGCCTCATTCCCAGGAGCCATATTTTCACCCAACTCCCAGGTGACAGGTGCCTCCCCAGTACCCTTTGTCTGCGACGAGAATATTCATTTCTTCACAACACTCCCTTTTGGTCAACTATTGAGAAAAGGAGCATCAAGTCAGCATCACAGCTTTCTTTTTGTGTCTCCATTGCAGGCTACCCAATCCAGAAAGTGTGAGGCTGTAAAGTCTCTGGCCTTTGATAAGCCACCTTCTTTCTGAGAGTTGAAACTGTCCCTTTCGAGTTCATTTCCTACTGCAATCAGGGGATTCATGTGTTCCACATACTCCCATGAAACAGTCATGCACCCAGTCTGCCAGTCATTTTCAACTTATCACCTTACACCAATGTCCTTGACTACCATCTCCGTGACTCAACTGAAAACCATCCTGTCAAGTCCACACAGACCCAAGTTGTCCACGATTCTGTTATCACCAGAAAGCCCAACTTGGCATTGGCCCCCCAAACCCTGCTGCGATTTGTCATTTGTAGCAAAAGAAATCTAGCCAAATTATGGGGTTTCAGAACCTCAGGAAAATGTTAGGTGTGTTAGCTCTTTAGCCAATAGCTGTTGAGTCCGTTTGTGCTCAGTGCCAGCTGCCTGGGGATTGACCGTCACCCTGGCGCTAAACCTCTTTACACATGTCGATGTCTTCCCACGTCCCTGTGGCTCTGGTCATCTGCAGTCAGTCGTCTGAGCTGAAGAATTCACTTTTGCTCGTTTTGCTCTTTCACGTCTTGCCCTCTGTCCCAGGTCCACATGGGAGTGAAACCACAAAGGTGACATCTTTCCTTTCCCTTGGAAGGCTGGGGGTCTGGTCGAAAGGGCCAGGATCATGGCATGTTAATATGAGGTGTTCAGCCGGTGAGTGATAGAGGCTGCAGACCCAGGAAAACACAGCACCAAAATTCCCAGGGCTCTACGGTGACCATGCTTTTTCAGACTAAGCCCTGGTGGCTGCACAAGCCACTCAGCTAAAGGCTTCAGTCTGTGGTATTCAGACCGACAGATTTCAGATGTAGTGGATTGCGGCTATAGTGGAGAAAGTGGTCAATGCAAGGCAGGTGAGGGTGGTCTCCCGGTAGGTTGGCTGCTAATGGTTGGGCCTCTGGCAGGAAGTCAGACAGATGTCCTGAGCCTTGGTTCTCATGTGGTCTCCAGGATCCATGGGGCCAGTAGAGCATGCATACCCTGCTCCTCTGGTCTGTCCAGAGCTGAGGCTTGAGAAGAAGTGCTGCGATTCAATGGTGCAGAGACATACCACTGTGTGGTATTGATGAAGTCTCTGCTGTAGGCAGGAATATTGAACACTCATATGAAGTTCAAACACACAAATGCAACGTTGGCTATTGAATTAAGCCCTTTGCTCATGGCTCTATCACGGTGGTTATCACTGGTTTACCGCCTCAATGTTAGCAGGGATGAAGAAACCAATTCTCAGGGAAGGCGTAGAGCAAGAGCTGCCAGATGCTCTTCTTCATCCTGGGGGCCAGGCCTGCAAATCTCCTTGCACTGGAGGGTCTGGAAGTCACTGGCCTGCCCCTTCCTGAACAATCAGCTCCTGGCAAGACACTGGGGCAACTCTGGGGTAGCCAGCCATTTGGGTTCTCGTTCCCTCCCTGCCATGACTGTTCGGTTTGACGACAGTCATGCTTTTGCTCCAAGACTCTGGGCTGACAAACAGGAGACCTAGAGCCACTCTTTTACCCGAGCACCTTCCCCTCTGGAGGTTTGTCTTTCTCCCTGGCTCTGTTCACTCTGCTCCTCTGGAATTTCGAAGCGGCCTATCTCAGGGCATGTGAAAGCCCAGAGGTGAGCTGTGGCCGGGCAGGGCCAGTCGACATCAATTAACCTCTCTGGGTGCCTGTACTGGCTCAGGTGAGTTGCCCAATCAATGCTTCTGAGAGGGAGGATTAGCTATCAATAAGTCACAGCAGTTGTGCATGTACTTGATGTCGGCCAGGCCATGGGCACTCCTCTCCCCCAGCCTTTTGCTGTGTCTAACCATCACCCTCAAACTCTATTCTGTTCCCTGACTCCCTCATTCTACTGGCCTTCTACTCTCAGCTTCCTCTTTCTTACCTGTCACATTCAAACTCATGAGAATATTCCAGCAGGCCATTTCTCTTTATCTTCAGGTTTTTTTTTTTAAATCTCACAGCAGTTTGACATTCCTGTGCTCACCCATTCTCTCATCTTCATCCCCCCGACAACCACGCCTACTTTCCTCACTGCATATGTTTCACAGCCCACCTCTGGCTGATTTTCACCATCCTTCAATCTCACCCTAGACACTCTTGCCACCCACAGTAGGGCTGTCGGACCCAAGAAAGTGCCCACATGCTGAAGGGAGGCCTGCCTCAGGCCCATTGCCTCGCCAGGGTGGGGCAGTCAGGCACAGGATTCTAGGGACATGAAGTTTGGGGATTCCATTCAGTTTGGCTAGTGATTGAAAAAACAAGACCAAACGTTCTTGCCCCAGCCATGCCAACAGGCACACTCCCTTTTGTCCTTTAGCAAGTCATGCCAGAGGGCTAAGGAGAGCATGTAAGTCCCAGGTCTTCAGCGTCGCTGATGTGAAAATCTAGGTATCCTCAAGAGCCTGGCTGAGATGCTAGTGTGACTTTGGGTGTCTTTCTTTGTCTGGGTTAGACAGGGACAGCCAAGGCCAGCCTCATTGGCCGTTCCTGCTGTGGGAATTGTGGAGCTGTCTTGGAATGTCAGGGGAACAGAGCTCAAATAAGCGCTGAGCAGGTACCAGTCTGTGTGATTCTGCTTGTGTGTATGTGAGTGACCATGTATATGTGTGTGAGAGGGAGAGAGGCCGCATGGATATTTAGGGAGGTTTAAATGCATGAATGTTGGCATGTGTATGCCTGTGTGAAAATTTTTGAGTGTCTGAGTATGTTTTCAGGTGTTTAATGATGTAGGCATTTTGTGTCTTTGCTAACGTGTGAGTGCAATCAGCATGTGAGCATAAAGCGTCCTTTGCGTGTATCAGCATCCACGTGAGCATGAGTGCTTCATATATTTTTTTCCCACAAGACCTGTAAACATTGGGCTTGGCCTGGTCTGAAGGAAGGGTGTAAAAAGTGAGGGAAATCCTCTCAACCCTATTGTGAGAGTTTGCTAGGTGGCAGACGATACCTGGACACTTTGTGGAGAACACATTAGGAGGTGTGTAACTATCAGATCATGACGTCGTAGACATGAAACCAATATAAACTTGGATTCTGTCCATACTTACATCAAAGATCTAAGTTTCAAAATGTCCAAGAACTGAATCAAAGAAATCTGCCCAAATGCACTGCTGCCCACACCACTGCCCAAGAACATTCGATGAGAGCTGCTTGCAGGCAGCCACTGCGGGGCACACGGCTGGCTCATGAGTGCTTTCCTTCCCAAGGTTAATGGCAGAATACACCTCAGAAATAGAGCCTCCTCTTGAAATGATCGAGAGCCCAGCAGTGCCTTTGTGGTTCAATGAGTCCCTATGCGCCTGAGGCCAAAGCTTGGATAAGGGCCCCAATGGCTAAAGAGAGGAACTAGAAGTGGCTTGTCTAACAGCCTTTTCTACATAGTAATTACAGAAGCTTCCTTTGCTCCCAGTGGACTTCAGGCTTCACTGTAGCCTTTCTCTGTTATGTTTTGGTGAATTTCGGGTGTTTATGGGGACACGTTTTTCCGAGATGACCTGCCTTTCTAGTGGCCAGCCTTGAAATTCAAGCAGTCCCTATCAGTCAGCTGTGCTCAGGAGGACTCTTTATCACCCATCACCATACAGTCGATACCCTGGGCCCCTTTCACCCTCACCAACTCCCATTCTGACCTCACTCTTCTCTAGCATTTGTCCTTGAAACATTTATAAGGGTTTGCCTCACAGAATCTTAGCTTCCTGGATTCTTTCTTATGGATTTGGGATTGCTTCAGGGAGAAATCATAACAGTTTTAGAGAGAGGCATAAACCCTGAAGGGGCAGGAATATCCAACTGTTGACAACTGCCTGGGTCCCGCGAGCCATCATTTCACCAGACTTCTAGGAGACAGTGGCCTCCCAAGTACCATTTGTCTTTCAAGAGAATGTTCATTTTTCCACAAAACTTCATTTTTGGGGGGTGAAATCTAGAGAAAAGGAGTTTTGAGTCAGCATCACAGCTTTCATTTCATGTCTCTATTCCTGGTGACCCCAACCATAAAGTATTATGCTCTAACACCTCTGGCTTTTGAGAAGTGGACTACTCACAGAGTCGAATCCCTTTGTTTTGAGTTTAATTCCTCTTCAAATCAGGGGATTCATGTGTTTGACATGTTCTCATGAAACGATCATGCATGATCTGCCAGTTATTGTCCACTTCTTCTCACCTTACACCAATGTCCTGTGCTACCATCTCTGTGACTCACCTGAAAACCATCCAGTCAAGTTCACACAGTGATCCAATTTGTCCACAGTGCTGTCATAAGTGGCAAGCCTTGCTGGAGGTAGGGACCACAATCCCTGCTGCTGTTTGTCAATTTGACCAAATGAAACCTAGCCAAAATGCATGGCTTCAGTAACTTAGATCAATTTCAGGTGTGCTAACATATGAGCACACTAGTTTAGTATGATGCGTGCTCAGCAACATCTGCCAGGTTGTTGAACTTCACCCAGGCCCTGACCCTCTTTACACGTTGTTGTCTTCCTACCACCCTGAGGCTCTGGTCTGTTGTCAGAGCCTCTAAATTCTCTTTTGTTCATTTTGCTTCTGTATGTCTTGCCCTTTGTTCCAGGCTCACATGAGTGTGAAAGCAGAAAGGCCCTGTTACTTTCAGCGACATATTTCCCTTCTCTTGGTTGGCTGGGGGACCGTTCAAAAGGATGAGGGTCACAGCATGTTTATATGAGCTGTTTACCTGGGAAGTGGCAGAGGCTCCAGTTCCAGGAAGATGCAGCCCCAAAACCCCAAGGCTGTTCGGCAACCACCCATTTTTTCATTAATATCTGGTGGCTGCAAAAGCCAGATATTAATGAGTGGTATTTGAGAAAACAGATAGAAGATGTAGACACAACTGAGTGGAGAAAGAGTATGATGCAAGGCAGATGAGGCCAGCTTCCCAGTAGTCTTGCCGCTAACTGCCGACCCTCAGGCAGATGGCAAGGGGGAAAGCCTGAGCCTTAGCTCTTATACGATCTCCAAGAACACTGGGGCCAGTGGAGAGGGCACATCCTGTCCCTCTCATCTGTTCAGGGCTGAGACAGGGAAGGAGCTGGTGCAACTCAGTAGCGTGGGGCCTCAACACAGTGTGCTATTGATGGAGCATCAGTGTATGAAGGAATACTGAGAACTCATTTGAGATTCAGGACCCACAAATGCAACATTTGCTGATGAATGAAGCCCTCTGCTCAGGGCTCCATCACTGCTGTTATCAATGGCTTCTTGCCTTCAATGCCAGCAGGGATGAAGAAACCAATTCTCAGGGAAAGCCGAAGCCAAGAGCTGACCAGTTGTTCTCCTTCACCCTGGGTGCCAGGCCCGGCAATGTCCCAGCATTGGAGAATCGGGAGTCACTGCCCTGTCCCCATCTGGGTAATCAGCACCTGGCTGGACAGCTATGGGGAAGCTTTAAATTTGGGTTCCAGTTCTTTCCCTGCCCTGAATGTCCAGTTCACCAATATTTATGTTTTCACTCCAGGTCTCTAGGTTTACAAACAAGGAACTAGGAACCACTCTTTGAGCCGGCATCTTTGCCTCTGATGGTTTTTCTTTCTCTCTGGCTCTGTCTTCGCTTGGCTCTTGTGCAATGTGGAAACTACCAGACGCAAGGCAGGTGAAAACCCAGAGGGGAGCTTTGGCTGATCATGTGCCCTTTGACATCTATTCAGCATCTCTGGGACCCTGGACTGGCACAGGTGATTTACCAAATTACGCTCCTTGGTGAACGGGCTAGCTATCAATAATAACAGCTGTTGTCCATGCAGTTGAATCCAGCCACGTCGTGGACTCTCTCCTCCACTAGGCTTTTGCTGTGTCAAAATCCAAAATATATAAAGGACTCATGCAATTCGACAACAACAGTATGATACAACTAAAATATTGTAGATCTACATAGATACTTCTCCAAAGAGGAAATAGTAATGGCCAATAGACATATGAAAAGATGCTCAGGGTCACTAATCATCAGAGAAATGCAAATTATAACTGCAATGAGATATAACCTCACCTGTCTGAATGACTATGATCAATAAATCAAAGAACAACAAATGTTGGCAAGATTGTGAAGAAAACAGAACCCTCATACATAGCTGGTGTGATTAAAATTGTTATAGCCTCTATGGAAAACTATCTGGAGGTTTCTCTAAAAATTAAAAATAGATATACCTTTTGACCCAGCACTGATACTTCTGGGTATTTATCCAAGAAAAGTAAAACCATAATTCAGAAAGATCTGGTGGCATAATTCACAATAGCCAAGATATGGAAGGAAACTAAATGCCCATCAACAGATGATTGGATAAAGAATTATGGTTCATATATACGATGGAATATTACTCAGCCATTAAAAAAATGAACTCCTACCATTTGCAATGATGTAATGGACCTAGAGATTATTATGCTGAGTGAAATAAGTCAGACAGAGAAAAATAAATACCACATGATTTCACTTCGGTGCAGAATCTAAGGAACAAAAAGAACAAACTAATCAAAAACTGACAAATTTAGAGTCCTTTTTCGTGATGGGCAGAGGGTTGGGAGGTTGAGAAACTGCGAGAATGAGGTGAAGGATTAAAGAAATACAAATTAATAGTTGATAGATGGCCACTGGGATGGGGAGCATGGCATAGGGAATTTAGTTAGCATTAATATATTGGCCAGGTGGAAAGCAGAGGAGAGAAGGAGCAATTTTGGGAATTGTTTAATAAACTATATATAAAACCAAAATACCGTATATTTGAAACTAATAAAATAAAGAAAAATAAAATAATAAAATAAAACCATGTGTTGAGTGAATGATAGAGCAGATACAATAGAGAAAATCAAATTTACTTAAAGCAAAAAGCAAAAAAGTAATTTTACTGACTCGATTTTTTAAAAATTATATTTAAGAGGACTTCAAGATTTTTTTTACCCACTTCTCAAATATGTTAATTCCTAGAAGATAGACTCATTTGATTTTACAGTTTGCTATGGCATAGTGTGATCAGGAACAAAAGCCGTAATTTACCCTTTTTAAAAAATATTCTTTTTAAAACTATTTATGAATAAATTGATGCTGGTTCTGTCTGAAGACTGTAACTTCTCTGAGCTGTTCCGTTTGTTTCTCAGAACCTCACATCTGTGTTACAGTTTTCTGAAAGGGAAATATCAAGCTAGCCATTAATATTTGCAAGAAAAATACATATAAAATGCTCAAAACACAGTGTTAAGATGATACCATTTATTTTAAACATATAAATATGTCTCATAATTATCAATCAATCTGATCTTTATTGATATAAGAGAACTATGTCATTGAAAATAGGGAAGTGGAAGTAGTTATACTGATTATTTCTCAATGGGATCAGATTTTATTAAAAATAGTATTTCAAAGATAGAATTTGCATAGTCATTACATAATGTAGAAACTGTTCTCATATTAACTGTCAGCTTTTATAAATATTCCTTATTCTGTCATTAAAATAAGAGGAAATATTAGTATTCTATATTGATGCTAAATGTGAGTTCTAGAAAGATAAGGCCGCTATTTGGATTTAAGGCGATGATAAAATATCTAAGTGTTTAATAGAATGGTGTTATTACCAACATAAGCACTGGGCATGCTGAATCAGAACATTTTGAATCTGAGATTACCATTATCTTATAGATTAAAAAAAAAAAACTCTTCTGATGAAAGAGCTAACAAGGACTGTGAACATTCTCTGAGAGAGTTTGGGGAGCCAGCACTGTACTCAGTGCTTCATATACACTTTTTCATTTATAGTCATAAGAGATTTCTTAGATAGTATTGTCATCAGTGGCAGACGTGATGCCTAGAGAATTTAAGAAACTTGTCCAAGATTATCCATCCCAGTAGTGGTTAAAAGATAAAAATGTAGATTTGCCTTCATTATTATGCTTTGGAAAAGGGAAAAATATAGACTTAAATAGTAAAACTTTGTTTTGATGGCCTTTATATTTTGTATTCGTTAATCTTATTCTTCATAATCTTAAGATTTAGCATATTTATCACATTTGGTTAAACTTTAATCAATATTGTCTTAAATGAAAAGTTCTCTAGTTCCCTTAGTAATTGACAGAAGCAGGAGCTACCATTAATTTCTTACCTATAGATGTTTCTTTTTTATTGACTGATTGATTGATTGATTGATTGCACCTTCATCTCAACCTCATCTCACTGTCTAAAAATCTAAAATATTAAAGTCATAAGGAGCCTCTCCCATGAAAGTGGTTTCCTCAGAATCAGCTGCCCTTGTCCTGCTTAGATGTTATTGACTCCTGCAGTAAGTGTGTTCTGAGCTGCCTGACAGGCTTTCTTTTGTGTCTGGAAGGCACACTCTTCTTTTCCTGTGCTGCCTGTTCTTTGCTGAGTGCTTAAGTCCTTCTTCTGAGACTTCAGTCATGTCTCTCTCCACTTATTCTTCCTACTCAGCTTAGATTCTCATGAGTGCTCTATAGTATAAAACAGAAAGGCCTATGCCTGTACTCATGTGTCCTGCAACACATCCATCTGTTTCTGATCTGTGAACATGCTCACTCAATTTTCAGGTCATAAACCTGCTAGCTGGCTTACAATTCTGGATTCTGAAACCTAGAAACTGATAAACCCATGTGCTTTTTCATCCTAACTTGCTGCATTCCCTCTGTCAGCCCCATCTTCCAGATCTTTCCTACTACGCTTGATTACTGTCATCTCTCAGTCACTGCTACCAATAACATAGTGCTTCATCTTTCCAAATCATGTTTTCTTTCTACAAATCATAACAAAACTATGTAGCGTTATTTCACCAAGCATTATAAGCAGATAATTTTTAATATTAACTAAATAAAAAAATTATGAATGCCTTCATTTTGTCTAAAGTATTTTATTATCTCTTCAATGAAAACCTTAAAATTGCCAGCAAATTAAATAACTTTCCTTTGGTTTCTATAGATTTAGAGCTGTATGAACATTTTGATAATTTTATTTTTTAAATTATATCTCTGGAATTAACTAGCATCTACATCAATAATAGAACATTATCGGTCTGACACAGAAATTAACTTATCCGATTGGATTAGCGCTTCCTTTTATAGTACTTTATATAAATTGACTTAGGAAATTTGGATTTTATTTCCTGCATAAATTGGTTCACTTTTTATTTCTAAGATCCATCCAAATCATTGCCTATAGTCATGTATCATTTTCATTGCTCCATAGAATTCCATTGCCCAAATGTACTATTGTTAATGTATCTTATGTACTATTGATTGACATTTAGGTTGTTTTACCTTTTTGATATTACAAAAAGTGTACATGTGTACCCTGCAAAGAGTGGAATTTTTGTACATATCTTTTATCAGCACGTGAGTGCATTTCTGTTAGGTAAATATTTAGGAGTAGAAATTCTGAGTAAGGGGATATGCATATGTTCATAATTAACTGATGATGTCATATTGTTTGCCAAAATGTGGTACTCATTGGAAATCTCTGAGAACTTCAGTTGTTTTGAATTTGATTTTGTCTATCTTTTTATTGGAGACGTTGGTTAACAAAATCCAATAAATTTCAGCTGTACATTTTAACATTACACTATATATATATTTATACTGTGTGTTTACCTCCCATGGTTAGACTTCCTTCTGTCACCACATATTTGCCCCCTATTACCCAATCTACCTCCCTCCTCACGCATCTCCCCTACCCTCTGGAAAAATCTCGTCTATTATTCATGTCCATGAGCCTTTGTTTGTTTGTCCTGTTCCTTTGTTGCTTTTAGTGATATCATGTGATTTTCAGCTTTTTCTCTCTGGCTTATTTCATTTAGCATGATTATCTCGAGGTTCATCTATGTTGTCATTAATGGCAGTATTTCATCTCTTCTTATGGCTGAGTAATATTCCATTGTATTTATGTGCCTCAGTGTCTTTATCCAATCATCTATCACAGGACACTTCTATTGCTTCCATGTCCCGACCTCTGTGAATAATGCTGCAATGAGCATTGGTGTGCAAATATCTTTTTGGATATGAGTTTTCAAGACTTTGGGGCAAATATCCAGGAGAGGAATTGCTGGATCATATGGTAGATCAATTTTGCTTCTTTTTTTATTTTAATCCTTCTCACAAGTATGTGGTGGTTTCCTGTGGCTTATTTTACAATTTCCTAGTAGTTAATAATATCGAATACTTGTCTCTGTCTCTGTCTCTGTCTCTTCTCTTTCTCTCTCTCTCTATCTCTATAGATAGATAGATAGATAGATAGATAGATATTATATATACATACATATATGTGTATATATATATTTATACATACATATATGTGTATATATATATTTATATATGTATGTGTGTGTATGTATGTGTGTATATATATATATATATATATATATATATATATATATATATATTTCTTTTTTGCCAAGTTTTATATCTTCTTTAATCAGTGCCTATTCAAAACTTTTTCCTGCATATTTTTGGGGAGTTTTGCTACCTTTTTATTCTGAAGATTTTTGATTTTAAGTTTCCAGCATATCTTGGGGTCTATTGGGTTCTGCTGGTCATAGAGTATTTCAAATTACTATGAACTTCATTGCCTTTGTCATTTTATATGTTATTGGGATCATAAAAGGTCATGATCATCTATGAAAGTGAAAATCCTGAGAATAGATAGAGTGAAACAAATGCAATTGTCCTGTAAGTTTACAAAAACTGTTGTAGTTAACAGAAGTCTTAGAACCTAGTTAATGTTTTGAGTTTTGTTATTCCTATTCATTAGAATGTATTTTGGTGCAAGACATGAATAATAGGAGAAACTGGAGGTGGGTGATGCACATGGAACTGCATACTGTGCTCAAATTTTCTTGAACCCTAAAACTACTCTAAAACACAAAATTCATTAATCTTCAAAACTATGCAGCTGTTTTACATGTGGAATTTAGGGATGGTAATGACAATGCAAATAGTAAGATAATGAAGTAATAACATTTAAATTTGATATCTACTAAAACTGAAGGTTTTAATTGGATTATTATCTAGTCTCTATTTAATTATTAATTTAGGAAATGATAAATTTCAGTCAAAATTTGCAGGATTTGTTTAAAATGTCCAATAATGCCCTTAGTGTTACTCTTGGAGGAAAAATAGAAGCTAGCACTGTCACCAGGAATATGTCAGGAACAATACATAGGATTAAATTTAATGAAACATGTGAAGGACCTATATGATGGAAACTAGAAGACCCTATTAAAAGAAATCAAAGAAGATACAAATAAATGGAAAGATATTCTGTGTTCTTGGATTGGAAGAATCAACAGAGTCAAAATGACCATATTACCTAAAACATTATACAGATTTAATGCAATCCCCATCAAAATCCCCTTAGCATTTTTTGAAGAAATATAACAACAACAAAAAAAATCATTACATTTACATAGCAGCCTAAAAGACCCCAAATTGCCAAAGCCATCCTGAAACCAAAGAATGAGGCTGGAGGCATCACTCTGCCGGACTTCAAATTATGGTACAAAGCGACAGTAATCAAAACGGCATGGTTTTGGCAGCAAAACACATGGACCAGAGAAATAGACTCAAGAGTCCACAAGTAAACCCTTATTTATATGGGCAAATGATTTTTAACAAAGAAGCCAAAAACATTCAGTAGAGAAAGGAATGCCTCTTCAATAAATGATGCTGGGAAAATTACTAAGCCACCTGCAAAAGAAGGAAACTATAGAGTGTTGTGTATCACCACACACCAAAATTAATTCAAAATAGATTAAGGACCGGAATATAAGACCTGACACAGTAAAATGCATAGAAGAAAATATGAACTAAATTCAAGGACCTTGGACTTAAAGAAGATTTTATGTTGACCTCAAAAGCAAGGGAAGTAAAAGCCAAAATAAATCAACGTGACTACATCAAACTAAAAAGCTTCTGCTCAGCCAAAGAAATCTTCAACAAGGTAAAGAGACAACTATTCAAATGGGAAAATATATTTGCAAGCAATGCCTCCGATAAGGGCTAATATCCAAAATATCCAAGAATTCATACAATTCGATGAGAACAAAACCACAAATGATCCAATTCGTTGGCCATTTGTATATCCCTAGAGGATATACAAATGGCCAACGAATATATGAAAAGATGCTCAACATCATTAATTATTAGGGAAATCAAATCAAAACCACAATGAGATACCATCTCATACTTGTTAGAATATCTATAATCAATAGAAAAATTAATAACAAACGTTTGAGGGGATGAGAAGAAAAAGAACCATCATCGACTGCTGTTGGGACTGCAAATTAGTACAGACACTATGAAAAACAGTATGGAGGTTCCTCAAAAAACTATGAATTGATCTACCATATGATTCAGCAATCCCTCTACTTGGTATTTACCCCAAAGACTTGAAAACTCATACCCAAAATGGTTTTTGCTCACCGCTATTCTTAACAACATTATTCGTATTGGCCAGGACATGGAAGCAAATGAAGTATCCTATGATATAAGATTAGATAAAGAAGCGGTGGTACATATATACAATGGAATAGTACTCAGCCATAAGAAGAGATGAAATACTGCCATTTGCGACAACATGAATGAATCTGAAGATAATCATGGTAAGTAAAATAAGCCAGACAGAAAAAGTCGAAAATCACATGATATACTTATATGTGGGGTAGAAACCTAAAAGCAACAAATGAACAGGAGAAACAGAGACTCATGGACATAGACAATAGACTAGTGTTTACCAGATGGTAGGGTGGAGGAGCAAGGTAGATGGGGAAAAAGAGGTGAAATATGTGGTGAGAGAAACAAATCTAACTATGGGAGATGAACAGACAATGTAAATATATATATGCCTTACTGTCAAAATGTATAGATGAAACTCACCAGATTTCTTTAAACAATGTCTAATTAAAAAAACAAAAAAAAAAAACAAAAAATATAATAATAATAAAAAAGAACTAAAAACTCTTGTCCACGAGGGGAGGAAGCCCATGGTAACCTTTGGGGACAAAGGAAGCCCAGTACACGTGAGGCCAAAGCTTCGTCCAGTGTCCTGGTGGATGCGATAGAGGTCAGGCTGTAGCTTGTCTCACATGCTTGTCTACATAGTGAGTACAAAACCTTACCATTGCTCCTAGGAGACCTCAGGCTTCACCCTAATCTTTCCTCCTAACGTTTTGGTGAATTTCATGTGATTGTGGGAACATGGTTGTCCGAGATGACCTGCCTTTATTGTGGCTGGCCTTGAAATTCGAGCATTTCCTATCTGTCAGGGTGGGCAAGGAGACATTATCATCTCTCACCATACAATTGATCCCCTAGGCCCCTTTCACCCTCCCCAACCTCCATTCCCATCTCCTGCTTGAATAGCATTTGCCCTTCAACAACTTACAAGGGTTTTCCTCACAGAATCCGAGTAATATGGATTGTTTCTTATGGATTCAGGATTGTTTCAGGGAGGAAGCAGAGCAGTTTCAGACAGAGGCAAAAACCCTGAGAGAGCAGGAAGATCCAACTATTGGGAACTGCCTGGGTCCCAGGAGACATATTTTCACCTGATTCCAAGGAGACAGGTATCTCGTCAGTACCCTTTGTCCTCAACGAGAACATTCCTTTCTCCACAAAGCTTGATTTGTTTGTGAAATCTTGAGAAAAAAGTGCATGAAATCGCATCACAACTTTCTTTAAATGTCTCCAGTACGCTCTAATAACTCTGACCTTTGAGAAGCTGACTCCTCACTGAGAGTCAAACCCCTCTGTTTTGAGTTCATCTCCTCTTCAAATCAGGGTATTCTTGTATTAGACATGTTCTCATGTAATGGTCATGTACCCGGTCAGCCAGTCATTTTCAACTTGCTCTCTCCTTACATCAGTGTTCTTTGCTACCATCTCTGTGACTCCACTGTAATCAATGTCATGAAATCCACGCAGTGATCCAGTTTGTCCACAGTTCTGTACTCACTGGAAAGCCCGGCTTGGGGTTGACACTCCAAGTCCTGCCATGGTCTGTCATTGTTACCAAATGAAACTGAGCCAAAATATGTGGCTTCAGTACCTTAGAAAAATTTTAGGTGTACTAACTCATGAACCAACCTCTGTTTAATCAGTTGCCTGGTGGTTGACTGTCACCCTGGTGCTGACCCTCTTTACACTTATTGTCGTCCTCCTGCCACCCTGAGGCCCTGGCCATCCCCGGTCTGTTGTCTGAGCCTCTTAATTCACTTTTGGTCATTTTGCTTCTTTCATCTTACCCTCCATGTCAGCTCAACATGGGAGTGAAACCAGAAATGCCCTAATTCTTTCAGAGGCATATTTCCCTTCCCTTGGTGGGCTAGGTGACTGGTCAAAAGGGCCAGGGTCACAGAATGTTTATGTGACATGATCAGCTGGTAAGTGTCGGAGGCTGGAGTATGAGCCTGAATACAACTCTGAAATTCTCAGGGCTGTTCGGCGACCACCCAACTTTGTACTAAGGGCTGGCAGCTACACCAGCCACTGGGCCAAAGGAGTCAGCCTGTAGTATTCGGGCAAAGAGATTATGGTTGCAGACATAACTTGAATGGAGAAAGAGTTCAATGTAAAGCAAGTGAGGCTGGCCTCCTAGGCCAGCAACTAACCACCGGCTCTCTGGCAAGAGGCCTGAACCTTGGCTCTCATAGGATCTCCAAGAACAATGGAGCCAGTGGAGAGTGCACACCCTGTCCCTCTCACCTGCCCTGGACTAACGCTGGGGAGGAGGTGGTGCAACTCAGTAGTGGAGGTCATTAGCAGAGTCTAGTATTGATGGAGTCTCAGCTGTATGCAGGAATTCTGAGCAGTCATTTGAAGTTCAAGACACAGAATGGAACTTTGATCGCTGAATAAAGCCCTGTGTTCATGGCTCTGTCACGGCTCTTATCACAAGCTTCCCACCTTCAATGCCGTCAGGAATGAAGAAACTAAGTCTCCGGGGAAGCCAAGGCAATGAGCAGGCAAGGTGATGTCTTTTGCCCTGTAGTCCAGGTGGGCAAAACCATCCAGAATTGGATGGTGTGTTAGTCACTGCCCTGTCCCCACCTGGGAAATCAGCACCTGACCAGACACTGGGTAGCCAGCCATTTGGGTTCCAGTTCTCTTGAGCCTTGACTCTCTTCATTGCCAATATTCATGCTTTCACTCCATATCTCTAAGTTGACAAACATGGAAATGCTAGCCACAATTTCAATGTGGCATCTTCACCACTGGAGGTTTTTCTTTCTCTCTGACTCTCTATTTGCTTGGATTTTCTGCAAACTCGAAGAGACCAGGCCTAGGGCAAGTGAAAGCCCAGAGAGGAGCTCTGGCTTGGCTGGGGCTGTTGACATCAATTCAGCCTGTCTAGGGCCCTGGGCTAGCACAGGTTAGTTGCTCAATAAATGCTCCTGGGAGGGAGGGCTAGCTATCAATAAATCCCAGCTGTTGTCCATGTAGTCAATGCTGGCCAGGCCGTGGATTGTCCCCTCCCCCAGCTTTTTGCTGTGTCTAAATCCAAAATACATAAAAGACTCATACAACTCAACAACAACAACAACAACAACAAAAACAACAACAAAGTAATTCAATTAAAAAACTGGTAGAAGAACTGAACAGATATTTCTCCAAAGAGGAAATACAGATGAATAATAGACATATGAAAATACGCTCAAATTCACTAATCATCAGAGAAATGCAAATTAAAGCCCCGTTGAAATATTACTTTACGAATGTCAAAATGATTATCATCAATAAAAAAGAATAATAAATGTTGACAGGGTTGTGGAGAAAAGGGAAACTCATACATTGTTGCTGGGATTGGAAATTGATACAGCTGGTATGAAAAACTGGGGGTTTTTCAAAAATTAAAAATGGATATGCCTTTTGACCCAGCATTGAAAATGCTGGGTATTGATCCAAGTAAAACTAAAACAATAATTCATAAAGATCTGTACATCACAATATTCATGGCAGCACAATTTACAATAGCCAATATATGGAAGCAACCTAAATGCTTGCCAACAGACAATTAGATAAAGAAGTTAGGATTTATTTATACAATGGAACATTACTCAGCCACTGAAAAAAACTGAAAGTCTACCATTTCCAAACACAGGGATGGAGCTAGAGGTTATTATGCTGAGTGAAATAAGTCAGAGAAAGATAAATACTGTATGATTTCACTTACATGTGAAATCTAAGGAACAAAAAGAATAAACTGATCAAAAGCTGACTCACAAATATACAGGACAGTTTGGTGATAAACAGAGGATATAGGAGGTTGGGGGCCTGCGAGAATGAGATGAAGGGTTAAAGATGTACAAATTAGTAATTGATAGATGGTTATGGGTATGGGGAGCATGGCATAGGGAATGCAGTTAGCATTAATATATTAGCAAAGTGAAAAATCGGAGAAGAGAAAGAGCAGTTAGGTGGATCATTTTATAAACTATATAAATGTCTAACTAATGTACTGTATATTTGAAATTAATAAAATAAAAAATATGTAATAAAGCCATTTTTCGAGTGAATGAGCAGCTACGGTAGAGAGGATCAAACTTACACAAAGCAAAGCAGAAAAAAAGATAATTTTACTGCCTTGGTTATTTTTAAATTTTTATTTAAGTGGACTTCAAGATTGTTTTCCCACTTCTCAGATATGTTAATTCCTAGACGATAGACTCATTTAATTTTATGGTTTGCTATGGTACAGTGTGATCAGGACCAAAAACCCAATTTACACTTTAAAAAAGTATTCTTTTTAAAACTGTTCTCTGGATGAATTGATGCTGGTTCTATCTGAAAGCTGTAACTTCTCCGAACTGTGCTGTTAGAATTTGTTTCTCAGAACCTCACACCTGTGTATGCAGAGCTTATGTTTTACTTAAATTTGTTATAGCTTTCTGAAAGGCAAATATCAAGCTATTGATAATTATTTAAAAGGAAGATATGTTCAAAAGTCACAAAATACAGTGTTAAGATAATGCCATTTATTTTAATCATATAAATATATCTCATAAATACCAATCAATTGGAACCTTTTTGGTATTAGGGAACTATGTCATTTAATTTATGGAAGTTGAAGTTGATGTAATTGAACTATGTCATTTAATTTATGGAAGTTGATTATTTCACAATGGGATAAGATTTTAGTAAAGAAAATAGTATTTCAAAGATAGAATTTGCTTAGTCTTTATATAATGGAGAAACTGTTATCACATTAACTGTCAGCTTTTATAAATATTCCTTATTCTGCCATTAAAATAAGAGGAAAAATTAGTATTCTATATTAATGCTAAATGGGAGTTCTAGAAAGATAAGTCCACTATTTGGTTTCAAGGGCAATGATAAAATATCTGAGTATTCAATAGAATGGAGTTTTTAATAACATATGCACTGTGCATGCTGAATTAGAACATTTTGAGTCTGAGATTACTATTATTTTATAGGTAAAAGAGAACTAATCTAATAAAAGAGCTAACAAGGACTATGAACATTTATTTAGAGATTTCAGGGAGCCAGGCACTGTAATCAGTGCTTCATATACACTTTTTCATGTATATCCATAAGAAATTTGTTAGATGGTATCATCATCAGTGGCAGAGGTGATGCCTAGAGAATTTAAGAACCTTGTCCAAGGTTATCCATCCCAGTAGTGGTTAAAAGATAAAAATATAGGTTTGTCTTCATTATTACACTTTGGAAAAGGAAAAGATATACACTGAAATAGTAAAACTTTTGTTTTGATGTATTTTATATTTTGTATTCATTAACCTTTTCTTCATGATCTTAAGATTTAGCATATTTATCACATTTGATTAAACTTTAATCAATATTGTCTTAAGTGAAAAGTTCCCTAGTTTCCTTCGTAATTGACAGAAGCAGAAGCTACCATTCATTTCCTGCCTAAATATATATTCCTTTTTGATTGATTGAATGACTGATTGATTGCACCTTTATCTCAACCTCATCTCATGGTCTAATTTTAGTTCGAATCTTCTAAAATATGAAAGCCATAGGGAGCCTCTCCTACGAAAATGATTACCTCAGAATCAGCTGGCTTTGCCCTGCTCAGATGTTATTGACTCCTGCTGCGACTGTGTTCTGAGCTGCCTAATAGGGTTTTTTGTGTCTGAAAGGCACACTCTTCTTTTCCTGTGATGCCTATTCTTTGCTGAGTGCCTAAGTCCTTCTTCTAAGACTTTAATCATGTCTCCTTCCACTTATTCTTCCTAGTTGGCTTAGATTCTCGTGAGTGCTCTATAGTATGAAACAGCAGAAAGGCCTCTGCCTGTACTCATGTGTCCTGCAAGATTCATCCTCCTGTTTCTGATCTGTGAACATGATCACTCAATGTCCAGGTCACCAACCTAATCTCTGGCTTACAATTCTAGATTCAGAAACCTAGAACCAGATAAATCCATGTGCTTTTTCATCTTAACTTGCATTCCTTCTGACAAGCCCATCTTCCAGATCTAACCTACCACACTTGATTACTGTCATCTCTAAGTCACTGCTTCCAATAATATAGTGTTCCATGTCCCCAAATCATGCTTCCTTGCTAGAAATCATCACAAAACTATGTAGCATTCTTTCACCAAGCATTAAAAGCAGATAATTCCTAAATATTAAGTAAAAAAAATACTATCACAACAATAAGAGCTCCTCCATTTTGTCAAAATTATTTTATTATATCTTCGATGAAACGCTTAAAAACACCAAAAAATGGAATAACTTTCTTTTTGTTTCTATAGATTTAGAGCTTTGTAAACATTTTGATAATTTTATTTTTCTAACTATATCTCTGGAATTAACTAACATCTAGATCAAAGAGTAGAATATTATCAGTCTCTGGCTCAGAAAACAGCTATTCTGATTGGATTAGTGTTTCCTTTTTAGTGCTTAATATAAATTGACTTAACTGGAATTTTTTCAAAATAAATTTGCTCACATTTATTTCTAAGATCCATTCAAATCATTCCTTGTAGTCATATTCATTTTCATTGCTCCATAGTATCCTACTGCACAAATATACTATGGTTAATATACCTTATGTACTGTTGATTGACATTTAGGTTTTTTTCTTTTTCATATAACAAATAGTATCCATGTCTACACTACAAAGAGTGGATTCTTTTGTACACATGAGTGCCTTTTTGTTGAGTAAATACTTAGGTGTAGAAACTCTGAGTAAGGGGATATGGATATGTTCACACTTAACTAATGATGTCATACTGTTTGCCAAAATGTAGTACTAATATATATCTCTTCAGCAATCTCTGAGAACTTCAGTTGTTTCGAACTTGATTTTGTTTGTCTTTTTCTAAAATCAATCAATTAATCAATCAATTAATTAATTAATTGTGATATTGGTCAATGAAATCCATTTTATTTCATCTGTACATTTTAACAGTAAGGAATAAACATATATATAAATATACATATGTGTGTGTGTGTGTGTGTGTGTGTGTATATATTTACACTTGTGTTCACTTCCCATAGTTAGATTTCCTTCTATCACCGCATATTTGACCCTTTTACCTGGTCTACTTCCCTCTTTGAACTTCCTGTCTACCCTCTGGAAACCATTAGTTTATTGTCCAAGTCCATCAGGTTTGTCAGGTTCATTCTTTGATTTTAGGTTTATATCACGCAATATATAATATCATGTGATTTTCAACTTTTTCTGTCTGGCTTTTTGCTTAGCATGATTATCTTGAGATTCATTCATGTTGTCACAAATGTCAGTATTTCATCTCTTCTTATGGCTGAGTAATTTTCCATTGTACATATGTATCACAGCTTCTTTATCCAATCATCTCTTGTAGGATACTTCAGTTACTTCCATGTCCTGGAGCTCTTTGAATAATGCTACTATGAGCATTGGTGTGCAGATATCTTTTTGGAAATGAATTTTCAAGTCTTTTGGGTAAATAACCAGGAAAGAAATTGCTGGATTATATGGTAGATCAATTTTAACCCTTCTGATGAACATGTGGTAGTTTCTTGTGGTTTATTTTACAATTCCTTAGTAGTTAATAAACTTGAATGCTTCTCTCTCTCTCTGTCTCGTGTTCTCTCTCTTCATATATATATGAAATTTATATATATATATATATATATATATATATATATATATATATATATATAAATTTTGTCAAGTTTTATATTTTCCTAAATCAGTTCCTATTCCAAACTTATTTCTGGTGTTTTGTTGGGTTTTTTTTTTTTGGTCTTGGGACTTTTTTTTCTTCACTCATCAATGTGACAGAGTTCTTTACACATCTGGAGATCTTTGATTATAAGTTTATAGCATATCTTGGGTTCCTTTGGCTTCAAGTGGGAATAAAGTATTTCAAATTACTATGAACTTCATTGACTTTGTCTTTTTATATATTAATGGGATCATAAAAGGCTGTGATCATCTATGAAAAAAATCCTGGAAATAAATAAAATGAAACAAATGCAAAAGTGGTGTAAGTTTACAAAAACTAGTGTAGTTACCATGTCAAGTTTCAAGATATACTTTATCTTTTCAGATTTAATATTCCTTTCCATGAAAATGTATTTTGGTGAAACAAGACATTTCTTGATTTGTTTAAAAAAAAAAACATTTAATGTCTCTTTGAAGTTTTCAGATGTGCAATGAAATACAAACTATCTAATGTAAATTATATCCTTGTCGTATACATAAGCTTGCTCCAGGATTACTGGTTTCATTAATGTAAATTAATTAGAACTACTAGGGATTCTCCCATTTTTTTATGATATATTTAGAATTAATTTTATTATGTAATACATTTTCAATAAATCTAGCACTTTATTCTTATAGACAATATAAATAGGCAGTTCCAAATAAAAATATATTTAGAGAGGTATGAATAAAAATATTTAATAGGCTCATTTTAATCAGTTTTGCTTACATTGTGTTATAATGTCAGGTCAGTAGAACATAAACTTAACTGGAGTTTTAAAAAATTACAGGACATTTTAAGAAAAAAGTATTTCTTATTTGCCTGAAATATCTTTGAGATATTTGCAGTCTGCAATTTCAAAAACAATGTGAGATTTTCAAAATGGGTGTCAATATGCTGGAGAGTTCCTTACCAGATGATGCTAAGTACAGTTTTTGAAACGTAATACAGGAAAGTTCACAAAATTATTACTGCTCCACAACATGTAAAACCTGCTACACAAAATGCAAGCTCGACTCAAAAGATAATATTCCATATCATACTCTGGATTGTTACACATTTAATCATCTGAAAAACATGCAAGAATTAAATGAATTTCTAATGTGACTAGAATGTGACCACTCTTTGAAGTATATGCATGGCCAGTTAATTGAAGAAAGGAAAAATGATTTGGCCATTTATCAAATAAACTATTTTTCCTAATGTATCATGACCAAAGGCTTAAAATGCATAAAAAGTCCTCAAACTTTTTTCTTAAGTAAATATTCAGTTAGGTGAGCCACTTTTCATCTACTTTGAAGGGCCTAAAATTCCTCATTTTCTAAATATATATAAGCTTGGAAAAAATAGTTTTATTTCTATTGGAAGCAATCAAAATTAAGGCAATCTTAATTAAATTACATTCAAACTAACAAGTGTTAATTGTATTACCACTATATGAGTGACATTGTTTGAGATTTCCCTTCTGTGACAATAAATGAGACTGATTTGTGTCGAGAAGGGGAAGAGTAAAAGAACAGAGTAAAACTTAAATATGCAAAATTATCTTATCTGAGCAGTTTATTTGTGCACACATAAATATACTTAGGTTTCCCCACTCATACTAAGAGCAATAAATCTAAAATCTATACTTGTTCAGAACAATAAAGAAAGTATATATGAGAAGCTGATGTTAATCTCTCTCAGCTCTCAACTTAAACAGGAGAAAAATGTAGGCTTAAAATGCTCTGACACTTAGAAACAGAGTATTTAGTAGTCACCTTTTTGCATATACCCCACAGAGTTCCAAAAGAGATATGAAGTATTTTGTAAAACTACATACTATTTAAGAATATAAACATAGCTCAAGAGAAGGAATGCAAAGACTATATATAACGGGAACCAGAGAAAAAGTTATCATGATACAAGTGTATTGCATTAAACTTGTAAAATAGCAAAGATGAATGCAATATTTGACTCTGAGGCTCCCGCAGATCAAAAGAAAAACATTATTAGCTACAACATAGGCTGTGACCATATAACAAAAACATATCAATTGTTAGGAAAAAACAATTTTATTGACATTTGTTTTCACCAGTGGGGTAAAATTAATGAAAAAAATTGTGATAGATGCATAACTTTCACAAAGATACTATCAAATCTAAGCTCCTAATTTTGACAAGAAGGGACATTTCTAGGGAAATGATGGGTCATGTTTCTCTTAATGTTGTAATCAGACCCAAGAAACTAATTGAAAGAATATGTGACTTCTCTGAAAATAAATAATTAATTCAAGTATTACATGGAAAGTCTTGATTAAAAGGTTAAAAGACATGGCTCTATGTAAAAATAAATGAGCATATAAAATTTTAAATGAATACCAATTTGAGAAACCAATTCCAGATATATTTTGAAAAACAAAATGTTTATAAAGTTCTAAATCTATTGAAACAAAAAAAAGTTATTCAATTTTTTGGTGATTTTAAGCTTTTCATCAAAGATATAATAAAATAATTTTGACAAAATGGAGGAGCTCTTATTGTTGTGATAGTATTTTTTTTACTTAATATTTAGGAATTATCTGCTTTTAATGCTTGGTGAAAGAATGCTACATAGTTTTGTGATGATTTCTAGCAAGGAAGCATGATTTGGGGACATGGAACACTATATTATTGGAAGCAGTGACTTAGAGATGACAGTAATCAAGTGTGGTAGGTTAGATCTGGAAGATGGGCTTGTCAGAAGGAATGCAAGTTAAGATGAAAAAGCACATGGATTTATCTGGTTCTAGGTTTCTGAATCTAGAATTGTAAGCCAGAGATTAGGTTGGTGACCTGGACATTGAGTGATCATGTTCACAGATCAGAAACAGATTGATGAGTCTTACAGGACACATGAGTACAGGCAGAGGCCTTTCTGCTGTTTCATACTATAGAGCACTCATGAGAAACTAAGCTGAGTAGGAAGAATAAGTGGAAGGAGACATGACTGAAGTCTTCAAAGAAGGACATAGACACTCAGCAAAGAGCAAGCATCACAGGAAAAGAAGAGTGTGCCTTTCAGACACAAAATATCCTGTCAGGCAGCTCAGAACACAGTCGCAGCAGGAGTCAATAACATCTGAGCAGGGCAAGGCCAGCTGATTCTGAGGTAACCACTTTCGTGGGAGAGACTCCTTATGGCTTTACTATTTTAGAAGATTCAAAGTAAAAATAGACCATGAGATGACATTTAGGTAAAGGAACAATCAATCAATCAATCAATCAGTCAATAAAAAAGGAATATCTGTAGGCAGGAAATGAATGATAGCTCCTGCTTCTGTCATTTACTAAAGGTACTAGGGAACTTTTCATTTAAGACAATATTGATTAAAGTTTAATCAAATATGATTAATATGCTAAATCCTAAGATTATGAAGAATAAGATTAACGAATACAAAATATAAAGGCCATCAAAACAAAGTTTTACTATTTAAGTCTATATCTTTCCCTTTTCCAAAGCATAATAATGAAGGCAAACTTACATTTTTCTTTTAACCACAACTGGTTGGATAACCTTGGAAAAGTTTCTTAAATTCTCTCAGCATCAGGTCTGCCACTGATGACAATACTATCTAACACATTTCTTATGAATATAAATGAAAAAGTGCATAAAAAGCACTGATTACAGTGCCTGGCTCTCTGAAATCTCTAAATAAATGTTCAAAGTCCTTGTTAGCTCTTTTATTGGAATAGCTCTTTTTTTACCTATAAAATAGTAGTTATCTCAGACTCCAAATGTTCTAATTCACAATGCACAGTGCATATGTTATTAAAAACTCCATTCTATTGAATATTCAGATATTTTATCATTGCCCTTGAAACTGAATAGAGGACTTATCTTTCTAGAACTCACATTTAGCATCAATATACAATACTATTTTTTCTTCTTATTTTAATGGGAGAATATAGAATATTTACAAAGGTTGACAGTTAATGTGAGAACTGTTTCTCCATTAAGTTATGACTAAGCAAATTCTATCTTTGAAATACTATTTCTTTACCAAAATCTTATCCCATTGTGAAATAATCAGTATAACCACTTCAACTTCCATAAATTAAATTACATAGTTCTCTAATATCAAAAGGTTCTAATTGATTGGTATTTATGAGATATATTTATATGTTTAAAATGAATGGCATTATCTTAACACTGTATTTTGTGTGTTTGAACATATTCTCCTTGTAAATAATTATCAATAGCTTGGTATTTCCCTTTCAGAAAGGTGTAACAAATTTAAGGAAAACATAATCTCTGCATACATAGGTGTGAGGATCTGAGAAATAACCACTAACAGCACAGCTCGGAGTAAAAATAGACCTAAATAGACCTAACTAAAAATAGTTACAGGCTTCTGATAGAGCCATTATCAATTTATCCAGAGAACAGTTTTAAAAAGAATATATTTTAAAAGGTTAAATTGGGGTTTTTGGTCCTGATCACACTATACCGTAGCAAACCATAAAATTAAATGATGCTGTCTTTTAGAAGTTAACATATCTGAGAAGTGGGTAAAAAAATCTTGATGTCCTCTTTAATTTAAAAAAAATCAACAAGTCAGTGAAATTACTTTTTTGTTTTTTTGTTTTATGTAAATTTGATTTTTCTATTGTATCTGCTCTATCATTCACTCAACAAATGGTTTTATTTTATTATTTTATTTTATTAGTTTCAAGTATACAGTACATTGGTTTTTTTTTTAATATAATTTATAAAATGATTCCCCAAATTGCTCTTTCTCTCCTCTGTTTTTCCACCTGGCCAATATATTAATGCTAACTAAATTCCATATACCATGCTCCTCATTCCAGTGACCATCTATCAACTACTAATTTGTATTTCTTTAACCCTTCATCACATTCTCACAGCCCCCAAACCTCCAATTCCCTCTGTTCATCACCAAGAAATATTCTATATTTGTGAGTCCGTTTTTGATTAGTTTGTTCTTCTGGTTCCTTAGATTCTGCATCAAAGTCTAATCATGTGACATTTATCTTTCTCTGACTTATTTTATTCAGCATAATAATCTCTAGGTCCATCCATGTCATTGCATATGGTAGGAGTTCAGTTTTTTAATGGCTGAGTAATATTCCATCATATATATGAACCATAATTCTTTATCCAATCATTTGTTGACGGGCATGTAGTTTGCCTCCATATCTTTGCTATTGTGAATTGTGGTACCATGAATATTGGGGCACATAGATCTTTCCGAATTATTATTTTGCCTTTCTTTGATAAATAGAAATACAAATGCTGGGTCTAAAGGTATATCTATTTTTAATTTTTAGAGAAACCTACAGACAGTTTTCCATAGTGGCTATAACAATTTTAATCACACCAGCTATGTATGAGGTTTCTGTTTTCTCTGCAAACTTGCCAACACTTGTTCTTTGATATCTCATTGTGGTTATAATTTGCATTTCTCTGATGATTAGTGACTCTGAGCATCTTTTCATATGTCTATTGGCTATTTCCTCTTCGGAGAAGTGGTTAATGAATAGCCCTGGGATTTGGGGCTGCTTTTCCTGGAACTCCCACTGAACACCTCACATAAACATGCTCTGTCTCTCATCCTTTTGTACGGTCTTCCAGCCCACCAAGGAAAGGTAAATATGTTGCTGACGGTAACAGGGCCTTTTTGCTTTCACTCTCATGTGGACATGGAACAGAGGGCAAGACGTACAGAAGCAAAATGAACAATAGAGAATTTTGATGCTCCAACAGCAGACCAGAACCTCAAGACAGCAGGAAAGCAACAACAACATGTAAAGAGGGTCAGTGCCTTGGTGAAGGTCAACAAACTGGCAGCTGGTGAGCACTTATCGTACTAAACGGGTGTTGGCTCATGTGTTGTTAGGACACCTGAAATTTTCCTAAGTTACTGAAGCCATGCATTTCAGCTAGGTTTCATTTGGTTAAAATGACAGAATGAAGCAGGGTTTGGGGTGCTAGCTCTCAACCAGACTTACTGTTTACCACAAAATTGTGGACAAATTGGATCGCTGTGTGGATTTGACTGGATGGTTTTCAGGTGAGTCACAAAGATAGTAGCACAGGATATTGGTGTACGGTGAGAAGAAGTTGAAAATAACTGGCAGATCTGGTGTATGACCATTTCATGAGAACATGTCAAACATGTGAATCCCCTGATTTGAAGAGGGTTTCGACTCTCTGTGAGTAGTCCATTTCTCAAAGGCCAGAGGTGTTAGAGTGTAATACTTTCTGGATCGGGTAGCCAGGAATGGAGACATGAAAAGAAAGCTGTGATGCTGACTCAATACTTTTTTTCACAAGATTTACCAAAAAAAAAAAAATGAAGTTTTGTGATAAAATGAACATTCTCATCAAGGACAAAGGGTACTCGGGAAGGCACTGTCTCCAAGAAGTCTGGTGAGATGATGGCTCACGGGACCCAAGCAGTTGCCAACAGTTGGATTTTCCTGCCTTGTCAGGGTTTTTGTCACTGTCTAAAACTCTGCTATGATTCCTCCCTGTAGCAATCCTGAATCCATAAGGAACAATCTAGGATGCTCTGATTCTATGAGGCAAATTTTTATAAGTGGCAAATGCTAGTCAAGTATGAGGTGAAAATGAAAATGGGTGAGGGCAAAGGGGGCCCAGGGGATCGACTGTATGGTGACGGGTGATAAAGAGTCCTCCTGAGCACAGCTGACTAATAGGAACTGCACAAATTTCAAGGCCGGCCACTATAAAGGCAGCTTATCTCGGACAACCGTATCCCCACAAACACCTGAAATTCACCAAAACGTTGCAGGGAAAGGCTACGGTGAAGCCAAAGTCTCCTGGGAGCAAAGGGAAGTTTTGTATTTACTATGTAGAAAAGCATGTGATACAAGCCACCACCAGTCCCTCTCCTCAGCCATCAGGGCCCTCGGCCAGCTTTGGCCTCATGTGGACAGGCCTCCTTGAACCACAAAGGCCATTCTGGCTCTTGCCCTTTGGCAAGAGGAAGACCTAGTTCTGAGGTGGATTCTGCCCTTAACCTTGGGAAGGCAAGCACTCATATACAGGCTGTGTGCTCCCCCGGTGGCCGCTTGCATGCAGTACATGAAGCTCCCACCAAATGTTCCTGGGCTGTGCTGTGGCCAGCAGTCCATTTGAGCAGATTTCTTTGATTCAGTTCTTGGACTTTTTGAAATTTAGATTCTTGATGCAAGCATGGGCAGAATCCAAGTTTATATCAATTTCAGGTCCATGACTTCATGATCTGATAGTTATACACCTCTTAATGTGTTCTCCGCAGAAGGTCCGGCTATCATCTGCCACCCAGCAAACACTAACATTAGGGCTGAGAGGATTCCTGACACTTTTCCACCCTTCTTTAACACCAGGTCTAGCCCAATGTTTAGAGGCCTCTCTGGGGAAAAATATATGAAACACTCCCATGTTCATCTGGACACCGATACACACAAAGGACGCTTTATGCTCACATGCTGATTTGTACTCACACTTTAGCAAAGACACAGATATGCTGACATTCACCAGCTTCCACCTGCCTGGATATCCACAAGGCCGCATCTCTCTCTCACACAAACACATACATACTCACACACACACACACACACACACACACAAACACCACAAACACATAGATTGGTACTTAACACAGCCGCATGGCACTTATGTGAACTCTAGTCCCATGATATTCTAGGACATGGCATTGCTCCACAACCTCCAAGGCAGAAAGGGCCAATGAGACTGGCCTTTGCTGTTTCTGTTTGATCCAGACACAGAAAGACACCCAAAGACATGCCAGCATCCCAGCCAAGTCCTTGAGGACACCTAGTTTTTCACTTCAGGGGCGCTGAAGGCCTGGGCCTTCCGAATTCTCCTCAGCTCTCTGGCATGACTTGCTAAAAGATGAAAGGTAGTATGCCTGGCGGCTCAGCTGGGGCAAGCATGTGTGGTCTTGCTTTCTGACCCACTAGCCAGATTGAATGAGACATCATCAAACTCCAGGTCCCCAGAAACCAGTCCTGGGCTGCCCCACCCTGACTGAGCAGTGAGCCTGAAGGCAGGCTTGCTCCCAGAAGTTGGGCACTTTCTTGGTTTCCACAAACCTTTTCTGGGGGACAAGATTGTCTAGGGTCAGGATAAGGGACGAGGAAAACTTCCTGGAAATGAGCTGTGAAACAGGGGAGGTGAGAAACGTAGGCATGGTTGTCCAGGGAATGAAGAATGGAGAATGTGAGAGCGCAGGTATATTGAATTGCCTGCGAGAGTTAAAGAAACCTAAAGGAAAAGTATATGGCCTGCTAGAAAAGTCCCATGAGTTGGAATGGGAAGAGGCGCGAAGGTGGAAGCTGAGAATAGAAGGCCAATGGACTGACGGAGTCAGAAAAAAGAATAGGGCTTGAGGGTGATGGTTAGACACAATAAAGGTTGGGGGAGGGGAGACCCCATGGCCTGGCCGGCATCAAGTACATGCACAACAGCTGTGACTTATTGAGAGCCAATCCTCCCTTCTAGGAGCATTAATTGGGCAACTCACCTTAGCCAGTCCAGGGGCCCAGAGAGGCTCAATTGAGGTCGACTGGCCCCTGCCTGGCCACAGCTCCCCTCTGGGCTTTTCCCTGCCCTGGGCCTGGCCTCTTCGAGATTGCAGAAGAGCCCAGCGAAGACAGGGCCAGGGAGAAAAAAAAACAACAACAACACATTCAGACAGGAAGGTACCCAGCTGAAAGAGTGGCTCCTGGTCCCCTGTTTGTTAGCCAAGAGGCTTGGAGCAAAATCATGAATATTGTTGAACAAGACAGTCAGGGCAGGGAGATGAGGGGAACACAAATGGCCAGCTATACCTCCATTTCAACAGTGTCTTGCTAGCAGCTCATTGTTCAGAAAGGGGCAGTGTAGTCACTCCCAGACCCTCCAGTGTGGGAAACTTTTCAGGCCTAGCCCCCAGCTTGAAAGAGGCACCCGGGCAGCTCTTGACTTGGGTCTTCCCTGAGAAATGGTTTCATCATCCCTGTTGGCATTAAAGCCAGTAAGCCAGTGATAAGCACCATGATAGAGCCATGAGAAAAGGGCTGAATTCAATAGCCATGTTTGCATTTGTGTGTCCTGAACTTCATTTGAGTGCTCAGTATTCCTGCCTACACTCTAACAATACCACATGGGGCTGTGGCCCCCCACTACTGAGTAGCATCACCTCTTTCCCAGCTTCATGTCAAACAGACCGGAGGAACAGTATGTGCACTCTCCATTGGCCACAGAGATCCTGGAGACCGCATGAGAGCCAAGGTTCAGGACTTTTGCCTGGAACCTGCTAGAAGGCCAGCATTAGCTGCTGGCCTATTAGGAGACCACCCCACCTGCTTTGCATTGAACTCTTTCTCCACTCAAGCCATATCTGCACTGCAATCTGTCGGCCGAAATTCCGCAGGCTGACTCCTTCAGCCGAGTGGCAAGTGCAGCCGCTACTGCTTAATCCAAAAAAAGGATGATGGCCGAACAGCCCTAGGAATTTCAGTGCTGTGTTTTCCAGGGACTGCCACTCACTAGCTGAACACCTCAAATTAACATGCTGTGACCCCGGCCCTTTTGAGTGGACCACAGCCCACTAAGTGAAGGGAAGTTATCACTGAAAGAAACATGGATTTTCCAGTTTCAGTCCCATGTGGACCTGGGACAAAGGGCACGATTTAAGGAGCAAACTAGCAAAATCGAATTCTTTAGCTCAGACAACTGACCAGGAATGACCAGAGCCTCAGGGTGGTGGGAGGACAGCAACATTTGTAAAGAGGTTCAGCACCAGGGTAACGGTCAACCGCCAGGCAGCTGGTGTGGAGCAAGCAATGGACTCAATGGATGTTGGCTAATGAGCTAGCACACCTGAAATTTTTCTGAGGTTCTAAAGCCACGTAATAGGTATCATATGCAACAAATGACAGACTACAGCTGGTTTTGGGGCACCAACTCCGAGTCGAGCTTTCTGGTGACGACTGAAACATGGATAAACTAGATTGCTGTGTGGAATTGAGAGGATGGTTTTCCGTTGAGTCACAGGGATGGTAGATAGTCAAGGACACAGGTGTAAGGTGAGAGGAAGCTGAAAATGACTGGCAGACCGGGTGCATGACTGTTTCATGGGAGCATGTGGAACACATGAATCCCCTGATTAGAATTGAAGATGAACTCGATAGGGACGAGTTTGACTTTCAGTGAGAAGGTGGCTTCTCAAAGGCCAGAGGTGTTACAGCCTCATATTTTTGTGATCGGGTAGCCCGCATGGAGACACAAAAAGTAAGCTGTTAGCTGACTCCAGGCTCCATTTCTCAATAGTTAACCAAAAAAAGGCAGCATTGTGGAGGAATGAACATTCTTGTCACAGACAAATGGTACTAGGGAGGCACCCGTCTCCTGGGAGTCAGGTAAAAATATAGCTCCTGTGAACGAGGCTGTTGCCAACAGTTGGGTATTTTACTTTCTCAGTAACTCTGCTCTGATACCTCCCTGAAACAATCCTGAATCTGTAAGAAATAACCCAGGTTGCTCTGATTCTGCAAGGCAAAGCTTCGTAAGTAGTTCAAGGGCAAACGCTAGTCAAGGATTCAATGAGAATATTGATGTAGGAGGCGAAAGGGACCTAGGAGATAGATTGTGTGACAGTGGCTGATATCGAGTCTTACTGAGCACACCTGATGCATCAGCAATGCTCGAATTTCAAGACCGGCCACTAGAAGTGCCAGGCAACTCAGACAACCGTGTCCCCACAAGCACCTGAAATTTACCAAAGCATTATGATGGAAAGATGAGGATGAAGTTTGAGGTCACCTCTGAGCAAATAAAAGGTTCTGTCCGCACTCTTTAGAAAAGCACGTGAGACGAGCCACAGCCATACCCCCTCCTCAGCCATCAGGGCCCTGGACCAGGCTTTGACCAACGGCTGACTGGGCCTCCTGGGCCCGGAAGGCCACGCCAGTCTCCCTTCCATTGGACACAGGAGGCTCTAGTTCTCTTGTGGATTCTGCCCTCAACCTGGGCAGGCCAACAAGCAGGAGCTGGCCCTGCGCCCCTATGTGACCATTGGCATGCAGATCATGATATCAATTATATGTGGGATATAAACCTAAAAGCATAAATAAACAGTACAAAGAAATAGAGACATATGGACATGGACTATAGACTTCTGGTTACCAGAGGGTAGTGAGTGTTGAAAGGGGATAGGTATTCGAGGTAAATTGGATCAAATATGTGGTGACAGAGAGAAATCTAACTATAGCAGGTGAATACACAGTGTAAAAAAAAGTACACACACACACACACACACACACACACCTTACTGTGAAAGGGTACAGATGAAACTTTGGATTTTATTAATCAATAGCACCATTAAAAATAAATTAATCAATTAAAAAATAAATCAGGTAGAAACAAATGTCAAACTAAATTTATGTTTTTTATTTCTGAAACAAAATACTCGGTTTGTGCTTTGGATTCATATAATATGTAAATTCAGCTGAAATGCAGGTCTCGAAAATAGAAAAATTTTTAAAAAATCAAGAAATCAAAATTTAAGAATACACTAAATTGTTAATTGTGTCTTCTGTAGATAAAATCAAGAAATCCTTTTCCTACTGTAATTTCTGTTTCTTCTACAGAAAAGTTGTCACTATTTGCCATTAAATGGAGTTATTGTGTGGTCGAACTGACTGTCATTAAACATATTTTATTTAGTCATTCATTTTCTTGAAATTCAGTAATGTTTGATGTTTTCACCATCCTCTACATCTCTTGAAATTACTCTTCTCGTTTGGCTAGCAGGCCACCATTATACACAGTTAACTGATCTTTTCCATGGCTCTTCAGTGGCTATTTCTTTCTCTCATTCCCTAAATGGAGGGTTTCTCCAAACTCAGACTTTTAGTCTTTTCTCCTGCCAGTCTCTCAGAGACACAGGACTAAATGGTCCTGGAGGCTCATGAATTCTTCTCTTTTGACAGATAAACAAGTAGTTCATTGGATCAGAGCTGGGTCAATGGAGCTGAACTGCCTCTCAGGGTTACAAGCTGATTAGCTTCATCAGCTCCCCTGCTTTAGGATATGTTACCTTGAATGGGAAACTCCCATTGTTACATGGTCAATGCATTTTTCCTGACCTCACTTTCAAATTCCCTTTCAATATGAAGAGCATGCAGTACTATTATAAGTCTGTTGCTTTTAGATCTTCTTATGGTGTGTTTGGGTATGTACCAATTAGTTTTGTCTCTCTATGGGTTAGGGAAACTGGAGAGATGCTTTTTCTTCTTTGATGCCTTTCTGTCTCAATTCTTTCTCATTCCTCTTCCACCTATCCTAATCAGAATCAATTGCATCAGACAAAACCAGTTCTTGCTTCAAATAAAGTTTCCACTTCCTTCCTCAATCAAGAGACTATGTAGTTCACCACAGCATTTATTTTCTTTACACTCAAACCATGCATGTCTATGTTTCTCTGAAAGCAATTAGCCACATGCTATTTTGGTGTTACTACTATTTGTATGCTTCAGCATCATAGCTTCTCCACCAGAATCTAAACTCTTTGAAGACAATGATATCATCTTACTTATCCCCTTGGGTAACTAAGAAAAATGTTTATGCTTATAAAGTACTCCATATATTCATTTATTATATAGTTTTGACATGATCTTTGAAGCATAAAATAATGATTCAAGAGCTCTGTTACAGAAAACAGATTCATATTACATGTGTTTCAAAAAGAAATGGAGAATGGTTGTTTCAAGTAAAATGATAACTCAAAAAGTATTATTCTGCAAAAAGGTTATATATTTGTATGCACACACACAGACACATATAATAATTGCTTGATTTACTTTGTTCTTGTAAATCTCTTACTGTGTCCATTTATACAACTTATGATATTGTCCTAAAAATAAGATATAGGTCTTTCCTGCATAAATAAATAAAATAAAGCTCAAGTTTTCATGTCTCTTATATAGATTATCTTGATTTTACATAATTGTAAGTTAGAACACTAGCATTACTTAAAGAGTGATTATATTTGGAAGAGGACCCATAAAGCTTTACCAATCGATGTAATATAACCAAGAATAATAAGTAATATCTGATCTCAGGATCACAAACAGCACAATACCACTATCCTAAATTCTATGTATTTTTACCATTTCTATCTTAGAAGGCAGTACTTTTGTTATTTGGCCATATGTCTAGCATTTTATTAGCACATCATATGTTTAATTCCTAAATGTCTTTGTGAGTGTAATGTAATTCATAATCACTGAGAAGTATAAAATTATGATTCTACTAGTGCAAGTCAGAATTACAAAAATTGTAGCCGAAGTCATACATAACAGGCACTAATATTAAGTACAATATGATTTTGTATATAAATAATAAATGTAAAAAGGGTAAAGTTCAATAGAACAATAGATAACATGACCACGTTTCATTGATAGAAAACCTCAGAGCATGCACAGCAGAGTGGAAAAATTAATTTTCCTTCTACCTTCTAAGTTCTTCTGGAAGAACTAAAACTCAAATTAATATGAGAAATAAACAGGACAAAAATGACCTCATTTATTATGCATGTAAATATCAGTGTTCCATAAGAAGGTGAGAGCAGATGACAGATTATGCAGTTAAGTCTTACAGGATATCTGGAGCTAAATAGAAGTGAGAGGTTGTGATTTGGGGGTTCAAAGGGCAGGACAGCAATGCACATGGAGATAGAAAATCATATGTTGTAAAACAAATGTTTGTTGGGCCATCTTTAACAATGGGATACAGAGAAGACTTAGATCGAATGGGCCTTTCTGTTTTCTCCCTGTCTATCATAACTAGTTCATATGAAACTATAGGTATCTATGATAACAGGACCCTTTATGGAGCAGGTACTCTTTAACGTCTTTTAGGCAGTTATTGGAAAACTTCAGAAGTTTTTCCTGAATCTTTATTAAAAAAAAAAAACAGCTAAAAATAACCAATAACCCAAAAAGCATATTTTGGGATGCCAAATTCTGATCCCTCTCAGCATCAAACATAATTTACTAGGTACATTGTCTATTGTACAATTCAAAGAGGGTTCACTATTTTCCCTGAAATAGATATTCTCCATCTCCATATTGTTATCTATACTCTTCTCTCCTTTAGGATTCATTTCAAATTGTATCTTCTCTGAGATCACCCACATGGTACCTGTGCTCCTGAGATGGAAACTGAGCAATATGAAATTGGATAATATTATATCCTTGCCTTTGAGAACTCACAGGCCAGAAGTATGTGTTTCTCATGATACAGGAATAATGGATGATTAAGACGAGTTTCAAAAATGAGATGACTTTTGAACTTAGCCTTGTAAAATAGGAGTTTATCCCAAAACAAAAAGGAAGGACACTTTAGTGGTAATAGTGCAAGCTGAAACAGCAAGGTGTAGTTATTCCTTGAGATTAAAGGGAAATAATCTATGTGGAAACTGAGAAACACATTGACTTAGGAAATGCCAAGCTAAACAGGATTGAGAACCCCACTGAGCGTGAGTAAATAAAACTTCTGAATGTTCGTTCTATTTATATTCCTTCTATGTGATTCTTTCTCCAATATTTCTTTCTATTATATAAACATAATGTTTAAATTTATTTTTTGTCTCATTAATGGGAAGCTTTTTAATATTTTGTTAGCATATTCAACCCAGAACTTCAGCAGCTTGATAAGGCTGGTCAAATAGACTATGTCACTGAGAGAAAAGAATGTTCACTTTCCATTTGTTATGAGGTAAAAAAATAAATGAAATGAAATGAATTAACAGCTGTACTAAATCTGTAGCAAAATATTAAAAAGATTAGTGTTGTCTTCCTTTATAGTGAAGACCTGACCTTGATTATAGAACGATAGACTTTGAAGGGTCAATTATTACTCTCATAGACAATATTAACACTTAATGTATTTATTATTAAATTCTGATAATTTTCCTCCATATTTTTAATGGCTAAAATTAATTTTATGTGTATGCTATCCAAAAAATGGCTTCAGTTTTCCATTTATGGGAATGTTCCTATTTCTGTAATGTATCTAATTTAACAAGTTTCAGCTCTACTGTGCACAGTTTTATGTGCAGAGTGACTTAGAAAATGGCACACAAAACAGAATCGAGAACCCCACTGAAGCTGAGAAAATGAAACTTCTGAAGGTTTATCCTATTCACATTCCTCCTATGTGATTCTTTCCCCCATATTTAATAAGGTATAGTTTGCCTCTATTGAAATTGATGGACCTAGAAGGTATTATGCTGAGTAAAATAGCTCCTACAGGAAAGACAAATACCATATGATTTCACTTATATGTGAAATCTAAAAAAATAAATAAATAATTAACACATGTAACAGAAACAGACTCATAGATACAAAAAACATTTTGCTGGTTGCCAAATAGGAGGAGGTGTCAGGGGGACAGGTGTATGGAGAGAAGTGACCAAGAAGTACAAATTGGTAGTTACAAAATAGTCATGGAGATGTAAAGGATAGCAAAGAGAATATAGTCAAGAGTATTGTAATAATTATGTATGTTGTCATGATCAGGGATACTTCTGACCCGGAAGGGAAGTTTCGATGGTATGAGGCCCAGTTTGAAGAATACACAAGATGCAGACATAAAGATGAAACTGCAGGCACCAACTTTATTGTGCAGAGCACACTTCTGTTGGGAAGTGCAGTTCTATTGTGGAGTGCAGCCTATTGCACGGGGCATGTAGTCTTGCACACACTTCTCCTGCTCCCCTTTCTTGTGCTCCTCTTCTATTCTCTCCTTCTTCCTCCACTTCTTTCTTCTCTCCAGGGAACTGTATGTCTCCTCACATAGCAGAGTACGAAAGTGGCTTTCAGACACACATGTGTGATACAATAAGCTGAATTATGTTTACATATTTTCTAAGTCTGGGGTCTATCCCTAGACGTGGGCCTGGATCACAGCCAGACCTTGGACCAGCCAGACCTTGGGCCAGTCAGGCTTTGGATTAGCCAGGCCTTCGATAACAGCAAGAACTTGGGCTAGTCATGTCTGGCATCCTCATATGTGTATGAGGGGTATTAGATTTATTGGGGTGATCGCTTCATACATTATATAAATGTCTAATCAGGATGTAGTGACCTGAAACTAATATATGTTTTATGTCAAGCATAATTAAAAAAAATTTTTAAATCCTTTAACAATGGGAGTTTCTGATTGCATTGTTCTAGGGCTTTATTATCAATCAAATGCTGCTGGTCTCAGAAACAGAATAGAAGGCTGCAAAAATATCTGTAAACCAGAGAAAAAACTCTATATTGAATCCCAAATTAAAATTCAGACTAAAGTGGCTAAGAAAATTTTAAATTGTTAACTTTATTAATTAAACAGATATTCTGAAGAATAAAAATAAATAAATAACTCCTAAGTTTTGGCCTTATTGCTTACTCTTAGAATAAGTTAAGGAGAACCAATTTATTTATTCCTTGACTCTAAAATATTTTAAATTTAATTGTACGTGGAAGCCATATAAAAAGTTTTCCTCACAAAACATGATTTTTCTTCATATTACATTTGAAGAAATATATATTATAATCCATAAATTAAAAAGGTAAATCACACATCACTGTTACATATTCAGAAAATCAATTTTGGTGAGAATATGGCCTTAATGTATTGGGATTCATAAATATATTAATAAAATTCCATAGCCATTTTAAAATTAAGTTTTCAAAAAAGCTCTTTTTCACAATGGGATCATTTTCTTGGACAGATAAATTTGTTGCATTAAATGTAATTTTTTCAACTGGGTATATAAGATGACTAGAGTGTTTGAAACAAAAATATCACAAATATTATGGTATCAGTTGTCATAAAGTAATCTCTGAGTTTTAAAGTGATAATGTTTGAATAGAGTTTTTAAAACTGTGGCCATATGTTTACGTAGAAATAGAAGGCCTTGAACATACCTGATACATTAGGACTGAAAAAATAACATAACATTCTACAATGCTGTTATTCAAGTTAAATGAACAAAGCTTTTGTAAGTCAGTGAATCATGAGTAAAGAGTCATTAGCATTATTTGTCACAGACCTTCTGCTTGGAACTAGAAAAGGCAAGAAAATGAAATGCATTACAAGTTGTACCCTAAAGCCAAACCACAAAATGAAATCAATAGCATTGGAGTTGTTCTATCATCAGGTTAAGATATGTCTTAATTGTGCTGTCTTTTATCTCTGATTGAAAGGCTAGTTATTGAAGCAAAACACAGTAACATATTTACACAGAGCTACGGGTTTTTTCTTCCATATTTGACAATAATTATCATTGTACCATAAAAGAAAACCTGCACTTCAATTGTAGCACTCAATAAATCAAACTGAGCTATAAAGATGCATACTGTTGCTTTTGTTCTACATCAAATATGAGGATGTGGATGATTTTGTGGCAGTTTTATTGATACAAGGTTCTTAGCCTGGTGTTCAAATCCCTTCATAATCTGGCCTTGTATTCTGTACTGAAGCCAGGAGAAGTTGAGTTAGTCTGGAGAGTCCAAGATTAAAGACAGGAACAAAAGAGGATTCATAATTTTGAAATAACATATTCAAAACATGAATTCATTTATATTTCTGTTAAATTCATAAAATGAAGATAATTATTTAATCAAATCTAATGGGGGTCAAAAAATCATGAGAGCCAAAGACAAAATTATGGATACTTGAAAAAATGGGACCAGCAGAAGAGAAGTGAAAACTGGGAATCTGGAAACAGAGAGTTTGTAGTGAAGAACTGAGAATCAATCTTTACTTTCCAGCTATGAATGTGGAGGGAGAGAATTCCTCCAAAACTCTTCAGAGTCCCTGTAATATCAAGCACTGGGAGGCAGCTCCTAGACACATTCCCATAGTTAAGTTATTGTACTGGCCTCATCAGCTTTAATGGCTACCTAAATTATGACAATGAAAGAGTGACAAGTCTGCTATGGTATAGGAACTATTGGTGGAATATATGTTGCATATTTGCATACTGGTGTTCAAATCCCTTCATAATCTGGCCTTAACTTTCCAGACTCACTACTTCACTGGACAAGCCTTTGTTGAGTATATTCACGTGCTGTGAATTTTCAGCTATAGCGCTATATAAAGACACATAGACAAAAACTTTGCCCTCATGGAGTTTAAATTCATTACAAATGTTTCAACTGTATTCTGCTTTCCAGCCACAATGAAATAGCAGTATGCTTAATATGGACTTACGACATATAACCATAGTCTATTTTTTTTCTACAATCTCCTGCAGTCTACTGATTTGAGATTATTATTTCTTCTTCTATTGAGTGAAAGCTGAAGAATCCTCATGAGTTCTTATAAAAGTGGTTGTAGTTAATTGAAATTACTATGATCATGATAAGTTTTAAAAATAAAAGATTCTCTAATTCAATATATCAGTCAATATTTCAAAATTCATTTCATGGTACATTTTTTCTCTTTTCCCAGCTAAGATGTGTTCTTGGAAAATCTACTGCCTTTAGAGAAGAGGATGTAAAAGGATTCCTTTTTCTCTATTCCTCACCTCTTTGTCAGTTTACTAGAAGCTGCTTTTTTAACAATCAGGTTGCCATCATCTGCAGTTGGAGACTGATGAGAAAAGATTGGTAAGGTAGGGAGGAAAGTTCCAAATTAAATATTACTATTGTGAATGGTTGAACATGCTTTGAGTCAGACCTGTGTTCAAAAGAGACATTGTCCATGGGACATTTTCGGCACTGGAGTGCTCTCCTGCAGCAACTCGATTTGGGCAGCACATTTCATTTAATTTCATCTTATCACTTCAGGAGAAATTCAGCAATTCGCTTCCAGCTTTTGCTGTTTGCATTTTCATCACTCCTCCAGGTGATCCTGCTAAAAAGGATCCACAAAAATCTAGCATTTCCATGTGTCTCAAATCTGGACCTTGGATAACATTCACAGCCTCTTTGCCTGCATAATTCTATGAGTGCCTGCTTCTTTTAAAGTAGCCTTGATGCCCCTCTGCTCCAACCATCAGAACAGTTTTTCAGCTCTATACTTTATGCTCTGGATTACCTAACAGGTCTCAGACATGAATTCACTGTGCTCTCAGAATCATAGGGAGCAGTGGTCATATTCCTGTTGCCAAGATTACAATTGAGAAGAAAGTATGTATCCTCACAACCCCCTTTTCTGATGGGATGAGAAATAGAATGCAAATACTTTACAACTTGTTTTCCCCAAAAGAATATTTTACACAAAATTACTTCTAAAGTCAATCACTTGACCTTTTGTATTCTCCTTGGGAATACAGGGTTAGAGTGACTAATTGTGCTGTTTGTTCTGATTTTAAATACCTTCGATGATCTGTATCTGTTTCTTGTAAAGTTCTTTGTAATTTTAAGTTTATTGTATCTTGGTACTTTCATGTAAACCTCTAATTTAATACTTTATCATTTCTAGTATATGCTTACTGTGTTTGCAACTGTCCTTTCAAAGCTTTTCTATTCCTTCTTCAGGATACAGCTCAAAGTCAGCCCATTTGAAAAGCCTTCCTGATCACTCACTTGTTAGTTGTTCCCTTTTCTACACCAGCTCTTCTATATGTTCTGAAGCGATAGTCAGTGCTTTGCTAAGCTAGAGGTTGTTGAATAGAAAATAACAACAGCAACGACAACAACAACACAAGAGAGATATAGTATTTGCGACTTATTGGAATACACTTTCTCTTTATTTTACTACTTTTATTTTAGCAGTAGTCTAATGGACTAGTTGTCCAAAATTACTTAGCCATTCTATCTTTATTTATCAATTCTTGGAAAATTTAAAAGTGCGGTTAACTTGGATTATTTTATTCATAATTCATTTATTCAGTTCATCATATATTTATTATATTGCCCACTACTTCCAAATATCACTAACGGAGTTTAAAAGATAAACACCTATAGTTAAGGAAGAAAAAAATTGTATCTAGAAGCCATGGATTAAAAACAATACAGTCGAGTGAATCTTTAATCTTAAACTTGGTAACAGCAAACACAGCTTGAAAATCAGAGTGCTGCATAATTCCCATTCTCTCAAATTCACTGACTGTGAAACAATTCCACGGATTCAACAAGTATTTCAAATATCTTAAGGTTAAAGTATGCATTGAGGAATTTGAGATAATTAAGGTGACAATGTAATATTTGAATCACCAGAATCTTTCATTATTACTAACAGACTGAGATTTGGATAACCAAGTATTGGGAGAAAGTAAAACTTGGAACTTTTGTAGTCCTATGTATCTTCCTTAATGTGCCAAAGGGACAATGCCTGGACCATTTTTTTTTACCTGGGACGCAGAACAGTCTATGCACCTGGCAATTCTGAAAAGTGAAATAATATTTGTAGGAATGTACCACATAGTCCAGCATTTACGGGATCTCCCATTTGACAAAGACTTACTATTGCTTGCTATCGCAGTGGCAGAATCTCAAAGTTTAGCATTCTTTTTTGCTGTACTTCACTCATGAGCAGGATTTTTTCTGGCCCTACAATTTCCCTGTGAACTTTGGGGCTTAGGGAAAGCTGCATCGCTATGCTGATTAGTATGCCGAGAAACCTACTAGAATTTTTTGTTGGAATAAAGTCCTTAATTACTGCTCAGGTATCTTTTGTCTTTTATCAATATTTATGCATCTTTAGTGGGCTAATTTATTAACCTGTATAGTTATTTCTGTGGAAATTTCCTGGTTCTATGTCTCCTCCTCACTTACAAACTATTTTAAATAGGAAAACATAGCATCAAAACAAAACCCCAAAGATAATAGCTACAATTAAGTAAAGCAGTAACCTAACTTCCAAATCACAGAATGTGAGTAGCTATGGAAAACAACTGACATAAACAAAATCTCTGCAATATCTGATAATGTAGAGATAATAACTACTTTTAAGAATGTTCAGGGAAGAATAAGGATTTCTGTTGGTCATGAGAACCAGTGAACCTCACAGTTGTCCAGCTGCACTAAATGAAAAATTTACTAAATTAAAATTATACTTTCGTATTTTGAAAAAAGCTCATTAATTAAAAAAAGAGAAGCTATAAAAAACACACACCGGAATTAGAAAAAAAATCATAAATAAAAACTGTTTAATCTAAATACAATGAATTAAGATGTTAAATTAGAGAAAAAGTAATTTAAAGGAATGAAGATTCTTCACTTATATAATAAGTGTCTCCTAAGATAAAAAAAAATTACTAAGAAAACAAAAAAATATATATAATATAAAATTCAAGAAAACTTTCCTGAAATAATGCATGAATGGTTATCATATATAAGGAGAAAATGACTCAGAATAGCCAATATGGAAGTATGTTAAATAACTATCGGACTTTGAAAATGTGAAATAAGTCCAACAGCCATTTAAAAAGAAAAACCAGTTTGTAGTTACAGTTTTAGTAGCAATGCTTCATAGAAGAAGAAAATAGAGTAAATAAAGTCAAGGAAAAAAATACAGGAAAAGCTCATATAAAATATCTAGGCAAATTTAGGTTCAATTACAAGGACCTCAGATAACTCTAAGTAATGTGTATGAACAGAAGAAATGCTGAACCTATAGGCCTGCTCTGAGATAAGATACAAATAACTATATGACTGATTACATTATCAAAATTAACATTCAGAAAACAATGTTACTGCAAATTAGATGTGCGGGAAAGGTAGAGATGAAGCAGAAGCATTGCTCACAGTAGAAAATATACAAACAATAGCAAAAATAAAATAAAAAAGGATGTGAAGCATATTACATAAAGTAAAAGTAAAGATTAGAACAAGTGTCAGCAAAGTACAGTCCCTTGGTCAAGTCTGGCCCACGCTTGTTTTAGTAAGTAAAATTTTATTGGAACAGAGTCACATCCCTTTGTTTACTTACTGGAGTACAGCCCACCTTTTTGCTAGCATTGTTGTCTCTTTCTCCCTTTAAACTACAACTGCAGAGTTGAGTACTTTCAACAGAATCGAGACGCTCATAAACCCAAATCTATTTATCTCAGTAGTCACATTTGTATATGAAAGTGAATCAACTTATTATTTTGAAGTCCACTGACGTAAAGAAAAGAAACATACTCTTCCCTTGTCCCTACTATGGGAGCAGGACCTCCAGATTACCAATTATTTGATATGGATAGGTTACTCCTTATAGAAATATTTTAGCTAATAAACACAGAAGAACTGAAAGAAATTAATAGGGAGGAAATGACTATCAGTAGATGCTACTATCACAAAGTAGAGTTAAAGGGATTTGGTGTGCCTCCTTAACGAAATAGTACATAAAGTAGTTCCCCTTCATGTTAGGTTTACTTTAAATGATTTTAGTTATTGTCATCTAAAAACATGATGTGGAAAATTTCAGGCATAAAAAATTTATTCGTCACTTTATAAGTTTCAAATTGCACATTATTCTGAAAAGCATGATGAAATCTCTCTCCCTCCATCTTACCCAGGATCTGTATCAACCATTTGTCTAGTGTCCCCACACTGTATACACTCCCTGTCCATTAGTCACGTAACAGCCCTGTGGGTTTTCAGATCAACCTCCCTGGTATCGAGGGGCTTGTGCTTAAGTACACTTTTTTACTTAATGATGGCCCCGAAGTGCAATTGTAGTGATGCAAGCAATTCGGATATGCCAAAGAGAAGCCATAAAGTGCTCTCTTTAAGCAAAAAAGTACAAGACCCCTACTATATAATGAAAGAAAACAAACTGTATGCTAAAATCTACAGTAAGAACAAATCTTCTATCCATAAAATTGTGAAGAAGGAGATCGAAATTTGGGCTAGATTTGCTGTGTTGCCCCTCACATTGAATGTTATGGTCACAGTGCATGACACCTGTTTAGTTAAGATGGGAAAGACATTAAATTTGTGGTCAGAAGGCACGAAAAGAATATGTGTTCCAATGGACAGCAACGTGTTGCATCAGAAAACACTGAGGCTATATGAAGTCATCAGTAAGAGATCCCCTGAAATAAGTATTTTCACATAACTGTTATTATATTGTTAGAAATGTTCTATTTTATTGTTAGCTATTCTTATTACTCCCTGACTGTGCTAATTTATCAGTTACACTTAATCATAGGTATATATGTATAGGAAAAGACATAGTACATATAGCGTTAAGCATTATCTGAGGTTTCAAGCAACTACCGAGGGTCTTGGAAAGTATATATCCTGAAGATAAGGGGAATATTATATCACTTATGATTTATTATTTCTAAAAACAACAACAAAGAACTGGATCTAATCAGGACTGTAGATCTAACTACTGAATTATAGGAAATAGAGGAGACAGGAAAGTGAAATAAGCCACTGAACATATAGTCATCAGTATCCAGACTTCAGAAATCTAGTGTTTTGAACAAGGTGAAGAAAAAGAAGTGACAGCGCTGAAGCCTATAGGTTAAAAAGACATAAAAGACTTCTAAACCTATTGCGATAAATGGATGGACCTTATTTGGATACTATTGTGAATAAAATTTTAATATAAATAGTGACAGGATATTTGTTGATATGACAGACTTTTTGTTAATTTGGGGGGAAGTAAGGAATGTATTGTGATTAAATTTTTGCAGTCCTTATATTTAAGACATACATATTAAAATATTTACAGGTGAAATATTATGTCTCTGCATGCTTCAAAAGAATGCAATGATGGAGCAATGGGAAGTATAGAAAAAAAGATTTCCCAGGACTCGATAATGTTAAAGCTTGGTAGTTGATACGTGGAGGTTCATTGTAACAGTCTCTGTAATTTTATTTATGTTTAAGATGTTCCATGCTAAAATATTAAAAGGTTTTAATGCTGTCGATGTCAAATTTTGGAGATGAATTCTAAACTTTTTCTATTTTATTATTTTCATTTAAATATTATATTCAGTTACAACATAATGTAAAACTTACTTTGCAAATGACTTCATTAATACCTTCTTAGAATGGAAATCACAACGAAAGGTTTCTTTAATGAATTCAATTTATACGGTTTATTATCCTCATTAATATGATATGTGCTACAGCTCAAAACCATAGTGCAGCTAATTCTGAATAAAGATGAACCCTTAAACAATCAATTAACCTTAATTTATATAATGATCCTATTTGCATAGCTAAAGGACTAGGAAAAGATTATAGGCCTTTATCAGTCATATTAATAAATAAAACTGGGTTAGAAATACATGAGCCTGTATTTCGCACTGAAGAGTCAGAGTTAGTCATGAAATGTTAGTAACAATATTCAAGAATCAGGCCTTAAACCGACTAATATTTAGAATTTAGGCTTCACAAATTCTTGAGAGAATAATTCATGAATTTGCTACTCTTTCTCCTCTCTACTTGCATAATGGGGCACATATAAGGATACAAGTGTGCATTAGGTAAATTGTTATTATCCTTAGATTTACGATTCAGGGAAAGTCTAGCAGTCACACACCCATTAACAATATACTACATCCCAGAGGGTTAGCTAGTACCTTACAGCAAAAAGTAGTATTAATATGTTGAAATAAATAAATTAAATTCAAAGTATTCATGATCATTTACAAAAAGAGTTCTGGGGAAAATAAAGATGAAGATACAGAAAAATATTAATATAGAACATTAAAATAAATTGTTATAGGTATTAATATATACATTGATATAAAATGAAGATAAATTCAATAGATTTAATACATATTAATTTATGTGGAGACAAAAATGAATAAGAAAACCTTGAGGGTTTTACTATACCATTTTTTAAATATGATTACAATGTAGAAGAATGCCATATGTTATAGGATATTTTAAACTAGTATGAGATACTCCAGTTAATATTCCCATCAGATCAGCAGCTACATGGTTGCTAGCACTCTTTTCTTCTACATTAGTGGCAGACACCACAAGATATACAGAGTTCTCTTTCCCACTAAGCCCAATCCTTGTCAAGATACCTTCTAATAATACACAGGAAAGCATTATTTGTCACATCTGTCTAAAAGAGTTTAGTTCAATTTCAATCAAAGGGTAGCAGAGTATGTCACCCTAAATTACAACAGTAGAGTTTTAGGTCATGCCATCCTAAAATAAGCCAATATGGTATATTGATTACTTTGATCAGTAGGCAATTTAATAACAGTAAATTCAGGGAGAGGTTTTCTCCGAACTCCGCTTATCTACCTAAAGACAGATCCCCCAAAAGGAACTCATTTGTCATAGATTCTCTCTCCCTAGGAGCTTCATCAACTAGCAAAGAGTGATTCTCATCACAAGAGAACAGACTAGAAGTGGACACAACACCCAGACAAACTTTGTCACAAACTAATAGATCTTCCATCTACTCTTCTAAGAACCCATTTATCTAGCCAAAGAGCCATTTCGTTTCCTAAGAGGCTAATACAGCCCCCTTACCTTTAGCTATTATGATAATATTTAGTCCTGAATTCTAAAGCCAACTCTTTGATTGCTCATTTTTCCTAGGTATCTCCCATATATAATAAAGAATATATGTTAATAAACTTGTGTTTGTTTTTCTCTTGTTAATCTGTTTTTTTTTTTTATTACTGTCTCAGCTAAGAACTCAGAAAGGGAGAGGGACAATGATTTTTCCACTCCTACGTAGTCATACTACTTAAAAGAGAAATCAAATGCTAAAATTGATGAAGACTCAGAGGACAGTGCATAGAAAATAATGTAAGAGAATAAATATAGTCATAATAATGGCATAAGAAATTACTTTTAGCTTTCACAGCTATCCAAAAGTGAAGGGGTGAATTCCTTCCTAATGTAAGTTTTTTAAGAGACAAGTCGACATTGAGGTAATAATATTAGAAAAATCAAGTTTTAAATGATTATACTGACTAAATGATCTCTATGGTATATGATGAGTAAGATTACCATCTTTTCCTCTACTTCTAGTGAAAATTGAACTGAGGAAAATGGTTTAAATTAAGATATAATAATAATATAGATATAGAGAAACTTCTTAATTTCATGAATGGTAATAACATGAAATTAATGCTTAGTTATTGGGGGGAGGGGATAATACTTGACCTCCATTCATTGAGAAAGATATCAAAGCCATCCGGAGATAATTTTGAAAAAGAAGAGGTGTTTCAATAACAAAAGATAAAGAAAATACCATTAACCATTATCTACTTTAAAAATTTGTTTCAAAAAAAGGGAAGTGAAAAAAATTAATAATTATTAAGACATGCAAAGTCGAAGGCACTGAAATTACTGATTTTTTTTTCTCAAAAAGGAAAACTGAGGGAACCAAATACAACAATAATGATGCAATAAAATAAATATTTGATACAATTTTAGAATTTTGTGTTGTGCATATGATTATAAATAATGTGACTATTGTTTACGGTTCTATAAAATATTAATGATATAATTAATAATATAAATAAATACTATACAGTCTGAAGATATAGTCTTTCAAAACTTAGAAGAGGAACTCAGTGCACCCTGGAAAATGTAGATGTTTGTTTAATGAAAGATAAAGCAAATAATGTCTCGATCCTCTATTTAACCTAATTAAATGACTCATACAAGTTAGAAGAAATCAAGAAATAACAAAATGAGTCCGTTTCAACTATGACAACTGCCATAGAAACCAAGAAAAATCAAGTGCATATTTATCTTAAGAATTACTGTATATCCAGCTGTTATAAAAATAAATATCTATCTGTATGGGGCAAATTACTTTCTCATCATGAGAGTCCTCCTACCCTGAAAAATTGCTTGAAGCCAGACCATCAAGAAGCAACTTTAGTCTACAGGATTTGAGAAAAGACAAAAATCAAATCTTTTTCCTACACATATAAAATATCCCAATATTATAAATTATAAACATGAAAAATAATGACAGAAATTTCTGTTCTAATCTTGACAAGCTAAATTAATTCGCTTTAATGTTTAGGGTGGTCTTTGTAAAATCATTGACTAATTCTACTAACTTCATTCTTTATTTATTTTTCAAAGACCCATTAGCAGAAAGGAAAATTTTAAATATGGAAACAGAGAAGTAATAATTAAGTTTGCAAAATGAAGATTTGGTTTTCTGTTGTATTGCTACTATTGCTTTGGTAAGCCAACTTCCTAATTATCTGTCACCAAAAAGTTAACTGGCAACCCAGTAGGTTTTTCTCCTTTAGTTATTATTAAAGTATTTACATGATATTTATTAAATTTTGGAAAATGTGATAACAGGTCTGTTGCTATATTCCAGCAACCAAACGTTAGTAGTTGAATATTTTTAATTTTATAAAAAGTACAATGGATTTTCTTTCTCTGTCTAGGTAGTACATTGGAAAATGTTTTGCCAAATAGTAAATGGCACCTCTCAAGCCTTTTTGATAGCTTCCACAAAGCTAGTTTACATCTAAAACTCTCATTTACACTCTGCCATGCTTTATTTTTCACTTTTTTTTTCTTTCACTTTTGTGATAAAGATTGGACTTCTCTGAAAAGAGGAGAAAGTAATTAATTATATTCAAATAGCCAAACTTTTGCTCGAAGTCCAGAAAGCTTTGGTTTGGAATATGTGATATCAAGACTTGATAAGCTGAAATAATTTGAAATGATTTAACATCCAAAAATGTCCATCTGATATTGTTTTAAATTCAAAGGAAAAAAGCATTAATTCTTTTATTATTTGAAGAAGAATGTATTCTATTTTTCTAATATAATTTTAAAATGTTTCTGTACTATTACTTCATTAGTTCATGTACCCAATAATATATATTCTTGATAGAAATCAACTTATTTTAAAATATCTACAGCAATCAAAATCTAGAATGTGTCTCAAATTACATTTTAATGTGCTAGTTCTCCACAAACACCATTTTCCTTTTTCCTCAGTAATAGAGGTGAAATGTACACATAGCTGCCTAATGAAGAATAGCGTTCTTCTGTCTTTCTCAAGCCACGTGTGGACATTTGCTTAGATTTTCAAGAGAAAATGTAAGCTGATATAAAATTTGCAACTTTCACCTCACTTGATTCGGAAAATCTCTGCATGTAGACTTCTGCCCTTTTTCCCTTTCCATGGACTGAATTGGCAATGATCGAAGTTGTTTTGAAACATAAAGATAAAGATATAAGGCATTAAATTGGCCAAAGGTCCTGAATGACTACTTGGAAGAACAGCCTGCAAAAGAGCCACAATCAAGTGGAAACCCACATTTCAGAAGGTCACAGGAGAACAACATACTTGTTTTCTTTTGTTCTTTAAACCATTGTAACATAGGGGTTTCTTTTTGCAGCAGCCTAAGATAATCTAATCATTTCGTTCTGAGATTTAAAGATTTAATGACTGGTCATTGCAAATATAAGATAATTGGGTCAAGGGAGTGATTATGAAAACTTAGGAAATAATTATCAAGGCGACTAAATGGTATTCAAATTGAGATTTCCTATGTGAAATATGATACCCTCTATTAAGGTGACAAGTCTGATCTGGTTTCAGAAACACTTTTCAATTTATTAACCAACTTTTCCAGTTTATTACATGTCATTTTAAAGGCAACGATTAACGTAAATTAATGCAAATATAAGGAGAGGCAAACTATGATCAAGATTAATTTTTAAAACCTCTGATATTTCCCCAGAAGTTAATGCAATAAGGATGAATCTCTTCTACAAGTTAAACATATGAAAAACTAAGTACATAAAAATTGAATTAAAATGTTGGCTGAATATCTCCCGGATGTCAAAAGGATTATGAACATTGCTTTCTTGAGTTAGCAAAGAAGACATATTTAAATTTATGGACAAGAAAATAATATTTTGAAAAGCATCAATAAATGGAGAGTTCTTGATGCTCAGAAATTTCTAATTCTTCATTACATTTTTAAATGAACATGAAATGGTGACAAGAGGTATTAGGAGAATGCTGCTATTGGGAGAAAAAAAGCCAAAGGCACCGTTAGAGGATCTAAATTTTCTTAATGGCAAAAGTATAGAATTATGCAAGGGTAAAAATGCAGAGAGCAATATAATTTACTTCTCGACAGAGAGTAGAGCTTCTGAGGGCTCCTAATCGCCAGTCCTAGCCTGATGATGTTAAAATGATGGAAGGAAAATAATTGCAGCACATTCATGTGTTTCCCCAGTGTAGCATCTTTTCCTAGTCCAGACTCTCCAGACTCGTCAAAAGTGATACCGATTTTCAAACTCTTACCTCATGTTTACACTATCAGGGAGGTAGTATCTTTCTTCTACCTTTATAGGTTCTTCTGGCTGCTCTAAGAATTAAATTGACATGAAAAATAACAGAAGAAAATCAAATTTGATTATGTATGTGCATAAGGAGTTCTCATAGATATAGGACCCAAGGAAAAGACCAATGCAGGCAGCTTTTGTACAATTTAGAGGACAAAATAATAACTTGAAGAGAATTTGACAGGACAAAGAAATTTGGGCTTGTTTGCTTAATTATTAAGGAATAAGTTGAGTTTGGGCTTGGGGTAGTAAATCAGTAAAAAGAAATAAATAAAACAAGGTTTATTTATACAGGCTTTTCAGTCCCCTATTCGCTACCTCTGGTGTTAACTATGTTTCTCATACTTCTGGTGCAGGGAAGGCACCTTTCATATGGGATAGTTTTTTTCTGTTTTCAGAGGAACATAGATGATCAGAGTGTCTTCTTTGTGCTGACTATTTTTTACATAACTTTAATTCAAAATATCAATATGCCACTTTGGCATATTTTGTAGGGACCGCACTAACCTCTAATAACACTATGCTAGATCTTCTAAATGCTTCTCAGAAAATTAACTCATTTAATACCCTCAAAAATCCCATGAGGTACCTTATTCTTAATTTACAGATGAGAACACTGAGTCCCAGAAACAAATGTATCCTGTCCATGGTATACAACTAGTCCAAGGTGAGGTCAAAATTCACCACAATGCACCCTGACCAGGAGATTAATCTCTATACTTTCGAGGTGAAAGACACTGAGCTGAGAGTCAAATCATTCAGATTCAGGCCCAAATCTGTTCTTAACTCTATTGGGATGCTACTGGGAGGCCGGCTTCACCTTCCTTGTATCGAACACTTTCTCCATTCAAGTCATGTCTGCATCTTCCATCTGTTTGCCCAAATACCACAGGCTGACTCCTTTGGCCTAGCAGCTTGTGCAGCCGCCGGATCTTAATGAGAAGATGGGTGGTTGCCAAACAGTCCTGGGATTTCGGGGCTGAAATTTCCTGGAATTCGAGCCTCTGCCAATTCCCGGTTGAACACGTCACATAAGCATGCTGTGACTCTCGTTCTTTTGAACGGTCCCCCAGCCCACCCAGGGAAGGGAACTATGTTACTGACAGTAACAAGGCGTTTCTGCTTTCACTCCCATGTGGACCTGGAACAGAGGGCAAGATGAACAGAAGCAAAATCAACACAAGAGAATTTAGAGAACATGACAATAGACCAGAGACTTGGGGCAGCAGGAAGACAATAATGTGTAAAGAGGCTGAGTGCCAGGGTGAATTTCAACTACCTGGCAGCTGTTGATGAGCACGCATCATACTAAATGGGAGTTGTCTCATGTGTTAACACACGAAATTTTCCTAAGTTACTGAAGACATGCATTTCAGTTAGTTTTCATTTGGTCAAAATGACAGACTGCAGCAGGGTTTGGGGTGCCAACATCCACCTGAGCTTGTTGCTTATGACAGAAATGTGGAAAAATTGGATCACTGTGTGGACTTGACCGGATGATTTTCAGGTGAGTCACAGAGATGGTAGCACAGGACATTGGTGTAAGGTGAGAATAAGTTGAAAATAACTGGCAGATCTGGTGCATGACCATTTCATAAGAACATGTCAAAAATGTGAATCCCCTGATTTGAAGAGGAATTGAACTCAAAACAGAGGGTTTTGACTCTCTTTGCATAGTCCACGTCTCAAATGCCAGAAGTTTTAGTGTGTAGTCCATTTTGAATCTAGTAGCCAGGAATGGAGATATGAGAAGAAAGCTGTGATGCTGACATTTTCCTAAAAGATTTCACCACACAAAAAAATGAAGTTTTGTGGAAAAATGAACGTTCTTGTCAAGGACAGTGGGTACTTGGGAGGCCACTGTCTCCTAAATATCTGGTGTAATGGTGGCTTACAGGACTCAGGCAGTTGCCAACAGTTGGATTTTTCTGCCATGTCAGGGCTTTTGACTCTGTCTAAAACTCTGCTATGATTCCTTCCTTAAGCAATTCCAAATATATAAAGAGCAATCCAGGAAACTCTGATTCTGTGAGGCCAACTTTTATAAGTGGTTCAAGGGCAGATGCTGGTCAAGTATGAGGTGAGAATGGAAGTGGGTGAGGGTGAAAGGGGCCCAGGGGATCAACTGTATAGTGATGGATGATAAAGAGTCCTCCTGAGCACAGCTGACTGCTAGTGACTGCTTGAATTTCAAGGCTGGCCACTAGAAAGGCAGGTCATCTCGGGCAACCGTGTTCCCACAAACACTGGAAATTCACCAACATGTCACAGGGAAAGGCTACAGTGAAGCCCGAAATTGCCTGGCAGCAAAGGAAAGCTTCTGTACTTACTCTATAGAAAAGCATGTGAGACAAGACACCACCAGTTCCTCCTCCTCAGCCATCGGGGCCCTCAGTCAGCTTTGAAATCAGGTGGACGGGGCCTGTTTGAGCCACAAACGGGGAGCTGGGCTCTTACCTCTAGATCTGAGGTGGATTCTGCCCTTAACCTGGGAAGGCAAGTAGCACATGAAGCTCCCACCAAATGTTCTTGGGCTGTGGTGTAGGCAGCAGTCCATTCGGGCAGATTTCTTTGATTCTGTTCTTGGACTCTTTGAAATTTAAATTCTTGATGTAAGCGTGGATGGAATTCAAGGTTATATTGGTTTGATGTCCACAATGTCATGATCTGATAGCTACAAACCTCATATTGTGCCCTCCGAAAAGTGACCAGCTATTGTTTGCCATCCAGCAAACTCTCACAATAGGGCTGAGAGGATTTCCCTCACATTTTACACCCTTCTTTCAGACAAGCCCCAGTCCAATGTTTACAAGTCTCTGTGGGAAAAAAATATATGAAACACTCAAACTCACCTGGACCCTGATATACACAAAGGACGATTTATGCTCACATGCTGATTTGCACTCACACTTTAACAAAGACACCAAACGCTCACATTATTAAACACCTGAAAATGTACCCAGACACCAAAGAACTTTTCTCACAGGCACACAAATGCCAACATTCACACATTTTACCTGCCTGGATATCCACACGGTTCCATCTCTCTCTCTCTCTCCACCTCTCTCTCTATCACACACACACACACACACACACACCCACACCCTCACTCATCAAATACAAACACATGGACTAGTACCAAACAAAACCCACACAGTGCTTATTTGAACTCTGTTCCCCTGACATTCCAGGACGTGGCAAATCTTCACAACACCCACAGCACGAAGGGCCGATGAGACTGGCCTTTGCTGTCCCTATTTGACCCCGATGCCAGCATCCATGCCAGGCCCTTATGAACATCTAGTTTTTCACTTCAGGGACGCTGAAGGACTGGGACTTCCGTACTCTCCTCAGCTCTCTGGCATGCTTTGCCGAGGGACAAAACTGAGTGTGCCTGTCGGAACGACTAGAGCAACAATGTGTGGTCTTGTTTTTTGAACCACTAGCCAGGCTGAATGAGACACCACCAAACTCCATGTCCCCAGAATTCTGTCCCAAGCTGCCCCACTATGGCTGGGCAGTGGGTCTGAGGCGGGCCTGTTCCCAGAAGCTGGGTGCTTTCTTGCTTCCTGCAGTCCATTCGTGGGAAGCAAGAGTGTCCAGGGTGAGAATGGGGGATAGGGAAAACTGGTCCAAAGTGGGTTGTGGTACAGGTGGGGTGAGGAACGTAGGCGTGGTTGTCAGGAGAAGAAGGTGGAAGAATGGGTGAGCAGGAACGTTGAATTGCCTGCGAGAGTTAAAGAAACTTAAAGGAAAAGGGGCATGGCCTGCTGGAAAATTCTCATGAGTTAGAATGGGACAGGGCATGAAGTTGGAAGCTGAGATAGATTGGCCAACGGAATGAGTAAGTCAGGAAAAATAACAGATCTTGAGGGTATTGGCTAGACACAACAAAAGCCTGGGGGAGGGGTGAGCCCACTGCCTGGCTGGCATCAAGCATATGTGCAATAGCTGTGACTTATTGAGAGCTAATCCTCCCTCCTAGGACTATGAATAGGTCAACTCACCTGAGCCAGTCCAGGGGACCAGAGAGGCTCAGTTGATAACAACTGGCCTCTACCCTGCAACAGCTCCACTCTGGGGTTTCGCCTGCCCTGGGCCTGGCAGCTTACCAAGTCTTGATATCATGTATTCCAAACTAAAGCTTTCTGGACTTCATGTTAAAGTTTGGCTATTTGATTACAATTAATTGCTTTCTCCATTTTCCAGAGAAGTCGAATTGTCTTCATCACAAAAGTGAAAGAAAATAAAAGTGAAAAATAAAGCATGGCAGGATGTAAATGAGAGTTTTAGAAGTAAACTAGCTTTGTGGAAGCTATCGAAAAGACTTGAGAGGTGCCATTTACTATTTGGCAAAACATTTTCCAATGTACCTGTCCTACCTAGACAGAGGAACAAAATCCATTGTTCTTTTTATAAAATTAAAAACATTTAAGCATTGAACAACTAATGCTTGGTTGCTAGAATATAGCAACAGACCCATTATCATATTTTCTAAAATATAATAACATCATAGTAAATACTTTAATGATAACTAAAGGAGAAAAACCTATTGGGTTGCCAGCTTTTTGGTGATAGATAATTATTAGGTTGGCTTACCAAAGCAAATGTAGCAATACGATAGAAAACCAAAATTTCATTTTGCATACTTAATTATTATTTCTTATTTCCATATTTAAAAACTTCCTTTTTGCTAATGGTTCTTTGAAAAATAAATAAAGAATGAAAGTGGTAAAATTAGTCAATGATTTTACAAAGACCACCCTAATCATTAAGTGAACTAATTTAGCTTGTCAAGATTAGAACAGAAATTTCTGTCATTATTTTTCATGTTTATAATTTATAATATTGGGATATTTTATATGTGTAGGAAAAAGATTTGATTTTTGTTTTTCTCAAATCCTGTGAACTAAACTCACTTTCTGATAGTCTGGCTTCAAGTAATTTTTCAGAGTAGGAGGAATCTCATAATAGGAAAGCAATTTGCCCCTACAGATAGATATTTACTTTTATAACGACCGGATATAAAGTAATTCTTAAGATAAGTATTCACTTTATTCTCTTCGGTCTCTATGGCAGTTGTCATAGTTGAAACAGACTCCTTTTGTTATTTCATAATCTCTTCTAACCAGTCTTAACTTGAGTCATTTAATTACGTTAAATAAAGGATCGAGACATTATTTGCTTTATCTGTCATTAAATGAACTTCTGTATTTTCTAGGGCGCACTGAGTTCCTCTTCAAATTTTTAAAGAATATAACTCTTCAGACTGTATAGTATTTATTTATATTATTAATTATATTATTCCTTAATATCTTATAGAATTGTAAACAGCATTCACATTTTTTAGAAACATATGCACAACACAGAATTCCAAAATTGTAACGAATCTTTATTTTAATGCATTATTAATGTTGTATTTGATTCCTTCAGTTTTCCTTTCTGAGAAAAAAAGAAATATCAGTAATTTCAGTGCCTTTGACTTCTCATGCCCTAATAATTGTTTATTTACTTTTCCTCACCTCTTCTTGAAACAAATTTCTTAAGGAATTAATGGTTAATGGCATTTTCTTTATCTTTTGTTATTGAAACACCTCTTCTTTGTCAAAATCATCTCCAGATGGCTTTGATATCTTTTTCAATGAATTGAGTTCAAGTATTATCTCCTCCCCCAATAAATAAGCATTAATTTCAAATTATTACCCTTCAGGCAATCATAGTCTGCTGTGTCTTTTAAGTAACTATGCTGTCATTTAAATAAGCTTCTGCATGATGGGCAGAAAGTTCTCAATTCATAATGAGCTGGCAGATAAGTCATGTGTCTTCCAGGAAGGGACCTGCCTTAGCATTTCTGCTTTTCTCATTTGGTATCTGCAAGCAGCACTTAGGAAGCACGACCTTTATGTAAATACAGCGGTAGATTTCAGAGGACAGCCACAGGGACATTCGTCAGTGTGCTTCCTATAGCTGGAGATCTGTGAGGTACACTCTCATTGCTAGCATATGTCCATATCTGAAGAAAGGTTTTCAGTCAATTACGCATTTAGGTCTTTTGGAAAATAGTTGTACTGTCATGATCAGAAAATACATTGCATATCTTTCATTTAATCCATTTTTACATCCAATTTTTAATAGTAAATCAAATAGGTAATATTAGTTTAGAATAAAGGGACACTTGCAGGTCAAGTGAGCATTTAGAAGACTGACATTTCCCCTCCATCTCAGGATGATGGACTAAGACTTACACATCCTGGATTCACTTGTCATCTGCTTTAGAGGGAAATATCATGGAAAGGTCAATACATCTGGAAGAGATCATAGAGTATAAATGTGAATATTGATTTTGAGTGGGAAATGCAGTATCTCACACAGTTTACCATAAATTTTATTAAAGACAGTTGTTTACAACTTCTCCAAACAAATGTGCTAGCAATATAGTCATACATTTAGTGTTTATTTAAAATGGAAAGTATCAACTTTGATTATTAAACTATTAAAATTTGCATGGTTTAATGCCACACTTATGTTCATTTTAAAGGATTCATATATTCTAAAATGAATTTTCTATAAAAACCAATTCAATATTTTTATTTTTATATATATTAAAAGAGGCAAGTATACCGAACATAATTTTATTAATCTCTTAAACAAGTAGATATTTTGCTAACCTTTAGAAAACATAGAGTCATTTTCAATTTCTAACATTACTTAAACAATATATCAAATCCAAAATAAGAATACTATATGTATAATTATGTTAACATTTAAAAAAATTCATATCCCCTGAGTGAAGAAAGTAATCTTATCGGTTCCCTATTAAAGTAAAAAATTCACCTTCTGCTAATTAATGTAAATTGTTCTAACAAATGAAAAAGCAAAAATTTTATACAGTTTATATTTAAAAATATGTTTTTTGAGTCATTTTTTTTGAAGAATAAAAAATAGAGTTGATTTTATAAAGAACTATAAAAGACTTAGAGTCCACCTCCCGATATGCCAAAACTGAGAAAAAGCATAATTTCAAATATAGACATTCATGTTTATAGACTATAAAGAATGAAATCAATTTTATAACAAGGCCACAGAAATGGTGTTTTGGAAGTTCAAGTCAATATCTCATTATTCAAGAGATTTAAAATTATCCTATTCACTGAGGAACATTGCCATCATTCTTATATAACCCACACCAGTTTGGACTGAGGGATTTTTAATGAGCAAGTACAATATTTCAGGGAGAACTATTGGTCTTGATTTTAAAGATTGAAAAAATCTATCTGTAAACTATTACTACAATATAAAATAAATCCACATTCAGAGAGCATCACTTGTTTGATAAGACTGATTTCTATTTTAATTTATATTTATTGTCTAATATGAGTGATGACAGTATGTGAAGATCGACTTTTTTGCATTTTTAGGACACTACAAAAATCTTGCTACAGAGATCGGTAATTTTGCCTCTTTAACTATTGAAAGTGTGACGTTTACAAATGATATTCCTAGGTCTGGTCTCATGAAACTACTAAGTCAGAATCGTTAAGTATGTTCCAAAAAATCTGAAAATATTAATAAGTTCTTCAGCTAATTCTTATGGTTTTAAAGTTTGACAGCCAATAGCTAAGAGAGAGTAGATAAACTCTTTTGAGAACAATAAATGAAACAAACACACACAAAGACATCCTTAATGAGATGTACCTTTCATATAGTTTTCTGAACCTGAGGAATTGTTTTTGACTTCGGGGCTTCTATTTTTCTGTCTTTAAGGTGAGGAATCTACATGGATCCAAATAGAAGCAAAACTCTTAGCAACAGTAAGCATAGTTTGGGAAGGATGTAAAAAGCAATGTCTAAGCATTTGATCCTTTCTTAATTTTCTTACCTAAAATCCATTTAAGAATTCTGGAAGAGCTGGTATCTCTTTTCTGCTCTCTGTCTGTTGTAAACAGTTTTCCTCAGTGAAATATGTAAAATTAAATCACCCTGATGAAATTACTCCAACGTTACAAATAATAGGAGTTCTAGTCAGTGGTTTTTTGTCTGTTTGTTTTGTTTGTTTGTTTGTTTGTTTTGTATTTTTTTTCTATTTTCATTAAATTCCCTCGTAGTACATAGAGAAACCTTTTCTTAATTGGTACTGATTTGCGAATATATTAAATGCTAACATGTGAAACTAAATTAGATTTTTCTTTCAGTAGAAGGAAAGTAATAGAGCTTGATCGAATCACAGTGTAGCTTTATAAAATTTATTTACAAGCACTTTTATATACTAAACCACATGGCATTTAAAAGAAGTATGTTTCACATACAACATTTACTTTTATTATTACTACAAGATAGTAGATTTTAAATTGTAGAATAATTGTGTCATCTATATGTAAAATGTCAAATCTGAGTCTAACATTTGAAAATTGCAAATTCCGTTATTTTAGTACAGCCATTATTCAGAGGAAAAAAATAATAAAAAATATGTAATTGAGAGAGATTTATTGTACTCTATATTTTAAAAAAAGAATCAATTGAAATGTTAAATAGATATCTATGAATTAATTTATTCATCTGTGATAAAATTATGTGGTAGTATTTTGCATATATATTCTCTAGCAGTTACCTTGCCTGGGTTGTACTTTATCTGCAAAGATTTACTTATAAACAAGGGATTTGGACTCATTTTGATCAATTTTCTTCAACCTAAAATGCAGCTGTTTGTATTAAATCCTTACAATATTATATGATTCAGCAATGAAAAGCATCAAGCCACAGATGGTATATGAGAAGCTAAAGTATATATCATTAAGGAAAGAAGCCAGTCCAAAAATACTATCTCCTGACTATATGATTTAAACTACTTACATTCTGAAAAAGGCAAAAGTATACAGACAGTAAAATGATCAGTGGTGGCAGATTCAGGGGATGGGAAGGATGAATAGATGAAGAACAGGAGATTTTATTTGGTCACCAAAACTGCCCTCCCTGTATGCTACAGTAATGGTTGATATATGACATTATACATGCATCTAAACTCTGTAACACATACAACACAAAATATGAAGCCTCGTGTAACCTGCAGACTTCAGTTAATAATGTATCAATATCGGGTCATCATTTGGACCAAATGGATCATATCAATGGAAGACATAAATAATAGCGGAAACTGGAGGTGGATGATGCACAGGGAATTCTATACTTTGCTCATTTTTTCTTGAAATCTAAAACTACTCTAAGCAACAAAGTTTAATAATCTTTCAAAATATGCAGCTATTTTACATGTGAAATTTAGGAGTGATGGGGACAGTGCAAACAGTAAGATAATGAAGTAATAATAGTTAAATTCGATATCTATTAAAACTGAGGGTTTTAATTGAATTATTATCTAGTCTCCTTTTAAGTATTAATTTAGGTAACTTTAAGTTTCAGTCTAATTTGTGGGATTTGTGTAAGATGGCCAATAACGCCCAAACTGTTGCTTTTGAGAGAAAAATAGGAGTTAGCACTGCCATCAGGAGTATGTCAGTTACATATGTATCTAACCCAACTCAGATAAACCTTGTGAAAGAGCTCTGCTGAAGGCTTTCCTGGATGACATTTTTAAATTATGATACCATCTGTCTCTCCAATGTTCTAGGTCCCTATCTGTTAAAGATATAACCATTTCCTCAAGCATGATGTTAGCCGTCTTTTTCTGGACAGTGGGAATCCAGTTGATCTCTTGACTCTTAAGCTTCATCACTATGGCTATATAGTTCCAGTACCTGTTTCAAGTGCCACTTTTATTGTAAAAGCTTTTTCTCCATTCTATCAGCAGTAAATCTAGCTTTAAAAAGTAGAATTCTTGAGTTTCAGACACTCAGCAGCTACATGTTTTAAAAGTGTTAAAAAGTCAATTGGAAGAGGATTAATGATGCACTCTTTATTATAAAATAATAAATTACGATGATACGGATTAATATCAAGATAAAGATTTTTTAAAGCCTTTTAAGAAATCCTTTATTTGGCCATAATTCTATGCTTCTGAAATTAATCAATAGATTTGGATGATACTCAACAGAAAGAAAAGAGGATATGGTAAAACATTATATCACACTCGAAATGGTAAAACTGGAAAATACCTTTCAGATAGTTTACTCTAAGACATAAATAGTCAGTCGGCTCATAGATCAAGCCCATAGATCAAACCAAGTCAGATGAAGCTTTAAAGTGAAGACTTCCATTGCTTGCCAAATGTGAAAGTTTATGGAATTCATATAAAATTTTCAATTTAATTTGCCCTTTAAAATCAAGGTGAGCGTACATTATTGCATAGGAGTTAAATAGAACATGCAGGGTCCAGTTCTTCTACCACTTTCCTCATGAATTTATGTTCAGTTCATTCTATTCAATTTTGATATCTTTCTAGCCTCTCTGCCATTGGATTTTATGGATCTTGACTTCTTTTTGCTTCATTTTGTATTAAAATTATATGTGACTCCAAACGGAATATGTAATTTGCCCCAATCATGTAACTGGTACTTTCCAGGGCATAGAACAAAATAAAATGGGTCTTGCTTACTTGGCAAAGAATAGAACAGAATTAAAATTTTACAATCTAGTGCTCATTATTATAGCGTTCATTCAATTTAGCCTGGAGAAAATGGCATTTTTATGGTATGTTTTTTTTTCTGGTAGAAAGAAATATGTTGGAACAATTAAGACAAAGGTTACTGAAGAGATACTATGCCTAGAAGTAAATCAGTTTTAAATATTTACTAACAAAGAAAATTGGAAATGCTTTTAGTGGTATGAATTGGATGTAAATTCTGTCTTAAATTACGGCAGTTAATTTTTCTGCTATTAATCATTTCTGTTGTTATTGAAGAAAAATACACAGGAAATATTATTTTCCAAGTTTGAAATAAAAGATGGCATTTTTTTATGTTAAAGCTGAAAGTTAGCTGCAGACTTTATATTTCTATACTTCATAAGGATCAATAAACTAAATATGGAAAGCACAAAATCTAGCTCTTACCTCATGTAATAACAAGACAGACAAGTAAACAATTTAAGCAATGTCTAATTCTACAAAAAAGACTTTTAGGTTATGAAAATTATTCCAGAATATGACTAGCATATATTTTCTTATATCAAAGTTAAGTTGTATGCAATTTGATCTGTCACAAGTTAGCAATTCATTGCTCTTATTATTGAAGCCATGTATATAAGCTATCTATTGCAGCATAGCAATATTAATACAATCTTAAGTTAAAAAGCACACACATCATCTCGAAGTTTCTGTAGGTTAGAAAATAGTCACCTGTTTTCTCTGTTTCATAGTCTCATACAACTTTGAAATGAGGGTTTGGCCACTGCTAGTTTCTCATCTGAGGCTTGACCGGCGAAGAGTACATTTCCAAGCTCATGTGGATTTTGCTAGGATTCAGATACTTGTGGGATATTGGACTGAGGGCCTCAGTTCCTCGCTGACTATTGGTCAGACGTCACCTTCACTATCCTGTCACATGGATGACTCCATGTATTCACTTCATTATATCCAGCAAAGGAAATAGAGTCTTTTAGAAAGAATGATGTTATAAGCTATAACCATATGTTACATAATCACTGAAGTTACATCCCATCTACTGGGACAATTTCTATAGGTTAGAAACAAGTCTCTCTCTGGTTCTCATGCAAGAGGAAAGGATAGAAAGACCAGTAAGGGGAGATTATCGAGGTTCTTTTTAGAGATTATTGTGTTTCCATAGCTTTTTCATTTTAACCCTTTTCAGGTTTTTCTTTCAAAATCGCCATGGTAAACCTCGAAGCAATGTGACCAACAGCGTATTGTCTTCGTGTCTCTTTATAATCCAAAATGTCATACAGTGGATCTATTCATAAGCAAAGCAGTCCATCACAACCAACCTCAGTGACTTTTGTAAATGCCTTCCTTTTTATGGTAGCCTACCCTTATTTTTTATTTGAAGTTAACATTGTTATGCTTTGTTCAGGGAACTGACACTATGACAATGAATAAATAAATTGCTTATAGAACATAATTGTGTTATCTCGGATATTTTACTTAAAATAAGTTTCTGACATGTTTTTCATGAAGTAGGCGGGACACTTTGATTGGAAGTGATAGAAATCTTAGATAAAGGAGAAATAAAAGAGAATTTATTTGTTTTTCCCTAAAGGACATGATGAGTTCACCAAGCGTTAAGTATAGCAACATTTAAAAGTATATAGGATCTATTTTCATCACTAAGTTATTTCACTTATGTTAGTATTATTATCAAGAAGAACCTACGTATAGGGTACAAACATCAAAATCCTAGCCAAAAAAACAAAACAAAAAAAACAAGAAACCAACATAAATACCTTATTTTCTTCCCTAATAATTAACAGTAAAAATTCTGGGCCTGACTTTCATTGGCTTTGTATGAGACATTTATCACACACGAACATTGAGCAAAGAGGATAAATAAAGTGTCCTTACTGGCCAGAGATAAGTCATGTGTCTATCCATATCATCTAGATATTGGGTCAGTCCTACACAAACCAGTTAGACTGAGAATGGAGGAGGTACGATTATTCAAGCAATATCTAAATACTGTTAACAAAGAAAGGAGAAAAGATACAGGAGAGTAAAGTAAAATGAGATATATTTATTGACCCTAAAATTAATATATGGACCACCATCAGGTGCTGGAACATCTATAAATACGATAGATTGCTTCACATTTAGTTAATCAATATATACACTATAGTTCCAAAGAACATAGCAGTTTGGACAAGATGTTTATGAAAGTTAATTTTCCTGACTATATTTGTGCCTTGTTTTTTTTTTTTTATAATTCCCCAGTGCAATCAAGATTAGAAGAACTGGGCAAATGAAGATAAAAATGTAAGGTGGTATTAAAGGAATAAGTATTTAAAAAAGAAACATGTGAAAGACATACCAATAGAATTAATCTTATCAGTTTGGGAAAAGAAGCTAAAAGTTATTAGAAATCAAAGGGGTAGATAGATGGACTAGAATACAAAAAGGCTGGAAGACATTGTAAAAATTTTGTATTCAGTAATCTTCCAAATCTATTGAAGCTAGATAATACAAATACCAGTGAATTATAAAAGTGAGATTATTTGCATCATTTTTGAAAAAAAGTTATGATAGCCACTGACAAATATATAAGGAAATTGAGATTGAAGCAATGTGTTTTTGAAAATATATTTTTGAAATTAGTAAATAGTATGGTACTGGGTACATATTGTGGCTATAGTTAAATAGAACAAATGAATTCAAAATAAATATGAATTCTGAGATGCCATCTATTCAAATACTTTTAGTACAGTTACAGCTTTACAATAAAGCTCCAATAAGAATCAGAAAGAAATATTTGGAAGTCATTTGCTTAACTATGATAACATCAGCAACATAATACTAACATTTTACTTTAGCAAAAGTAGCAAATTGTATCCCTCTATTGCTTTCAGTCCAGAAGGTGCTTTAGAGACTAGTGAAAATAAGTTTGTATGACAGATAATAAAGTAGTAGAGCAGTGTGTACCATTTGAAATTAAAAACAATGTAGGTGACAAGATATTCTTAAAGGAGGATTTGCATGATTTGGAACACAGGTTTTAGGGCTGGAGTCTTAGTGTAGTACTTCCTTAAAAACTTCAGACAATAATGTTATTCAATAAGCCCACAAAAAACTAACACATTTTATTATGAAATTCAGGACTTTATCATGGCAATGGGGACAATAAAAAATTAGCAATTTTCTCTAAACTTGCAGACTTCCTCCAGTAAGTGAATTTGCACCCAGAAGGACCAGTTGGTGTAATTTCTGCTGTGGCCATCCAGAGTATTGTGTACTCCATTGTTTCAGGAAGTGAAGAGGATAAGTGAAAAGGATGTTCATTCAGTTGGTATTTTAGCCATAAACCAGACAACTTGGATTTGAAATTAATTTCAAGGTGAATTATCATTTACTCTATATTTCTAATAAAAACATATCTGACACATGAATTGGCAACTATATGCTGAATCTGACTAAAAGTTCAATTATAGTAACAAAAGTGATTCCCCCACCCCCATCCAGGAAATACTAAATATTCAATTCTGGAAGCCTTCTCCTCCTCTCATAGGGATATTTCATGACATTTCTTCAAAATTAATGCATCTTACTTTCAGCTTTAAGTCATAATTATTGCCTTATAGGAATCTCTTCCCGCTGTTCTGTACCATCCAAGACCTGTATTCCATGTCCTACCTTAAGTACACTCAAATAAACTTTAAAATCATAAATAATTATGAATACCCTAAGAGCCATATCCATCCATGATAAAAGATATTTATAGTGTATAATATTTCCTCAGGTAGTTAAATAGACATACAATTAATAACTGTAAGTAGGTAAATCATTTAAGTTTTGTCTATCCATCATGGTTCACTGAGACTAGAATTGTTTGTGAGCCTCTAGGAATAAATCCAGAGCTAATACCTTCTCAACAATTCTTTGTTTCATCTACTTTCTACAGCTTAGTTGCCCTCTGTTTTTTCCTAGTGATAAGCTGGATGGCCTGGCATGATATGGGTAGTTCAAAAAATTGTTAATATATATTTAATAAAAACATAAATGTTAAATATGTAATGAATGAATGAATGTTAATTCTATTAAAGCAGTTTGCAAGGAAATTATAAAAGCTTCTTTCCAGAACTTCAACAACCAAACATTACAAGAAATCGCTGTCCCTGAAGCAAGTGGTCAACATCATAATTTTCTTATTGCTTTCTTCTTTGTTTTTACTGTAATGCTGTGCCTCCTCTATAAATATCGCTAGACTTCCTTCTTCCTTCCAGCTTCCAACATCTGAATGAAGTTTTGATTTCTCAAGCTGTTCTGTTACTTCCTTTCTCCTTTTTTTTTCTATTAGTGGAAAGAGAATACTAGAAGTTAGGTTTTTATTTCAAATAAACAGACTTTATAGCTATAGCTATCACAGAAAACTGAAGGCAGCTAGGGCGAGATGTGATCAACTCTCATTTGACTATGTTGCATTTAAGATGTGTGCCACATCCAAGTAAAAATATCCAGGAAGCAACCAAACATCCAAAATGTGTTCAAACTATACAAAGTAGCTTTAAAATGTCCCCACCCATATGAGGCAATATAACACTAGGGATTGAGACATGATTATGGAGCAAGCATACCTGGGCTTGAATCTCTGGCACCTGTATCCTTGAGTAAGTCAACTGTGAATCAGCTTCCTTTATGTAATTACGGGTACAACACTACTTACTCCAAGATTTTTGAGTAAATTACGTAAAGTGCTTAGAATGCTGTGCATCATGTAAACTGCTGTACATAAATATCTATCCCTGGTTGAAATAAAAAAGGTAGTCTAGTTCCAAACTATCACAAATACGATTACTTTCTGAGTCATGTTCTATGAAAGGTGGAAGCAAATGTAACTCACAAAGAACAGGGGACTTTAAACAATCTGTTTCTAAGTACCAGGCTTCAAAGGCAAGTTCCACATGCTTGAAACACAGCCATTTACGGCACAATTAACAGTTATCAACTTTCTCTGAGCTTAAATATAATTCAACAGATGCCATTTCCTAACCAATGGACTACACTTTGTTGCACAGTAAACCACCTCACATCTTTCAGCAAGAAAACACAGTAAATTGTAATAATAAAGACATCACCCAATGAATTAGGATGGTTGGTTTTCTTTAAAGATTTCTTTGGGGGAAGGGACACCTATCAATTAGAGGTCTTCTATTTTATTTTATTTTTTCAAAACTATGATGCCATGAATTCATAGAGAATGGGCTCCAGCAACTCAGGTTCCTTTCTATTCATTCTCGCAAAATGTGCTTGTCAGGGTGGAGCAGGCTGGCACTTGAGTTGATCCCAGGTACCTTTCATTTGGCTTCCTTCTTCTTTTTGATCACTTTTCAGGAAGCAATCACGGCTATTAGAGCACTTAATATGCTCAATATATACTTTAATTCTCTTGGCAAGAATCTTGCCTTTAAATTGTTTGTTTACAACTACGTCTACTGTATGCTGTGTGACATTGTAAACTCTTCCAGTTTTGCCGTGATAACATTTGTGGGTCATTCTTTTTTGAACAGTGCCCCGTCCCTTGATGTCTACAATATCACCTTTCTTGTAGATTCGCATGTATGTAGCCAAAAGAACAACTCCATGTTTTCTAAAAGGCTTAGAGAATAAATGACGGGTGACTTTCCTCTTTCTCTTTGTCTTGGTCATTTTGGCAAATTACCGAAAGATGGCAGTTCTGGCCAAATGGCTGTTCTGATATTTTCTTTCTGTGATTCTATCAGTTCTAGTCCTTGAAGATGCCAGAGTGGCTCTACTTATTACCCTTTTTTCCCTCACAATGACTATTTTTTACAATTAATTCATGTATTTATCAATTTATTCAACAAATATTTGTTAATTCACTTAACAAATGTTTATTGAGCATCTATTACATAATAAGTATTCTCCCAGCCATGAGGAATAGAGCAATGAAAAAAAAAGATCCTTGTCCTCACATACTTTAACCACCCAATAAGTGGAGTTAGACAATAAAAATTATTAAACTGATAAATATATAGCATTTAGCTAGTAATAAATGCTGTGGAGAAAACTAAAGTGAGGAATAGACCAGTGATATGAGAAGTAGGATATTCTAAAATATCCCAAAGTGCCTCGCTCTTTGGGATAGATTATGTGTTCATAGCAGAATATGCAGAATAATGAGATGCATTGCATCATAAAAAGCATAATAATCTAATAAGTTCATAAATGACTAACTAAAAAATTTGTATGTTTTTTAATACAAAATTTCTGAAGTCTTTTAGTACAATAGAGTGCCATCTGAATCCATGGTGAGGGGAATAGTATGCATTGCTCCAAAATGTAATTGAGTATAGAAACATTAACTTCAGGGGAATTAAAAAAAAATACTAGAATTTCAAGGCATGTGCTTAGAACTGACGATCATTTCTGAAACATAATTTCCAAAAGCCAATATGTTATCACTTTTATGATTACTCTAATTATGCATAGGTGCTTTTTTTTAAATCACAGCGCCTTTTATTTTTATTTATTTTTATTTTTATTACGTTTATTGGGGTACCATTAGTTAATACGATTATATAATTTTCAGGTGTACAGTATAATTTGACGTCTATATATTCTGTTGTATGATGACCACCCAAACCAGTTTCCTTCAGCTACCATATATTTGCTCCCCTTTATCCACTTCACCCTCTCCCAAACTCCCTATATTTGACATCCTTTACCACATATACCTCTCTCCTCTTCCTCCACCACCACCTACTAGTCCATTGTCCATTTCCCTGAGTCTATTTGTCCTGTTTATTTGTTGCTTTTAGGTTTATATCCCATATATAAGTGATATCATATGATTTTCTACTATTTCGGTCTGGTTTATTTCACTTAGCATGATTATCTCGAGGTTCATCTATGTTGTTGCAAATGGCAGTACTTCATCTCTTCTTATGGCTGAGTAATATTCCATTGTGTGTGTATATATATATATATATATATATATATACACACACACACACACATATATATATATGCATTGCTTGCAAATATATTTTCCCATTCGGGTATGTGTGTGTGTATATGTATATATATATATATATATATATATATATATATATATATATATATATATACCACTGCTTCTTTAGCCAGTCATCTATCATAGGACATGTCGATTGCTTCCATGTCCTAGCCACTGTGAATAACGCTGCTGTGAACATCGGTGTGCAAATATCCTTTTGGATATGGGATTTCAACTCTTTGGGGTAAATACCCAGTAGAGGGATTGCTGGATCTTATGATAGATCAATTCTTAGTTTTTTTTTGTGGAAACTCCATGCTGTTTTCCGTAGTGGCTGTACCAATTTGCAGTCCCTCCAGCAGTGTATGAGGGATCCTTTTTCTCTGTATCCTCTCCAACATTTGTTAATACTTGTCTTGTTGAGTATAGCTATTCTAACAGGTAAGATGGTATCTCATTGTGGTTTTCATTTCTATTTCCCTAATAGCTAGCAATGTTGAGCATTTTTCATGTTTGTAGGTAATTTGTATGTCCTCTAGGGAGAAGCGTTCAAGGCCTCTGCCCAGTTTTGATTGGATTATTTGAATTTGTTGTTGTTGTTGTTGTTGTTATTGTCTTATATGAGTTCTTTGTATATTTTGGATATTAGGCCCTAATCAGAGGCATTGCTTGCAAATATATTTTCCCATTCGGGTAGTTGTCTCTTTACCTTGTTGAGGATTTCTTTGGCTGAGCAGAAGCTTTCAAGTTTGATGTCGTTCCATTCATTTATTTTTGCTTTATTTCCCTTGCCTTTGAGGTCAAATTCATAAAATTCTCTTTAAGTTCATGGTCCTTGAGTTTTGTTTCTATGTTTTCTTCTATGCATTTTGTTTTTTAGGTCTTATATTCAGGTCCTTAATCCATTTTGAGTTAATTTTGGTGTATGGTGATAGACAACGGTCTAGTTTCATTCTTTTGCAGGTGGCCTGTCAATTTTCCCAGCACCAATTACTGAAGAGGCTTTCCTTTCTCCACTGTATGTTTTTGGCTTTTTGTTGGAAATTACTTGCCTATATAAATACGGACTCTCAATTCTATTCCGCTGGTCAGTGTTTCTGTTTTGCTGCCAATACCATGCCGTTTTCATTACTGCCGCTTTGTAGTACAGTTTGAAGTTGGGCAGAGTGATGCCTCTAACCTCATTCTTTTTTTTCTCAGGATGGCTTTGGCAATTCAGGATCTTTTGTGCTTCCATACAAATCTGATGATTTTTTGTTCTATTTATTTAAAAAATGCCAATGGGATTTTGATGGAGTTTGCTTTAAATCTGTATAATGCTTTAGGTAATAAGGTCAATTAGAACTATGTTGATCCTTATAATCCAAGAACAAGGAATATCTTTCCATTTCTTTCTATCTTTTTTGATTTCTTTAAATAGGGACTAGTGGTTTTCATTAGATAGGTCCTTCACATGTTTCGTTAAATTTATTCCTAGGCATTTTATTCTTTTTTTTTGCAATTGCAAAAGGAATTATTTTTCCACTTCTTTTTCTGATGCTTCATTATTAGAGTATAGGAATGCTATGGATTTTTGAACGTTGATTTTTGTATCCTGAGACTTTAATGTATTTCCTTATTATTTCTAGTAGTGTTCTTGTGGAGTCTTTAGGGTTTTCTATATAGAGAATCATGTCATCCAAAAATAGTGACAATTTGACAATTTGGATGCCTTTTCTATCTTTTTCTTGCCTTATTGCATTCGCAAGGACCTCCAATGTTATATTGAATTACAGTGGTGATATTGGACAGTCCTACTTTGTTTTTGTTCTTAGAGAGAAGGTTTTTAATTTTTCACCATTAAATACAATGTTGGCTGAGGGTTTGCCATATATGGCCTTTATTATGTTAAGGTTCTTTCTTTCTATACCAATTTTGTTAAGTGGTTTGATCATAAATGGATGCTGTATCCTGTTGAAGGCTTTTTCTGCATCAATTGATAGGATCATATGATTCTTATTTTTAATTTATGTGGTGTATCACATCAATCGATTTGCATATATCGAACCATCCCTGTGGCCCTGGGATGAGCCCATTTGATCATGGTGTATAATCTTTTTAATATGTTGCTGTATTCGCTTCACTAGTATCTTATTTAGGATTTTTGCATCTGTGTTCGTGAGAGATATTGGTGTGTAGTTTCCTTTTTTTGTGTTATCTTTACCAGGTTTTGGTATCAGAGTAATATTGGCCTCATAAAATGAGTTGGGAAGTTTTGCCTCCTCTTGGATTTTTTGGAAACGTTTGAGGAGAATAGGTATGAAATCTTCTTTGAATATTTGGTAGAATTCACTGGTGAAGCCATCTGGTCCTGGACTTTTACTTTGTGGTAGGTTTTTGATGATTGTTTCCATTTCCATACTGCTGAGCAGTCTATTTCAATTTTCCAGATCTTTTTGATTCAGTCTAAGAAGATTGTATTTTTCTAGATATTGGTCCATTTCTTCCAGGTTATTAAATGTGGTGTTATATACTTTTTCATAGTACTCTTGCATGATCCTTTGTTTTTCTGCGATGTTAGTCATAATTTCCCCTCTTTTCTTTGATTTCATTTATTTGTGTCCTTTCTCTTTTTTCTTGAGTGAGTCTATCCAGGGGATTGTCAATTTTATTAACCTTCTTAAAGAACCATCTCTTGGTTGAATTTATTTTCTCTATTATTTTTTAGTTTTCAATTTCCTTTATTTCTACTCTAATTTTGATTATTTCTTTCCTTCCGCTGCCTTTAGGTCTCATTTGTTCTTCCTTTCCTAGTTTTTTAAGATGAAGCATTAGGTTGTTTATTTGGGCTCATTTTTGTTTTTGGAGATAGTCCTGTAATGATATGAACTTTCCTCTTACGACCGCTTTTGCGGTGTCCCAAAAGGTTTGATATGTTGTACTATCATTATTATTCATTTCTCTGTATCTCTTGATCTCTCTATCTATTTCTTCTCTGACACTGTCGTTTTTCAGTAGCATCCTGTTTAATCTTCCTGTATTTGTGGTTTTTCCTGATTTCTTTTTGCAGTTCATCTCTAGTTTCGAAGCATTATGATCAGAAAAAATGGTCGATATGATTTCAACGCTCTGATATTTGTTGAAGCTATCTCTGTGTCCCAGTATGTGGTTGATTCTTGAGAATGTTCCATGTGTACTAGAGAAGAATGTATAAGCAGCTGTTTTGGGGTGGAAAGCTCTGTATATGTCAATTATGTCCAGTTGGTCTAATGTGTCGTTTAAAGATGTTATTTCTTTATTATATTTCTGTTTGGATGATATGTCTATATCTGACAGTGGGCTTTTTAGGTCCTCTACTATGATAGTGCTTTGATCTGTTTCTCCCTTTAGTTCTGTTAGTAATTGCTTTACATATTTCAGGGTTCCCTGATTGGGAGCATAGGTATTAATAAATGTTATGTCTTCTTGGTGCATGATTCCCTTTCTCATTATCAAGTGTCCTTCAGTATCTTTCTTTACCTTTTTCATTTTGAAGTTTATTTCATCCAATATTACTACTGCTATTCCCTCTTTTCTCTGAATGCCATTTGTTTGAAATATCATTTTCCGCCCTTTCTCTTTGAGTTTATATTTGTCTCTGGAGCTGAGATGTGTCTCCTGGATGCAGCATATGGTTGGGTTTCTTTTTTTTCCTTTTGATCCAATCTGCAACTCTGTGCCTTTTCTTGATGAGTTCAGTCCATTTACATTTAGAGTGATTATTGAAATATGAGGTCTTCTTATACCCATTTTAATGTTTTACTTTCTGGTAGCTCAATGTTTCCATTGCTTCATTGACCTTGTGTTTCTATTTTCTTTATTTTAGTTGGCTATTGTGGGTTTTGCCTCTGATTCTTCTTGTTTTATGTTATATACTTCAGTTCTGACTCTAAGATGTGTGGTTAACATTACAAATATGAAAAAGATAGTTATTTATATACAGTTGTCCATTTTCTTCTGTGTGCGCCTTGTCTCCTTTCCCCTTTGCGAATTTGGATTCTTGAATCCTCCCCTTTTCAGTCATTGTTACTTCAATTTGTTTCTATGTATGCTGAACATTTATTACTATCTTGCTATAGCAATTCTCATCTTACTATTTCAGCTTAAACTGCCCTGTTCTTAGTAAGGGTTGCACTCCTCTGCTTCTATTTGCCTCATAGTCACTTTACTCCTAATTATGTATATTTTGTTGTTATTTTGTTTTAGGCGAGCTGACCCCTTTCAGAATTTCCTGTAGTGCGGGCCTCGTAGTGGACAATTCCCTCAATTATTGTATGTCTGAAAAGGTCTTAATTTCTCCTTCAGAGCTAAAGGAGCGCTTAGCTGGATACATTATTCGTGGATGGTAGTTCCTTTCACTTAATAGTATACATTTTTTATTCCATTTTTTTTCTGGCCTGTAAGGTTTGTGCTGAGAAATCTGACGATAATGTAATAGGCTTTCTTTTATAGGTTACCATCTTCTTCTCCCTGGCTGCCCTGAGAATTTTATCTTTGCCATTGATTTTTGATAACTTTAATACAACGTGTCTTGGTGAAGGCTTTTTTGGGTTGAGATAATTGAGTATTCTGTTGACCACTTGAATTCCAAGTTGCAGTTCATTCCTTGGATTGGGGAAATTCTCTCCCACTATTTGTCTGAGAATGTTTTCTAGTCCCTGCTTTTCCTCGCCTTTGGTAATGCCCTTTATTCTTAAGTTTCCTCTCCTGATGGTATCAACTAGTTGTTGTATTTCTCTGTCATTATTTATCATTCTTCAGTTTCTCTCTTCTTCCTTCTGATTTATTTCTAGATTTCTGTCCTCGATATCACTGATCTTTTCCTCCATTTGGTCTACTCTATTTCCCAACCTTGCTATGTCCTTTTTCGGCTCATTAGTGTGTTCTTCATCTCCAAGATTTCTATTTGGTTCTTTTTGAGGGTTTCAATCTCCTTGCACTGCTCATCTAGCTGTTTTTGCAATTTCAGAAATTATTGATGTGACTCATTTCGGAACTCACTGAGTTTTTTCAGAAGTACCATCCTGAATTCTCTTTCATTTAAGTCACATATTTCTATGTCTGTAAGCTCATTTTCTGGATATTTTTCTCTTCTTTTCTGAGATACCATGTCAGCTTGATTGTTTATGGTGTTTAATGGACTATTTCTCCTCCTGGGCATTAATGGAAGTGTATTCTGTTCTTTTTCCAGAAAGAAGCTTTATTATATAAATGTCTGTATTTAGCCTGCTGCAGAGAAGGTGCTTTTCTTTTAGTTTCAAGTAAATGGCATCTAAGCCTCTTGGATCCCTGCTTTATATAGAGCCTAACGTCTTTTATTTTCTTGTAGATTTTAATCACACTCGCTACTCTCAATTTCAGTTCCTGTCAGTGTTGGCAGCAGTTTTTCATAGTGTTTCCTCAGATTCTCCTGGGGCTCCACTAGAAGTGCCGGGCAACTTGGACAACCATGTCCCCACAAAGCGCCTGAAATTTACCAAAGCATTATGATGAAAAGGTGAGGATGAAGTTCAAGGTCACCTCTGAGCAAATGAGAAGTTCTGTACGCACTCTTTAGAAAAGCACGTGAGATGAGCGACAGCCAGGCCCCCTCCTCAGCCATCGGGGTCCTGGACCAGGCTTTGGCCACAGGCTGACAGGGCCTCCTTGACCCGGACGGCCATGCAGGGCTCCCTCTTGTTGGACCCAGGAGGCTTTATTCTCTTGTGGATTCTGACTTCAACCTGAGCCGGCCAACCAGCAGGAGCAGACTGTGCGCCCCTCAGTGGCCGTTGGCATGCAGTGCATGATATCACTTATATGTGAGATATAAACCTAAAAAAACATAAATGAACAGTACATACAAACAGAGAGACATGAGCATGAACTATAGACTTGTGGTTACCAGAAGGTAGAGAGTGGTAAAACGGGGTAGGTATTCGAGGTAAATCAGGTCAAATATGTGTGACAGAAAGAAATCTAACTATAGCAGGTGAACACACAGTGTAAATACACACACACACACACACACACACACACACACACACACATTTTACTGTTAAAGGGTACAGATGAAACATTGGATTTCATTAACCAATATCAGCATTAAAAACAAATTAATTAATTAAACAAGAAATAAATCAGGTAGGAAAAAAAGAATGTCAGACTAATTTATGTTTTTTTTATTTCTGAAACAAAATTCTCAGTTTGTGCTTTTGGATTCATATAGAATGTAAATTAAGCTGAAATGCAGGTCTCAAAAATACAAAAATTAAGAAAAATCAAGAAATATTTAAGAATACACTAAATTGTTAATTGTGTCTTGTGTAGATAAAACCCCAAAATTCTTTATCTACTGTAATTTCTGTTTCTTCCACAGAAAAGTTGTCACTATTTGCCATTAAATGTAGTTACCGTGTGGTCTAGTTGACTGTCATTAAACGTATTATATTGAGTCATCCATTTTCTCGAATTTCAGTAATATTTGATGTTTTCACCATCCTCTACCTCTCTTGAAATTCATCTTCTCTTTTGCCTAATAGGCCATTATACGCAGTTAACTGATCTTTTCCATGACCTCTTCCGTGGCTATTTCTTTCTCTCATTCGCTAAATGGAGGGCTTCTCCAAACTCAGACTTTTGCTCTTTTCTCCTGCCAGTCTCTCAGAGACACAGGGCTAAATGGTCCTGGAAGCTCATTAATTCTTCTCTTTTGACAGAGAAGCATGTGTCGGGAGCCTTAAAGCCTGCACCCAAAGATAAGAACCACATCCTGTTACCGAGAACAAACTCTGCTATCTGTGACCATTTGGACAACCACGGCACTGTGAAGTGCCGGCCTTATCCCGTGTCTTTGATCCCCATTCCGCCACCTGCAGAGCGGGAGCCTGCAACTGCTGGCACAGCCCATCTGTTTCTGACCAGCCAGGTAGAAATCACCTCATCTGGTGGTCGCCAATAAGCTTGTAACGAATACTCTCTGATCAGTCCCGCCCCTGCCCTCTCCACTTGAGTGTATAAATATAACCACTTGAAAATAAAATTTTGAGGCTTGATCAGAACACTGTCTTGCCTCCATTCTTTTCTCCCACCCATGCTTTTTTCAAGGTACGGTCCTCCTCGGGTTCTACGCAATAACTAGGTCCTGCGGGTCGGGACAAGCATGTAAGTAGTTCATTGGATCAGAGCTGGGTCAATGGAGCTGAACTGCATCTCAGTGTTACAAGCTGCTTAGCTTCATCAGCTCCCCTGCTTTAGGATATGTAACCTTGACCAGGAAGCTCCCATTGTTACATGGTTAATGCATTTTTCCTTACCTCACTTCTAAATTCCCTTTCAATACGAAGAGCAAGCAGTACAATTGTAAGTCCGTTGCTTTTAGCTCTTTTTATGGTGTGTTTGGGTATGTACCAATTAGTTTTGTCTCTCTATGGGTTAGGGAAAGTAGAGAGATGCTTTTTCTTCTCTGATGCCTTTCTGCCTCAGTTCTTTCTCATTCCTCTTCCACCTACCCTAATCAGAATCAATTGCATCAAACGAAACCAGTTATTGCTTCAAATATTGTTTCTACTTCCTCAGTCAAGAAGCTACGTAGTTCACCACAGCATTTATTTTCTTAACACTCAATTCATGTCTATGTTTCTCTGAAAGAAATTAGCCTCATGCTATTTTGGTGTTATTACTATTTGTATGCTTCAGCATCATAGTTTCTTCACCAGAATCTAAACTCTTTGAAGACAATGATGTCATCTTACTTATCCCCCTGCGTAACTAAGAAAAATGCTCATGCTTATCAAGTACTCCATATATTCATTTAATGCATAGTTTTGACATGATCTTTGAAGCATGAAAATAATGATTCAGGAGCTCTGTTACAGAAAACTGATTCATATTACATGTATTTCTAAAAGAAATGGAGAATCGTTGTTGCAAGCAAAATAATAACTCAAAAAGTATTAGTGTGCAAGAAAGGTTATATATTTGTATGCACACACACAAACACATATAATAATTGCTTGATTTATTTTGTTCTTGTAAATCTCTCAATGTGTCCATTAATACAATTTAGGATATTTTCTTAAAAATAAGATATAGGTCTTTCCTGCATAATTAAATGAAATAAAGCACAAGTCTTCATGTCGCTTATATAAATTATCTTGATTTTACATAATTGTAAGCTAGAACACTAGCATTAGTTAAAGAGTAATAATATTTATAAGAGGGCCCATAAAGCTTTACCAATCCATGTAATATAACTAAGGATAATAAGTAATATCTGATCTCAGGATCAAAAACAGCACGATGCCACTATCTTAAACTCTACGTATTTTTACCGTTTCTATCTTAGAAGGCAGTTGTTTTGTTATTTGGCCATATGTCTAGCATTTTATTACTATTTCATATGTTTAATTCTTAATGTCTTTGTAAGTGTAATGCAATTCATGACTGAGAAGTGTAAAATTATTATTCTATTAGTGCAAGTCATAATTTCATAAATTTTAGCCAAAGTCATACATAACAGGCACTTACAATAAGTACAATATTGTTTTTGTATATAAATAATAAATGTAAAAAAGGTAAAGTTCAATAGAGCAATAAATAACATGACCACATTTCATTGATAGAAAATCTCAGAGCATGCACAGCAGGGTGGAAAATTAATTTTCCTTCTTCCTTCTGAGGTCTCTGGAAGAACTAAAACTCAAATTAGTATGAGAAATAAACAGGACAAAAACGACCACATTTATTATGCATGTAAATACAAGGGTTCCATAAGAATGTGAGACCGGATGACACATTATGCAGTTAAGTCTTACAGGATATCTGGAGCTAAAAAGAAGTGAGGGTTTCTGGTTTTGGACTTCAAAGGGTAGGACAGCAATGCACATGGAGATAGAAAATCATATGTTGTAAAACAAATGTTTGTGGGGCCATCTTTAACAATGGGATACAGAGAAGACTTAGATCAAATGGGCCTTGCTGTTTTCTCCCTATCATAACTAGTTCATATGAAACTATAGGTATCTGTGATAACAGGACCCTTTATGGAGCAGGTACTTTTTAATGTCTTTTAGGCAGTTATTGGGAAAGTTCAGAAGTTTTTCTTGAAACTTTATTTTCTTAAAAAAAAAAACAGCTAAAAATAAACAATACCCCAAAAAGCACATTTGGGGATGCCAAATTCTGTTTCCTCTCAGCATCAGACATAATTTACTAGGTACATTATCTATTGTACAAGCCAAGGAGGATTCACTATACCTGAAAAAGATCTCCATCTCCATACTGTTATCTATACTCTTCTCTCCTTCAGGATCCACCTCAAATTGTATCTTCTCTGAGATCATCCACATGATACCTGTGCTCCTGAGATGGATACTGAGCAATATGAAATTGGATAATATTATATCCTTGCATTTGAGAACTCATAGGCCAGATGTATTTGTTTCCAATGATACAGGAATAATGGATGATTAAAGAGAGTTTCAAAAATGAGATGACTTTTGAACTGAGACTTATAAAATAGGAGTTTATCCCAAAACAATGAAGGAGAGATACTTCAGTGGTAATAGTGCAAGCCGAAACAGCAAGGTGTAGTTATTCCTTGAGATTAAAGGGAAACAATCAATGTGGAAACTGAGAAACACAGTGTCTTAGGAAATGCCAAGCTAAACAGGATCGAGAACCCAACTGAATATTAGTAAATGAAACTTCTGAAAGTTCCTTCTATTTACATTTCTTCTATTTGATCCTTTCTCCAATATTTCTTTCTATTATATAAACATAATGTTGAAATTTATTTTTTGTCTCATTAATGGGAAGCTTTTTTTTTATATTTTGTTAGCATATTCAAGCCAGAACTTCAGTAGCTTGTTAAGGCTGGTCTAATAGACTATGTCACTGAGAGAAAAGAGTGTTCACTTTCCATTTGTTACGAGGTAAAAAAAAAAAAAAAAAAAAAAAAGGAATTAACAGCTGTACTAAATCTGTAGCAAAATATTACGAAGATTAGTGTTGTCTTCCTTTATAGTGAAGACCTGACTTTGATTATAGAACAATAGAGTCGGAAGGGTCAATTATTACTCTCATAAACAATATTAACAATTAATGTATTTAGAATTAAATTCTGATAATATTTCTCCATATTTTTAATGGCTAAAATTAATTTTATGAGTATGTTATCCAAAAACTGATTTCAGTTTTCCATTTATGAGAATGTTTCTATTTCTGTAATGTATCTGATTTAACAAGTTTCAGCTCTACTGTGCACAGTTTTATGTGCAGAGTGACTTACAAAATGGCACACAAAACAGAATCGAGAACCCAACTGAAGCTGAGAAAATGAAACTTCCGAAGGAATTCGCATTCCCTCTACATGGTTCTTTCCCCCATATTTAATAAGGCATAGTTTGCCTCTATTAGATGGATGGACCTAGGAGGTATAATGTTGAGTAAAATAGCTCAGACAGGAAAGACAAATACCATATGATTTCACTTATATGTGATTCTAAAAAAAAAAAAAAAATTAACACATGTAACAAAACCAGGCTCATGAAGATAAAATGGCAGGCACCAACTTTATTGTGCAGAGCACACTTCTGTTGGGAAGTACAGTTCTAATGGGGAATGCAGTCTATTGCAGGAGGCACATGGTCTTGTGCGCACTTCTCCTGCTCCCCTTTCTCGTGCTTCCCTTCTGCTCTCCCCTTCTTTCTCCCCTTCTTTTTACTCTCCAGAAGACTGCATGTCTCCTCACGTAGCAGAGTACGAAAGTGACATTCAGCCACACATGCGTGATATAATAAGCTGAATTATGTTTACATATTTTCTAAGTCTGGGGTCCTATCACTAGCCACGGGCCTGGATCACAGCCAGACCTTGGGCCAGTCAGGCCTCGGGGTACTAGATTTATTGGGGTGATCGCTTCGTATATGATATAAATGTCTAATCAGGATGTAGTAACCTGAAACAAATATAATGTTGTATGACAAGTGTTATTGAAAAAAAATTTAAAATCTTTTAAAAATGGGAGTTTCTGATTGCATAGTTCTAGGGCTTCAGTGCCAATCAAATGTCACTGGTGTCAGAAACAGAATAGAAGGCTGCAAAAAATATCTGTGAACCAGAGAATAAACTCTATTTTGAATCTCAAATTAAACTCGGACAAAAATGGCTAAGAAAATTTTAAATTACTAACTATTTTAATTTAACAAATGTTCCTAAAAATGAAAAAAAAATACCTCCTAAGTTTTGGCCCCATTACTTACTCTTAGTGTAAGTTAAGGAGAACCAGTTTATTTATTCCCTGACTCTAAATATTTTAAATTTAATTGTACATGGAAACCATATGAAATGTTTTCCTCATGAAAAATGATTTTCCTTTGTATTACATTTGAAGAAATATATAATATAATCCATAAATAAAGAAAGGTAAATCACACATCACTGTCACATATTCAGCAAATCAATTTTGGGGAGAATATGGCCTTAATGTATTGGGATTCATAAATATATTAATAAAATTCCATAGTCATTTTAAAATAAAATTTTCAGCAAAGCTTTTTTTTCATAATGGTATTGTTTTCTTGGATAGAAAAAAAATTATTATTAAACATATGATTTTTTCAACCGTGTATATAAGATGTCTAGAGTGTTTGAGACAAAAATATCACAAAGAACATTTGGTATCAGTTGTCATAAAGTCATCTCTAAGTTTTAAAGTTATAAAGTTTGAATAGATTTTCTAAAACGGTGGCCATATGTTTATGCAGAAATAGAAAGCTTTGAATAATCTGCTGCATTAGGACTGAAAAAATAACATAACATTCTGCAATGTTGTTATTCAAGTTATGCGAGGAATGCTTGTGTATGTCGGTGAATCATGAGTAAAGAGTCATTAGCATTATTTGTCACAGACCTTCTGTTTGGAACTAGAAAAGGCAAGAAAATGAAATGCGTTACAACTTGTACCCTAAAGGAAAACCACAAAGTGAAATCAATAGCATTGGAGTTGTTCTATCAGTTTAAGGTGTATCTTAATTGTGCTGTCTTTTATCTCTGCTTGAAAGGCTAATTATTGAAGCAAAACACAATGACATACTTATACAGAGCTACAGGTTTTTTCTTCCACATTTGACAATAATTATCATTTTACCATAAAAGAAAACTTTCACTTCAATTGTAGCACCCAATAGATCAAACTGAGCTATAAAGATGATAATTGTTGCTTTTGTTCTACATCAAATATGAGGATGTGGATGATTTTGTGTCAGTAATATTGATATCTTTCTTCTGAACACAAGTTCCTTGAAGACTTTTCAGGGTCAATTGTATTCTGAACTGAACCCAGGAGAAGTTGCTAGTAGGGGGAGTCAGAGATCAAAGACAGGAACAAAAGAGGATTCATAATTTTGAAATAACATATTCAAAACATAAATTCATTTACATTTACCTTAAATTCATAAAACGAAGATAATTATTTGATCAAAACTAATAGAGGCCAAAAAGTCGTGAGAGCCAAAAAAGAAAGTATGGATACTTGACAAAATGGGACCAGCAGAAGAGAAGTAAAAACTGGGAATCTGGAAGACCAGAGAGTTTGTGGTGAAAAAACTGAGAAATCAACCTTTACTTTCCAGCTATGAATGTGGAGGGAGAGAATTCCTTCAAATCTCTTCAGAGTCCCTGTAATATCAAGCATTGGAAGGCAGCTCCTAAACACATTTCCATAATTAAGATATTGTACTGGCTCCATCTGCTTTAATGACTACCTAAATTATGACAATGAAAAAGTGACAAGTCTGCTAGGGCATAGGAACTATTAGTGGAATATATGTTGCATATTTGCATACTGTTAGCCTGGTGTTCAAATCCCTTCATAATCTGGCCTTAACTTTGCAGTCTTGCTACTTCAATGGGCAAGCCTTTGTTGAGTAAATTCATGTGCTGTGAATTTTCAGTTCTTGGGGTATATAAAGACACAAAGGCAAAAAAACTCTGCCCTCATGGAATTTAAATTCATTACAAATGTTTCAAATGTATTCTGCTCTTCAGCCACACTGAAATAGCAGTATGCATAACATGGAATTCTGAAATATAACCATAAAGTCTATTTTTTATTTTCTACAATCTCCTGTAGTCTACTGATTTGAGATAGTTATTTCTTCTGCTGTGGAGTGAAAGCTGAAGAATCCCCATGAATTCTTATAAACGTGATTGCAGTTAATGGAAATTACTGAGATCATGATAAGTTTTAAAAATAAAAGATTCTCTAATTCAATATATCAGTCAATATTTCAAAATTCATTTCATGGTACATTTTTTCTCTTTTCCTAGCTAAGATGTGTTCTTGGAAAGTCTACTGCCTTTAGAGAAGAGGTTGTAAAAGAATTCTTTTTTCTCTATTCCTCACCTCCTTGTCAGTTTACTAGAAGCTGCTTTTTTAACACTCAGGTTGCCATCATCTGCAGGTGGAGACTGAGGAGAAAAGTTTGGTAAGGTAGGGAGGAAAGTTCCAAAGTAAATATTATTATTGTGAAGTGGTTGAACATGCTTTGAGTCAGGCCTGTGTTCAAAAGAGACATCGTCCATGGGACACTTTCAGCACTGGAGTGCTCTCCTGCAGCAACTCGATTTGGGCAGCATGCTTCATTTAATCATTCATCTTATCATCTTATTACTTCAGGAGAAATTCAGCAATTCACCTCCAGCTTTTGCTGTTTGCATTTTCATCACTCTTCCAGGTGATCCTGCTAAAAAGGATCCACAAAAACCTAGCATTCACATGTGCCTCAAATCTGGACCTTAGGTAACATTCACAGGTTCTTTGCCTGCATAATTCTATGAGTGCCTGCTTCTTTTAAAGTAGCCGTGATGCCCCTCTGCTCCAGCCATCAGAACAGTTTTTCAGCTCTATACTTTATGCTCTGGATTACCTAACAGGTCTCAGACATGAATTCACTGTGCTCTCAGAATCATAGGGACCAGTGGTCACATTCCAGTTGCCAACATTACAATTGAGAAGAAAGTATGTATCCTCACAAATCCCTTTTCTGGGGGCTTGGACATCTGGGGGGAGGGGAGGGATGAGAAAGATAATGCAAATACTTTACAAATTATTTTCCCCAAAAAGAATATTTTACACAAAATCACTTCTAAAGTCAGTCACTTGACCTTTTGTATTCTCCTTGGGAATAAGAGGTTAGAATGACTAATTGTGCTATTTGTTCTGATTATAAGTATCTTCGATGATCTGTATCTGTTTCTTGTGCAGTTCTTTGTAATTTTACGTTTGTCGTATCTTGATACTTTTGTCTAAAGCTCTAATTTAATACTTTATCATTTCTAGTATATGCTTACTGTGTTTGCAACTGTCCTTTCAAAGCTTTTCTATTCCTTCTTCATGATACAGCTCAAAGTCAGCCCATTTGAAAAGCCTTCCTGATCACTCACTTGATAGTTGTTCACTCTTCTGCACCAGCCCTTTCTATAGATTCTGAACCAATAGTCAGTGATGTGCTAAGCCTAGAATTTGTTGAATAGAAAAATAACAGCAGCAAAGACAACAACAACAGAAGAGTGATATCATATTTGTGACTTATTGGAATACAGTGTCTCTTTATTTTACTACTTTTATTTTAGCAGTAGTCTAATGAACTAGTTGTCCAAAATTACTTAGCCATTCTCTCTTTATTTATTTATCAATTCTTAGAAAATTTAAAACTGCTATCTGTTAACTTGGACTATTTTATTCATAATTCATTTATTCAGTTCATCATATATTTATTATGTTATCCACTACTTCCAAATATGACCAATGGAGTTTAAAAGATAAAAGTCAGTTGTTGGGGAAGGGAAAAATTGTATCTAGAAGCCATGGATTAAAAAACTTAATGCAATCGAGGGAATCCTTAATCCTAAACTTGGTAACAGCTAACCCAGTTTGAAAATCAGAGTGCTGCATAATTCCCATTCTCTCAAATTCATTGACTGTGAAACAATTCAAAGGATTCAACAAGTATTTCAAATATCCTTGGGTTAAAGTTTGCATTTAGGAATTTGAGAAAATTGATTAAGGTGACAATGTAATATTTGATTTACCAGAATCTTCCATTATTACTAGCAGACCGAGATTTGGATAGCCAAGTATTGGGAGACAGTAAACCTTGAGACTTTTGTAGTCCTATATATCTTGCTTAATGTGCCAAAGTGGCAATGCCTGAACCATTTTTTACCTGGGACACAGGACAGTCTGTGCACCTGGGAATTCTGAAAAGTGAAATAATATTTGCAGGAATGCATCACATAGTCCAGCATTTACCGGATCTCCCATTTGACAAAGACTTGCTATTGCTTGCTATCGCAGTGGCAGAATCTCTAAGTTTAGAGTTCTTTTATGCTGTACTTCACTCATGAGCAGAATTTTTTTCTGGCCTTACAATTTGCCTGTGAACTTTGGGGCTTAGGGAAAGCTGCATCACTATACTGTTTAGTATACCAATAAACCTACTAGTATTTTTTGTTGGAATAAAGTCTTTTATTTCTGCCCAGGTATCTTTTGTCTTTTATCAATATCTATGCACCTTTAGTGGGCTAATTTATTGACCTGTCTAGTTATTTCTGTGGAAATCTCCTGGTTCTATGTCTTCTCCTCACTTACATACTATTTTAAATAGAGAAACATAACATCAAAACAAAACACCACAGATGATAGCTACAATTAAGTAAAGCAGTCACCTAACCTCCAAATGTGAGTGGCTATAGAAAACAACTGTTATAAGCAAAATCTCTACAATACCAGAAAGTATGATAACAACTACTTTTAAGGATTTTCAGGGAAGAATAAGGATTTCTGTTGGTCATGAGAGCCAGTGAAACTCAAATTTGTCCAGCTGTACTAAATGAAAAATTTCTAATAAAAAGGCAGTCGCAACACAAAAGTCCACACTGAAGAGAAAACACAGAGCAGAATATAAATTGAGGAGGACAGATACAATAGGGCAAAAAAGAAAAAGAAAAGAATATTTCCCCAATTAAAGTGGCAGCACAGAAAAAATGCGAGTGGTCCTCAGAAATAAAAGGATATGTATTGTGAACACTATAAAAATACTAAAACAGGCATTCTAGGGCTGCGAATTTAAAATGCTATCCTAACGCGCCTCCCTTTTTAAGAAAATGTAAAGGCTAATTTTATTTAAACATGAACGATAGAAAAGAATCATGGTCGAAGTCACAAAATAAAAAGAAAATAGCAAGCAAAATAATGGCTCTAAGAAAATGAAGCTAATTTTTTTTAATTAAAACTGTACTTTCATATTTTGAAAGAAGCTAATTAATTAAAAAAAGAGAACTATGAAAAGCACACATTAGAAGAAGGAAAAAAAATCATAAATAAAAAGTGTTAAATCTAAATGCAATGAATAAAGATGTTAAATAAATTAGACAAAAAGTAAATTAAAGGAAAGAAGATTCCTCTCTTGTATAATAAATGTCTCCTAAGTTGAAAACAAACTAAGAAAACAGAAAAAAATAATATAATATAGAATTTAAGAAAACTTTCCTGTAATAATGCTTGAATGGCTATCACATATTAGGAGAAAATGATTCAGAATAGCCAATATGGAGGTATGTTAAATAAATATTGGACTTTGAAAACTTGAAATAAGTCCAACAGCCATTTAAAAAGAAAACCAGTTTGTAGTTACACCCTTTGATAGCAATGCTTCATGGAAGAAGAAAATAGAGTAAATAAAGTCAAAGAAAAAAAAAATATGGGACAAAGCTCATATAAAATATCTAGGCAAATTTAGGTTCAATTACAAGGACCTCAGATAACTCTAAGTAATGTGCATCGACATAGGAAATGCTAAACCTATGATCCTGCTCTGAGGAATCTACTAGAGCATAAGATACAAATACCTATATGACTGTTTATATTATCAATATTAACAGTGAGAAATCAATGTTACTTCAAATTACATGTGCGGGAAAGGTAGAGATGAAGCAGAAGCATTGCTCACAGTAGAAAATATACAAACAATAGCCTAAATAAAATAAAAAGGATGCGAAGCATATAACATAAAGTAAAAGTAAGGATTAAAACAAGTGTCAGCAAACTACGGTCCCTTGGTCAATTCCAACCCACGCTTGTTTTAGTAAGTAACATTTTACTGGTGCATAGTCATGTCCATTTGTTTACTTATTGGAGTACTGCCCACCCTTTTGCTAGCATTATTGTCTCTTTCTCCTTTTAAACTACAACGGCAGAATTGAGTACTTTCAGCAGAATAGAGATGGCTCATGAATCTAAATCTATTTATCTCAGTAGTCACATTTGGAGTATGAAAGTGAATCAACTTATTATTTTGAAGTCCAGTGATGTAAAGGAAAGGACCATACTTTTCCCTTGCCTTATCTCGGGAGCAGGACCTCTGGGTAACCAAATATTTGATATGGATAGGTTACTCTTTATAGAAATATTTTAGCTAATAAACACAGAAGAACTAAAAGAAATTAATAGATAGAAAATGACTATCAGTAGATGCTACTATCAAAAAGGAGAGTCAAAGGGATTTGGTGTGCCTCTTTAAAGAAATAGTACATAAAGTAGACCCCCTCATGTTGGGTTTACTTTAAATGGTTTCAGTTAACTGTCACCTAAAAACATGATGTGGAAAATTTCAGACATAAACAATTCAATTGTCAATTCACAAGTTTCAAATTGCACATTATTCTGAGAAGCATGATGAAATCTCTCCCCCTCCATCTCACCCGGGATATGAATCAACCCTTTGTCTAGAGTCTCCACACTGTATACACTCCCTGTCCATTAGTCACTTTGTAGCCCTGTGGGTTTTCAGATCAACCTACCTGGTATCAAGGGGCTTGTGTTCAAGTTACTCTTTTTTACTTAGTGATGGCACCAATGTGAAATTGTAGTGATGCTAGTAAGTCGGATATGTCAAAGAGAACTCATAAAGTGCTATCTTTAAGCAAAATGGTACAAGGTCCCCGCTATAGAGTGAAAGAAAACAAACTGTATGCTGAAATCTACAGTAAGAACAAATCTTCTATCTATGAAATTGTGAAGAAGGAAAGAGAAATTCATGCTAGATTTGCTCTCTTGCACCTCACACTGAAAGTTATGGTCACAGTACATGACACGAGTTTAGTTAAGATGGGAAAGACATTAAATTTGTGGTCAGAAGGCATGAAAAGAAAATGCGTTCCAATGGACAGCAATGTGTTGCCTCAGAAAACATTGAGACTATACGAAGTCGTTAGCAAGAGATCCCCTGAAATGAGTAAGCGCATTCACATAAATATTATAATTGTTCTATTTTATTATTATTTATTCTTATTACTCCCTTATTGTGCTAACTTATCAGTTTAACTTAATCATAGGTATATATCTATAGGAAAAAACATAGTATATATAGCGTTAAGTATTATCAGAGGTTTCAAGCAACTACCGAGGGTCATAGAAAGTATATACCCTGAGGATAAGGGGAATACTGCATCACCTATGATTTATTTCTAAAACAACAACAAAAACCTGATCTAATCTGGACCGTATATCTAACTACCAATTTATAAGAAATAGAGGAGACAGAAAAATATGAATCGAGCCACTGAATATATAGTCATCAGTATCTAGACTTCAGAAATCTGATATTTTGAACAAGGTGAATAAAAAGAAGTGACAGCGATGAAGCCTAGAGGTTAAAAAGACTTAAAAGACCTTCAAACCTATTGCAATATATGGAGGGACCTTATTTGGATATTGAAGTGAATAAAATTTTAATATAAATAGTGACAGGATATTTGTTGATATGACGAACTTTTTGTTAATTTGGGGGCGGGGGAAGTAAGGAATGTATTGTGATTAAGTTTTTGCAGTCCTTATATTTAAGACATACATATTAAAATCTTTACAGGTGAAATATGTCTCTGCTCTGCTTCAAAAGAATGCAATGAGGGAGCAATGAGAAGTATAGAAAAAAGGATTTCCCAGGACTCGATAATGTTAAAGCTGGATAGTTGATATGTGGAGGTTCAATGTAACAGTCTCCATAATTTTATTTGTGTCTAAGATGTTCCGTGCTAAAATATTAAAATGTTTTCAATGCTGCTGATGTCAAATTTTGGAGACAAATTCTAAACATTTTTAATTTTTTAATTAATTTTCATTTAAATATTAAATTCAGTTACAACATAATGTAAAACTTACTTTGAAAATGATTTCATTAATAACTTCTTGGTATAGAAATGACAATGAAATATTTCTTAAAGATTTCAATTTATACTGTTTATTATCCTCATTCATATGCTATGTGGCACAGCTCAAAACCATAGGGCAGCTAATTCTGAAGTAAGTATGCACCCTTAAACAATTAATTAACCTTAATTTATAGAACCATCTTATTTGCAGAGCTAAAGGACTAGGAATAGATTATAGGCCATTAACAGTCATATTAATAAATGAAACTGCATTAGAAATACAGGATCCTGTATTTCACACTGAAGAGGGAAAAGTTAGTCATGAAATGTTAGTAACAATATTCAAGAATCAGGCCTTAAAGCAACTAATAGTATTTAGGCATCGCAAATGTTTGAGAGAATAATGCATAAATTCACTACTCCTCACCTCTACATGCATAATGGGGCACATATAAGGATATGTGTGTGCATTAGGTAAGTTGTTATTATCCTTAGATTTACATTCAAATTACAGTAATGAGACCCAGCTGTATTATATTCATATATGAGTACTAAATATATTTCTAGTCCTAGAAATCAGAGCTATTTTGTAAAAAATGCCACGTTCTACAATGTAAATATTTACCAAAATTTTCTTTTTCAATTTAACTAATCATTTGTTTCAAAGGAAGATGACAAATACCATTTTCAATGAAATTTTACAGTTATTTTTATTTGCAATAAGTAGTTTACATAATGTAAATTAGACTGACCCTCATCTGTTGACTCCTTAGATTTTATAAAAATATAATTGCCTGCACTGTAAAAATTTGAAAAACTCAAAGAACTGGTCTTCTATTTTTTAAAAATTAATTATGCAAATTATGCTTAATCGTGAAAGACAACTTAATTCCTTTAGTTCCAAAGACACACTGTGTATAACCTGATTTTTTCAAATGACTTGATTGTACCTCTGCAGCCTTCAAAGCTAGATCAGTAAGTGAGATGTGAAAGGAAAAGAGTGATTTATTTTGAATGATCATCAGTTGAACTGAGACGTGAAATTTCCTCATGCTTCTTCTACCATTTACTCCCATCTTACTCTCCTTTCTCTTCCACTGGCATTCATATGTGTGTATACACTTACTCTGGCTTCCTTCTTTTGTCCTCTTTCCCTTCTAAAACTGCTGATTGATGCAGTGTTGTGACAGGATGTCCAGGAATGACCTCCAGAGTAAAAGGTAAATGTTTCAGATCCTGTTTCCAACTTCGTGCTTTTTCTGAGTTTCTATTCTACTAATCGTTAAATGAAATTTGGCTTTCCTGGGTCTCCTACATTCTAAAAACTTTGGTGTAATTAAAAAACAGAAAGATGGATTGTTTAAGTGCAAAGGAGTATTACATCAATGAATAGAAAAAAGATAGCGTTTACCTCATTATCGGTAATATCTCACAGAATCTATGCTGGCCCACTTCACAAATTGGCTTTTCCTTGCTTCTCTGTATGATTAAAGTATATCAAAGTAAAATGTTGAAGAAATATTTCAGAATTAAAGATGCGAGACTAAATCTTCAACTTTTCATTACTGAAAATCTCATTTTTGGAAAATCACTTAACCTTTTCTCATCATGTCTTTGTAAAGTGGAGATAATAATTTTCATTTTCTAGAAATGGGTGTGGATTATATATAATGCAACATATATGAGTTGATAATTCTTAGTCACTGATTTTAACGTGTGTTTTCCTCTATTCTAAGAAAATATATAAGTACCAGAAACCACACAATTCAGAGAATGTTTAGCAGTCACACACTCATTAACAATATACTACATCCCAGAGGGCTAGCCAGTACCTCACAAGGTTTATTAACTAACATACTTCAATAACGATGGTGTTCTACAAGATTATACACGAAGTCTCAAAATAGTGTGTTATTGTCTTGATATTTCAAGAGTATGAAAACCTCTAGTAGAAATTAAAATAAATGAGAAACCATCTCCGAGTGTTCATGATTTTTCTACATTATTCACTGAGAAATTTTAGACATATATAGTTCATTAAACAATAAGCAGAACACCATCAATTTATGGAACATCCCCGAAATAAAATAACTTACTTTTCGAAGGAACTCAGAAATTGGTGAAAAACAATTCCAGGGAGTCAGCTTGAACACGAAGCACATAGCTTATCCTTGTTTCATAGTCCAGAGGGGCATTCACATAGATAACACCCATGATGTTATTAATTCCAAACTTATCGAGAATTAAAGTACGATTTCTTGGTCATTTTCTTTACACTTCAAGGAAAACTAATTCTATTTAAAAGGTACTGGCTGGGAAAACATGGCAGAGTGAGAGACTTTCGCAGATCTCTCCCCTTGAAACAATAAGCTGAACATCTAAAACTGAACAAAAAACACTCAAACTGCACACCGGCATGTCTGAGCATGGGATCTGTGCATAAGAGCTACCACAGGTCAGAATCCTGTGTGTCGGGTGGTGGACTGGGAAAAATAAAGAAGCTGCCTCTCGCAGGTGCCAGAGCTCCTTGCAGGAGGTGGGGGAGGGATGAAGGTGCAGCGACTTCCCTGAAAAGCCCTGCCTGGAAGTGTCGGGACTTTTCTATGCAGCCTGCGGCAGGGCTCAGTCATCAGGGCAGAAAGCAGAGAAGCGGGACGGGACCGCAGAGAAACAACAGTTGATTTCTACTGGCCTCGGATGCAAAACCGAGGCTGAGCCACAGTTCCCAAGCCTCAACCCAGAGGGCCCCTCTCCCCATACCCTCTGAGACTGATCGCTGTGGAGACCCAGGGGAATCTGAGCAAGCGCTATCAAAACTGTTGCCAACACTGACAGGAACTGGAATTGAGAGTAGCAACAGTGATTAAAATCTACAATAAAATAAAAGACATTAGGCTCTATATAAAGCAGTAATCCAAGAGGCTTAGACGCCATTTACTTGAAACCAAAAGAAAAGCTCCTTCTTTGCAACAGGCTAAAGAGAGACATTTATATAATAAATCTTCTTTCTGGAAAAACAACAGAATACACTTCCATTAATGTCCAGGCGGAGAAACAGTCCATTAAACACTATGAACAACCAAGCTGACAAGGCACCTCAGAAAAAAAAGAGAAAAATCTCCGGAAAATGAGCTTACAGACATAGAAATATGCGACTTAAGTGACAGAGAATTCAGGATGGTACTTCTGAAAAAAACTCAGTGTGTTCCAAAACGAGTCATATCAACAATTTTTGAAATTGCAAAAACAGCTAGATGAGCAGAGAAAGGAGATTGAAACCTTCCGAAAGATCCAGATAAAAATCTTAGAGATGAAGAACACACTACAAGAGTTGAAAAATGACATAGCAAGTTTGGGAAATAGAGTAGACCAAATGAAGAAAAAGATCAGTGATATTGAAGACAGAAATCTAGAAATAAATCAGAAGGAAGAAGAGAGAAACCGAAGAATAAAAAATAAAGACAGAGAAATACAACAACTAGCTGATACCATCAGGAGAGAAAACATAAGAATAATGGGCATTACCGAAGGCGAGGAAAAGGAGCAGGGACTAGAAAGCATTCTCATACAAATAGTGGGTGAGAATTTCCCAAATCTAAGGAATGAGCTGCAACTTGGAATTCCAGAAGTCAACAGAACAGAACACTCAATTATCTCGACCCAAAAAAGCCTTCTCCAAGACACATTGTATTAAAGTTATCAAAAATCAATGACAAAGATAGAATTCTCAGGGCAGCCAGGGAGATGAAAACGATAACGTATAAAGGAACATCCATTAGATTATTATCAGACTTCTCAGCACAAATCTTAGAAGCCAGAAAGGAATCGAATCAAAAATTTAAACTATTAAGTGAAAGGAACTATCAGCCACAAATAATGTATCCAGCGAAGCTCTCTTTTAGATATGAAGAAGAAATTAAGACCTTTTCAGACATACAAAAATTGAGAGAATTCTCCACTACGAGGCCTGCACTACAGGAAATCCTGAAAGGGGTCAGCTCACCTAAAACAAAATAACAACGACAAAATACATAATTAGGAGTTAAGTGACTACGAGGCAAATAGAAGCAGAGGAGTGCAACCCTTACTAAGAACAGGGCACTTTAAGCTGAAATAATAAGATGAGAATTGCTATAGGAAGATAGTAATAAACGTTCAGCATACATAGAAACAAATTGAGATAACAATGACTGAAAAGAGGAGGATTCAAGAATCCCAATTTGCAAAGGGGAAAGGAGATAAGGGACACACACAGAAGAAAATGGATGACTGTATATAAATAACTATCTTTTTCATATTTATAACGGCAATCACACACCATAGAGTCCGAACTATAGTGTATAACATAAAACAAGAAGAATCAGAGACAAAACCTACAATACTCTTCCAAAATAAGAAAAACAGAAATACAAGGACAAGGAAGCAATGGAAACATCGAGCTACTGAAAGCAAAACATAAAATGGTTATGAGAAGACCTCGTATTTTGATAATCACCCTAATTGTAAATGGAGTGAACTCACCAATAAAAAGGCGCAGAGTTGCAGAATGGATCAAAAAACAAAAGTCATCCATATGTTGCATCCAGGAGACACATCTCAGCTCCAACGACAAATATAGACTCAAAGTGAAAGGGCGGAAAATGATATTCAAGCAAATGGCATTCAGAGAAAAGCGGGAGTAGCGGTACTAATATCGGACAAAATAGACTTCGAAATAAAAAAGGTAAAGAAAGATACAGAGGAACACTTCATAATGAGAAAGGGAATCCTGCACCTAGAAGATATAACACTTATTAATTCCTATGCTCCCAATCAGGGAACCCTGAAATATGTAAAGCAATTACTAATAGAACTAAAGGGAGAAACAGACCAAAACACTATCATAGTAAGGGACCTAAAAACCTCACTCTCGAATATGGACAGATCATCCAAACAAAAATAAATAAGGAAATAACATCCTTAAAAGACACATTAGACCAACTGGACATAATTGACATATACAGAGCTGTCCAACCCCAAAACAGTTGCTTATACATTCTTCTCTAGTACACATGGAACAGTCTCAAGAATCGACCACATACTGGGACACAGAGATAGCCTCAACAAATATAAGAGGGTTGAAGTCATACAAACCATATTCTTTGATCATAATGCTTTGAAACTAGAGATCAGCTGCAAAAAGAAGTCAGGAAGAACCACAAATACTTGGAGATTAAACAGCATGCTACTGAAGAATAAATGGGTCAGAGAAGAAATAAAAAGAGAGATCAAGAGATACAGAGAAATGAATGATAAGGAGAGTACGACATAAACCTTTTGGGACACAGCAAAATCGGTCATAACAGGAAAGTTCATATCATTACAGGACTATCTCCAAAAAACAAGAATGAGCCCAAATAAACAACCTAATGCTTTATCTTAAAAAACTAGAAAAAGAAGAACAAATGAGGCCAAAAGGCAGCAGAAGGAAAGAAATAATCAAAATTAGAGCAGAAATAAATGAAATTGAAAACAACAACAAAAAAATAATAGAGAAAATAAATACAACCAAGAGCTGGTTCTTTAAGAAAGTTAATAAAATTGACAATCCCCTCACTAGACTCACCCAACAAAAAAGAGAAAGGACACAAAGAAACAAAATCAAGGATGAAAGAGGGGAAATTATGACTGACATCGCAGAAAAACAAAAGATCATGCAAGAATACTATGAAAAAGTATATAACACCAAATGCAATGGCCTAGAAGAAATGAACCAGTACTTAGAAAAATACAATCTTCCAAGACTGAATCAAAAAGATCTGGAAAATTGAAATAGACTGATCAGCAGTATGGAAATGGAAACAATCATCAAAAACCTACCAAAAAGCAAAATTCCAGGACCAGATGGCTTCAACAGTGAATTCTACCAAACATTCAAAGAAGATTTAATACCTATTCTCCTCAAATTATTCCAAAAATATCCAAAAGGAGGCAATACTTCCCACCTCATTTTATGAGGCCAATATTACTCTGATACCAAAACTGGTAAAGATTAAAAAAAAAGAAAGAAAGAAAAAAAGAAAACTACAGACCAATATCTCTCACGAACATAGAAGCAAAAATCCTAAATAAGATACTAGTGAACCAAATACAGCAACATATTAAAAAGATTATACACCATGATCAAGTGGGCTCATCCCAGGGGCACAGGGATGGTTTAACATATGCAAATCGATTAATGTGATACACCACATAAACAAATTAAAAAATAAGAATCATATGATCCTATCAATTGATGCAGACAAAGCCTTCGACAAGATACAGCATCCATTTATGATCAAAACACTTATCGAAATCGGTAGAGAAGGAAAGAACTTTAACATAATAAAGGCCATCTATGACAAACCCTCAACCAACATTGTACTTAATGGTGAAAAACTAAAAGACTTCCCTCTAAGATCAGGAACAAGGCAAGACTGTCCAACATCGCCATTGTAATTCAATATAACATTGGAGGTCCTTGTGAATGCAATCAAGCAAGAAAAAGATATAAAAAGCATCCAAATAGGAAACCAAGAAGTCAGACCGTCACTATTTGCGGATGGCATGATTCTCTGTATAGAAAACCCTAAAGACGCCACAAGAACACTACCAGAAACAATAAGCAAATACAGTAAAGTCTCTGGATACAAAATCAGCGTTCCAAAATCCACAGTGTTCCTATACTCTAATAATGAAGCATCAGAGAAAGAAGTGGAAAAAATAATTCCTTTTGCAATTGCAACAAAAAGAATAAAATACCTAGGAATAAATTTAATGAAACATGCGAAGGACTTGTATAATGAAAACTACAAGTCCCTATTAGAAGAAATTGAAAATAGAAAGAAATGAAAAGATATTCTGTGTTCTTAGATTGGAAGAATCAACATAGTTCTAATGACCTTATTACCTAAAGCATTATAGAGATTTAATGCAATCCCCATCAAAATCCCATCGGCATTTTTTAAAGAAATAGAACAAAAAGTCATCAGACTTTTATGGAAGCACAAAAGATCTTGAATTGCCAAAGCAATCCTGAGAGAAAGAATGAGCCTGGAGGTATCACTTTGCCCAACTTCAAAATGTACTACAAAGCGACGGTAATGAAAACGGCATGGTATTGGCAGCAAAACAGACACATTGACCAGCAGAATAGAATCGAGAGTCCAGAAGTAAACACATATTTATACAGGCAAGTAATTTTCAACAAAAAAGCCAAAAACATACAGTGGAGAAAGGAAAGCCTCTTCAATAAATGGTGCTGGGAAAATTGACAGGCCACCTGCAAAAGAATGAAACTAGACTGTTGTCTATCACCACACACCAAAATTAACTCAAAATAGATTAAAGATCTGAATATAAGACCTGAAACCATAAAAAGAATAGAAGAAAACATAGGAATGAAACTCAAGGACCTTGGACTTAAAGAGAATTTTATGAATTTGACCTCAAAAGCAGAGGAAGTAAAAGCAAAAATAAATGAATGGGACGACATCAAACTAAAGAGCTTCTGCTCAGCCAAAGAAATCCTCAACAAGGTAAAGAGACAACTACCCGAATGGGAAAATATATTTGCATGCAACGCCTCCGATAGGGGCCTAATATCCAAAATATACAGAGAACTCATACAACTCAATAACAACAAGAAAACCAAATGATCTAATCAAAAAATGGGCAGAGGACCTAACAGACACTTCTCCCTAGAGGACATACAAATGGCCTACAAACATATGAAAAGATGCTCAGCATCACTAGCTATTAGGGAAATGCAAATCAAAACAACAATGAGATGCCATCTTACCTGTTAGAATAGCTATACTTAGCAGGACAAGTAATAACAAATGTTGGAGAGGATGCAGGGAAAATGGACCCCCTCATATACTGCTGGTGGGACTGCAAATTGGTACAGCCACTGTAGAAAACAGTATGGAGGTTCCTCAAGAAACTTAGAATTCATCTTACATATGATCCAGCAATCCCTCTACTGGGTAGACTTGAAAAACCATATCCAAAAAGATATTTGCACACCAGTGTTCATAGCAGCATTATTCACAGTGGCTAGGACATGGAAGCAACCGAAGTGTCTTACGATAGATGACTGGCTAAAGGAGCTTTAGTACATATATACAATGGAATATTACCCAGACATAAGAAGAGATGAAATACTGCCATTTGCAACAACATGGATGGATCTCGAGATAATCATGCTAAGCGAAAAAAGCCAGACTGAAAAAGTAGAAAATCACATGATATCACTTATATGTGGGATATAAACCTAAAAGCAACAAATGAACAGAACTAACAGAGACTCAGGGAAATGGACAATGGACTAGTGGTTACCAGAGTGTAGTGTGTTTGAGGGAGGGTGAAGTGAGTAAAGGGGATCAAATACATGGTAGCTGAAGGAAACTGGTTTGGGTGCTCATCACACAATAGAATATATACATGTCAAATTATAATGTACACCTGAAAATTATATAATTGTATTAATCAATGTTACCCCAATAAAAATAAAAATTTAAAAAATAAAAATAAAAGGCATTGTGATTTTAAAAACACCTACTTATAATAAGAGTAATCATAAAAGTGATAGCATACTGGCTTTTGGAAATTATGTTCCAGAAATGATCAATGATCAACATCAGTGTTATCCTAAACACATGTCTTGAAATTCTAGTATTTTTTTTTAATTCTCCTGAAGTCAATGTTTCTACACTCAATTACATTTTGGAGCTATGTATACTATTCCCCTCACCATGGATTCTGATGGCCCTCTATTGTACTAAAGGACTTCAAAAATTCTCTATTAAAAAAATACAATTTTTTAATCAGTCATTTATGATTTTATTAGATTATTATACTTTTAATGATGTAATGCATCTTATTATTCTGCATATTCTGCTATGAACACTTGAGGGAAAAGCAGATAATTTAACATGTTGATTATTTAGAAAACATGATTTATTATTTTAAATGGTTTGAAATATTTTGCACTGATGTTCATTTTTCAAAATAAATTTGCTCATAATCAATGGAGTAAAGAGCGGGGCACTTTGGGATATTTTAGAATATCCTACTTCTCATACCACTGGTCTTTTCCTCACTTTAGTTTTCTCCACAGCATTTATTACTAGCTAAATGCTATATATATTTATCGGTTTAATAAACTTTATTGTTTATCTCCAATTATTGGATGGTTAAAGTTCATGTGAGCAAGGATCTATTTTTTTCACTGCTCTATCCCTCATGGCAGGGAGAATACTTATTATGTAATAGATACTCAAAAACATTTGTTAAGTGAATTAAAAATTTGTTAAATAAATTGATAAATAAATGAATTGATTGGAAAAATAGTCATTGTGGGGGAAAGAGGGCAATAAGTAGAGCCCCTCTGGCATCTTCAAGGAATAGAACTGATAGAACAACAGAAAGAAAATATCAGAACAGCCTTTAGGTGAGAACTGCCATCTTCCTGTAATTTGCCAAAATGACCAACACAAAGGGAAAGAGGAAAGTCATCCGCAATATGTTCTCTAAGCCTTTTATGAAACATGGAGTTGTTCCATTGGCTACATACATGCGAATCTACAAGAAAGGTGATATTGTAGTCATCAAGGGACTGGGCGCTGTTCAAAAAAAAAAAAAAAAGCTCCACAAATGTTACCACAGCAAAACTGGAAGAGTTTACAGTGTCACACAGCATACAGTTGACATGGTTGTAAACAAACAATTTAAGGACAAGATTCTTGCTAAGAGAATTAAAGTATATATTGAGCATATTAAGTGCTCTAATAGCCATGATCGCTTCCTGAAAAGTGATCAAAAAAAGAAAGAAACCAAATGAAAGTTACCTAGGATCAACTGAAGTGCCAGCCTGCTCCACCCAGACAAGCACACTTTGTGAGAACGAAGGGAAAGGAACCTGAGCTGCTGGAGCCCATTCTCTATGAATTCATGGCATCGTAGGTTTGAAAATAAAATAATAAAATAAAATAAAATAAAATAAAATAAAATAAAATAAAATAAAATAAAATAAAATAAAATAAGATAAGATAAGATAAGATAAGATAAGATAAGATAAAATAAAATAAAATAAAATTAATTAAATTAAATTAAATTAAATTAAATTAAATTAAATTAAATTAAATTAAATTAAATTAAATTAATAGAATTAAATAAATCGAGTAGGTGTTCCTTCTCCCAAAGAAAGATTTTTAAAAAAACCAACCATCCTAATTCATTGGGTGTTGTCTTTATTATTTCAATTTACTGTGTTTTCTTGCTGAAAGATGTGAGGTGGTTTACTGTGCAACAAAGTATAGTCTGTTGGTTAGCAAATGGCATCTGTTGAAATTACAGTTACGCTCAGAGAAAGTTGATAACTGCTATTTGTGTCATAAATAGCTATATTTTAAGCATGTGGAACTTGCCTTTGAAGCCTGATACTTAAAAACAGATTGTTTAAAGTCCCCTGTTCTTCGTGAGTTACATTTGCTTCCACCCTTCATGGAACACGTCTCAGAATGTAATCACATTTATGATAATTTCGAACTAGACTACCTTTTTTATTTCAGCCGGGGGGAGACATTCATGTATAGCATTTTACATGATGCATTCTAAGCACTTTACATAATTTACTCAAAAATCTTGGAGTAAGTAGTGTTTTACTCATAATTACATAAAGGGAGCTGACTCACAGTTAACTTACTCAAGGATACAGATGGCAGAGATTCAAGCCCTGGTATGTTGGCTCCATAATCAGGTCTCAATCCCTAGTGTTATATTGCCTCATATGGGTGGGAACATTTTAAAGCTACTTTGTATAGTTTGAGCACATTTCGGATGTTTGGTTGCTTCCTGGATATTTTTACTTGGATGTGGCACACATCTTAAATGCAACATAGTCAAATGCGAGTTGATCACATCTCGCCCTAGCTGCCTTCAGTTTTCTGTGATAGCTATAGCTATAACATCTTTTTATTTGAAATAAAAACCTGACTTCTAGTATTCTCTTACTACTAATAGAAAAAAAAAAAGGGAAAGAAAGTAACAGAACAGATTGAAAAATCAAAACTTCAGTCAGATGTCGGAAGTCTGAGGAAGAAGGGAGTTTAGCAATATTTAGAGAGGAGGCACAGCATTACAGTAAAAACAAAGAAGAAAGCAATAAGAAAATTATGATGTTGAGCACTTGCCTCAGGGGCAGTAATTTCTCGTAATGTTCATTTGTTGAAGTGCTTGAAAAAGTCCTTTGTAATTTCCTTGCAAACTGCTTTAACAGAATTAACATTCGTTCATTACATACTTAACATTTATGTTTTTATTAAATATATATTAACAATTTTTTGACTACCCATATCATGCCAGGCCATCCAGCTTATCACAAGGAAAAAAAACAGAGGACAACTAAGCTGTAGATAGTAGGTGAAACAATGAATTGTTGAGAAGATGTTAGCTCTGGATTTATTCCTAGAGGCTCACAAACAATTCTACTCTCAGTGAACCATGATGGGCAGACAAAACTTAAATGATTTACCTATTTACAATTACTAATTGTATGTTTAAGTTAACTGCTTGAGGAAATATTATACACTATAAATGTCTTTTATCATGGATATGGCTCTTAGGGCATTCATAATTATTTATGATTTTAAAGTTTATTCGGGTTTACCTAAGGTAGGACATGAAATACAGGTCTTGGATAGTACAGAACAGTGGGAAGAGATTCCTATAAGGCAATAATTATGACTAAAAGCTGAAAGTAGAATGCATTAATTTTGAAGAAATGTCATGAAAATATCCCTATGAGAGGAGGAGAAGGCTTCCAGAATTGAATATTTAGTATTTTCCGGGTTGGGGTGGGGGAATCACTTTTGTTACTGTAATTGAATTTTTAGTCAGATTCAGCATATAGTTACCAATTCTTTCATGTTGGACAAGTTTTTATTAGATATACAGAGTAAACAATAATTCACCCTGAAATTAATTTCAAATCCAAGTTGACTGGTTTATGGTGAAAATACCAACTGAGTAAACATCTACTCATCCTCTTCACTTCCTGAAACAATGGAGTATACAATACTCTGATTGATGTCCGCAGCTGAAATTACACCATCTGGTCCTTCTGATTTCAAATTCACTTACTGGAGGAGGTCTACAAGTTTAGAGAAAATTGGTAATTTTTTATTGTCCACCTTGCCATGATGGAGTCCTGAATTTCATAATAAAATGTGTTAGTTTATGGGCGGCATATTGAATAACATTATTTTCTGAAGTTTTTAAGGAAGTACTACACTAAGACTCCAGCCCTTAAAACTTGTGTTCCAAATCATGCAAATGCTCCTTTAAGAATATCTTGTCACTTACATTGTTTTCAATTTCAAATGCTACACACTGCTCTACTACTTTATTATCTGTCAAATATCATACAAACTTATTTTCGCTTGTCTCTAAAGCACCTCTGGACTGACAGCAATAGAGGGATACAGTTTGCTACCTCAACCTCGCTAAAGTAAAATGTTGCTATTATGTTGCTGATGTTATCATAGTTAAGCAAATGGCTTCCAAATGTTTCTTTCTCGTCCTTACTGGAGCTTTACTGTAAAGCTCTAACTGGACTAAATGTATTTGAATAGATGACAATTCAGAATTCATATTTATTTTGAATTCACTTGTTTTGTTTAACTATAGCCACAATATGTACCCAGTACCATACTATTTACTAATTTCAGAAATATATTTTCAAAAACACATTGTTTCAATCTCAAAATCTCAATTTCCTTATATAATGTGTGTCAGTGGCTATTGTAACGTCATTTTCAAAAAACGATGCAAATAATCTCACTTTTATAATTCACTGGTATTTATATTATCCAGGTTCAATAGATTTAGAGGATTACTGAATACAGAATTTTAACAATGTTTCTCAGCCTTTTTGTATTCTAATCGATCTATCTAACCAATCTGATTTATAATAACTTTTAGCTTCTTTCTCAAACTGATAAGATTAATCCTATTGTTATGTCTTTCACATGGCCCTTTTTTTTTTATCATTATTACTTAGTCTTTTAATACCATCCTACATTTTTATCTTCATTTGCTCAGTTCTTCTAATCTTGGTTGCACTAGGCAATTATATAGTGCTACACTGAAACTTTTTATTTAAAAAAAAAAAAAAAAAACAACCCGAGACACAAATATAGTCAGAAAAATTAACTTTCATAAAACATCTTGTCCAAATTGCTACGTTCTTTGGCACATGGTCTATCTATCGATTGACTTAATGTGAAGCAATCTATCTTATTTATAGATGTTCCAGTACCTGATGGTGGTCCATACATTAATTTTAGGGTCAATAAATATATCTCGTGTTACTTTACTCTCCTGTATCTTTTCTCCCATCTTTGTTAACAGTATTTAGATATTGCTTGGATAATCATACCTCCTGCATTCTCAGTCTAATTGGTTTTTATAGGACTGAACCAATATCTAGGTGATATGGATAGACGCATGATCTATCTCTGGCCAGTGAGGACACTTTATTCATTCTCTTTGCTCAGTGTTCATGTGTGATAAATGTCTCATACAAAGCCAATGAAAATCAGGCCCAGAATTTTTATTGTTAATTACTAGGGAATAAAAAAAAGTATTTATTTTGGTTTCTTGGGTTTTGATTTTTTTGTGGTGGGGGGGAGGTAAGGATTTTGATATTTGTACACTTTAAATAGGTTCTTATTGATAATGATACCAACATCAATGAAATAACTTAGGATTGAAAATAGATCCCATACACTCAGCCTAACATTTTAAATGCTGCTGTACTTAAAGCTTGGTAAACTTATCATGTCCTTTATGGAAAAATAAATAAATTCTCTTTTATTTCACCCTTATCTACGATTCTATCACTTCCAATCGAAGTGTTCCAACTACTTCATGAAAAACATGTTCAGACACATTTTTAAGTAAGATATCTGAGGTAACACAATTATATTCTGTAAGCAATTTACTTAGTCATTGTCATAGTGTCGGTGCACTGAACAAAGCATAGCTTTGTTAACTTTGAACAGAAAATAGGGGTAGGTTACCATAAAAAAGAAGACGTTTACAAAAGTGACACTAAAGTTGGTTGTGATGGACTTCTTTGCATATGTATAGATCCAATATATGACATTTTAGATTATAAAGATACATTAGGACAATAAGCCTTTGGTCACATTGCTTCGAGGTTGACCATGGCAATTATGGAAGAAAAACCTGAAAAGGTCTAAAATAAGAGAGCCATGGAAACACAATAATCTCTAAAAAGGTCGTCGATAATCTCCCCCTACTGGACTTTCTATCCTCTCCTCTTGCATGAAGGCCAGTGAGAGACTTGTTTCTAATCAATAGATACTGGCACAGTAGATGGGATGTCACCTCAGTGATTATGTAACATATGATTATAGCTTACAATCATTCCTTCTAGAAGATTCTATTTTCTTTGCTGGATTTAATGAAGTGAATACATGGAATCATCCACATGACCAGATATTGAAGGTGACATCTGACCAATAGTCAGTGAGGAACTGAAGCCCTCAGTCCAATATCCCACAAGTATCTGAATCCTACCAAAATCCGCAAGAGCTTGGAAATGTACCCTTCTCCGGTCAATCCTCAGATGAGACCCTAGCAGTGGCCAATACCTCATTTCAAACCTGTATGAGACTGAAACAGACAAAATAGGTGACTAATTTCTAATCTACAGAAACTTCAAGATGATATGTGTATTTTTTAACTTATTAAGTTTGTATTAATACAGTTACTCTGCAATAGATAGCTAATACACATGGCTTCAACTATAAGAGCAATGAATTTGCTAACTTGTGACAGATCAAATTGCATACAACTTAACTTTGATACAAGAAAATATATGCTAGTTATAAACTAAATGTTTTTCTTTTGTAGAATTAGACATTGCTTAAATTGTTTACTTGTCTGTCTTGTTACTATGTGAGGTAAGAGCTAGATTTTGTGCTTTCCATATTTAGTTTATTGATTGTTATAAAGTATTTTGTGCTTTCCATATTTAGTTTATTGATTCTATATAAAGTCTGCAGCTAATGAACTTTCAGCTTTAACATAAAAAAATGCCATCTTTCATTTCAAACTTATTGTATGTTTCTACAGTAAGGATAGAAATGTTTAATACCAGACAAATTAACTGGTTTACTTTAAGAAAGAATTTAAATCCAATTCATACCACTAAAAGCATTTCAAATTTTATTTGTTAATAAATGTTTAAAACAGATTTACTTCTAAACAATGTTTCTCCTCAGTAACCTTTGTCTTAATTGTTCCAACACACTTCTTTCTACCAGAATCAGAACATACCGTAAAAATGCAATTTTCTCCACGCTAGAATTGAATGAGCCTCTATAATAATGAGCATTATATTATAAAATTGTAATTCTGTTCTATGTGTTGCCAGGCAAGACCAATTTTATTTTGTTTTATGCCCTGGAAAGCACCAGTTACATGATTGGGGCAAATTACATATTCCCTTTGGAGTCACATATAATTTTAATACAAAATGAAGCAAAAAGAAGTCAAGATTCATAAAATCCAATGGCAGAGAGGCTAGAAAGATAACAAAATTGAATACAATGAGCTGAAGATAAATTCATAGGGAAAGTGGTGGAAGAAAAGAATTGGACCCTGCATGTGAATTCCATAAACTTCCACATTTGTCAAGCAATGGAAGTCTTCATTTTAAAGCTTCATCTGACTTGATTTGATCTATGGGCTTGATCTATGAGTGGACTATTTATAAGTCTTAGAGTGAACTATCTGAAAGGTATTTTCCAGTTCTACCATTTCAACTATAATATAACGTGATTTACCATTTCTTCTTTTCTTTCTGTTGAGTACAATCCAAATCTATTGATTAATTTCAGAGGCATAGAATTATGGCCAAATAAAGGATCTCTTAAAAGGCTTTTAAAAAATCTTTCTATTGTTGTTAATTCATATCATTGTATTTCATTATTTTATAATAAACAGTGCATCATTAATCTTCTTCCAATTGACTTTTTAACACCTATTTTAAAACAAGTAGCTGCTGAGGGTCCGAAATTCAAGAAAAGCTAGATTTACTGCTGATAGAATTGAGAAAAAACTTTTACAATAAAAATGGCACTTGAAACAGGTACTGCAACTATACAGCTGTAGGGATGAAGCTTAAGAGTCAAGAGATCAATTGCATTCCCACTGTCCAGAAAAAGACTGCTAAGATCATGCTTGAGGAAATGGTTATCTCTTTAACAGATATGGACTTAGAACACTGGAGAGACAGATGGTTTCATATTTTAAAAATGTCCTCCAGGAAGGCCTTCACGAGAAGCTCTTTCACAAGGCTTATCTGAGTTAGGTTAGATGCCCATGTTTCTGACATACTCCTGATGGCAATGCAAGCTCCTATTTTTTTCCCCCAAGAGCAACACTTTGGGTGTTATTGGCCATCCTACACAAATCCTGCAAATTTTGACCAAAATTTAAAATTACCTAAATTAATACTTAAACGGAGACTAGATAATAATTCAATTAAAACCCTGTTTTAATAGATATCAAATTTAAATTTTATTACTTTGTTATCTTACTGTTTGCACTGTACTCACCACCCTTAAATTTCACATGTAAAACAGCTGCCTAGTTGTAAAGATTAATGAACTTTGTTTTTTTAGAGTAATTTTAGGTTTCAAGAAATATTGAACAAATTGAGCAAATTATACAGTTCCATGTGTATCACCCACCTCCAGTTTCCACTATTATCAATGTCTTGCATTGATATGGCCCATTTGGTACAATTAATGAACCAATATTGATACATTATTAACTAAAGTCCAAATTTTGCACGAGGCTTCATTTTTTTGTGTGTTGTATGTGGTACGGAGTTTAGATGCATGTATATCCACCATTAAGATCATCATGCAGAAGCTCACTTAAATGACAGAGTAGTTACTTAGAAGACACAGCAGGCTAGGATTGGTCTCTCCCTCTTTTTCACTTGGTGTCAGACGGCATGTGGTTTGAAGGCTGACTGTGCTTCCTCATCAGTTCTCTCTCACAGGAATATCACCTAACAAAATATTTGCTTGTTAAATCTCATTTTGATGTCTAATTGTTAGAGGACAGACATGAATTAACAAACACAGGACATTAGGAGATTAACGTTAAAAAGTAGTGTATTTCAAAATATATAAATTAAATTCAAAGTATTCATGCACATTTACAAAAAGTGTTCTATGGAAAATAATGATCAAGAAATTGAAAAGATATTAAAATGGAATGCTAATATTTATTGATATTGGTATTAATATATATTGATATATAATAATGAAGATAAACTGAGTAGATTTAATATATATCAATTTATGTGGAGACAAAAAATGAACAAGAAAACCTTGAGTGTTATAGTATGCCATTATTTAAATATTATTACAATTTAGAAGAGTGCCATATGTTATAGGATATTTTAAACTTGTATGAGAAAATCCAATTAATATTTAGCTCAAGTCAGCAGCTATGTGGTTGCTATCACTCTTTTCTTTCACATCAGTGACAGACACTACAAGGTACACAGAGTTCTCTTTCACATTAAGCCCAGTCCTTGTCAAGATACCTTCTAATATTAAATAGGAAAGCATTATTTGTCACATCTGTCTTAACCAAAGAGTTTAGCTCCATTTCAATTGAAGGGTAGCAGAATATGCCACCCTAAATTACAACAGTAGAAATTTAAGTCATGCCACCCCAAAATATGCCACTTTGGTATATTGATTACTTTGAGCCGTGGGCATTAACAACACAGCAAATTCGGGGAGAGGTTGTCTCTGAACTCTTCTTATCTACCTAAAGACAGATCCTCCAAAAGGACTCAATTGTCTTCCTAGCAGCTTCATCAACTAGCAAAGATTGATTCTTATCACTGGACAAAGAGACTAGAAGTGGACAGGACACCCAGACAAACTTTGTCACAAACTGTCAGATCTCCCATCTACTCTTCTAAGAACCCATTTTTCTTTCCAAAAAGCTATTTACTCTCTTAAGAGGCTTATACACCTCCCTTTCCTTTCCCTATTAAGGTAATATTTCATTCTGAATTTTAAAGCCACCTCTTGAGTTCCTCATTTTCCTTAGGTATCTCCCATGTATACATAAAGTATACATGTTAATAAATTTGTGTTTGTTTTTCCCTTGTTAGTCTGTTTTTTTTTTTTTTTTTTTATTACAGAGTCTCAGCTAAGAACTCAGAAGGGTCCAGGGACAGTGATTTTTCCTCCCCTACATAGTCATACTCCTTAAAAGATGGAGCAAATGCTGAAACTAATGACAACTCAGAAAAAAGTGCAGAGAAAATAATGTGAAAGAATAAATATAGTCATAATAATCTCAGCATAGGAACTGACTTTCCAACATTCACAGCTATCAAAACATTAGGGGGTGAATTTCTCTCAACTCTAAGTTTTTTAAAAGAGACTAGTCAACATTGTGGGAAGAATATTAGAAAAATCAAGTATTAAATTGTTATGTTAATTAAATGATCTCTATGGTATATTTCATCCTTTATATGATATGACTGTAAGAACAGAATTTTGATGAGTAAGATTAGCCTCTTTTCCTCTACTTCCAGTGAAAATGAAACCAAAGAAAATGGTTTAAATTAAGATAAGAGATTAACTATAGATATAGAGAAAGTTCTTAATTGCCTGAATGGTGATAACTTGAAATTAATGCTTATTCCTGGGAAGAGGGGATAATACTTGAACTCAATTCATTGCAAAAAAATATTGAAGCCACCTGGAGATGATTTTGAGAAAGAAGAGGTGTTTTTGTAACAAAAAGTAAAGAAAATGTCATTAACCATTACCTCCTTAAGAAGTTTGTTTAAAGAAAAGGGAAGAGAGGAAAAATAAATAAATAATGATCTGGGCATGCAAACACGAAGGTACTGAAATTACTGATATATCCTTGCTGTCAAAAAAGAAAACTGATAGAACCAACTAAAATAGGAATGATGCATTAAAATTAATATTTGTTACTATTTTGGAATTGTGTGTTGTTTGTATGCTTCTAAATAAAGTGAATGTTGTTTACAATCATATAAGATATTAAAAATATAATTAATAATATAAATATTCTTTCAAAAATTTGAAGAGGAACTCGGTGTGTCCTGGAAATTGTAGATAATCATTTAATGACAGATAAAGCAAATAATGTCTTGATCCTCCCTTTAACTTAATTCTAGGACTCAAGTAAAACTTGTTTAGAAGAGGTCATGAAATTAACAAAATGATTCTATTTCAACTGTGACAACTGCCATTGGGACCAAAGAGAATCAAGTGCATACTTATCTTAAAAATTACTGTATATCCGGCCGTTATAAAAGTAAACATCTATCTGTATGGGGCAAATTGCTTTTCCAAATGAGATTTTCCTACCCTGAAAACCAGACCATCAGGAAGCAACTTTAATTCACAGAACTTAAGAAAATATAAAAATCAAATGTTTTTCATACACACATATAATATCCCAATATTATAAATTAAAACATGAAAAAAGTCATAATTTTTGTTCTAATCTTGACAAGCTAAATTATTTACCTTAATATTTAGGGTGATCTTTGTCAAATCCTTGACTAATTTTTACCAACTTCATTCTTTATTTGTTTTTCAAAGAACCATTAGCAGAAAGGAAGTTTTTAAGTATGGAAACAAAGGCATAATAATTAAGTATGTAAAATGAAGATTTGATTTTCTGTTGTATTGCTACTTTTGCTTTCGTAAGCTCACCTACTAATTATCTGTTACCAAAAAGTTAGTTGGCAACCCAATAGGGTTTTTCTTTAGTAAATATTGAAGTATTTACTATGATGTTTTTATAATTTTAGAAGATATGACAAATCTATTGCTATATTCCAGCAACCAAGCAATGGTCAGTAATTCAATGCTTAAATGTTTTTAATTTTATAAAAAGAACAATAGATTTTTTTCTCTGTCTAGGTAGGACAGGTACATTGAAAAATGATTTGCTAAATAGTAAATGTCACCTCTCAAGTCTTTTTGATAGCTTCCACAAAGCTAGTTTACATCTCATAATTCTTATTTATACTCTGCCATGCTTTATTTCTCTTTTTTTTTCTTTACTTTTGTTATGAAGATGATGAGACTTCTCTGAAAAATGAAGAAAGCAATTAATTGTAATCAAACAGCCAAACTTTAGTTTGAAGAACAGAAAGGTTTAGTTTGGAATATGTGATATGAATACTTGATAAGCTGAAATCATTTGAAATGATTTAAAACATCCAGAAAAATTCATCTAATATTTGTTTTGAATTCAAATAGAAAAAAAGTATTAATCATCTTATTATTTAAAGAAGAATGTATTCTATTTTCCTAATATATATTTAAAAATCTTTCTGAACTTTTACACCAGTAATTCATGTATCCAATAGTATATATTCTTAATAGAAACCAACTTATTTTAGAATATCTAAAGCAATCAAAATCTATAATATGTCTAAAATTACACGTTTAATATGCTAGTTCTCCACGAACACTATTTTCCTTTCACCTCAATAATAGAGGTGGAACTTTAGACATAGCTACCTAACAAGGAATAGAATTCTTCTGCCTTTTCCAAGCCGAGTGTGGACATTTGCCTGGATTTTCAAGATAAAATGTGAGCTGATATAAAATTTGCAATTTTCACCTCACTTGGTTTGGAAAATCTCTGGATGTTGACTTCGGCCCCTGTCCCCTTTCCTCGGACTGAAATGGCAATGATTAAAGTTATTTTGAAACAGAATGCTAAAGCTGGAAGGCGTTAAATTGGCCTAAGTCCCTGAATGACTACATGGAAGGACAGCATGCAGAGGAGCCACAATCAAGCCTTACTGCTCATTTTAGACTGTCACATGAGCCCAACATACTTTTTCTTTGTTCTTTAAGTCATTGAAATGTAAGGGTTTCTTTTGGCAGCAGCCTAACTTAACCTAACCAATCACTCCATTCTGAGATTTAAAGATTGAATGACTAGTTATTGCAAAAAACAAACAAACAAACAAACAAACAAAAAACAAAAAAGATTATTGGGTCAAGGGAGGGGATTAGGTTAAGAATCCAGTTCAAAATTCTAAACTAAATGAATACCTTAGAACTTCCTTTTTATATTTAGTCATATGTTGAAAACTAGTTTTTCCTAAGGAATTCAAAAAAGTCAGTATTGAAGTTAAGACATTCCTGAGTTGTAAATACCAAATCTAAGCTCACAATGATACTTACCTTGGATGAGTACCCTCCTATGTAACTCTTGAGCACACTTCTCCCCCACCCTACAAAGAATAGAAACCTTAACATTATAAATTTGTGTCCCCCAAAATTTGATCACATGAAGCAAAAGTTTTTCCACCTGAAACAATTTTATAGGGAAGATAAACCTTTACCTCTATCTTTTTAGGAGATTTTGGCTAGGTTTAAGTATTAAACTGACATCAGATAGATTAACAGGAGACAGCATACATAATTATATAAACTTTACATGCCTCTGGAGCCCTCATAAGGAAATGAAGATCCAAAGGTATGACAGAACCTACATGCTTTCATATTAAGGTGAACAAAGAGAGAGAGAGTTGTAGAAAATAATTAAACTATGTAGGGAGGCTAAATGGAGAAAAGAATCAATTTAACAAGGCCTGTATGTATAGCAATCTCTTGGCTTTGACTCCAAAAGTTTTCTTCTTGTAAAGGAAGGGCATCTTTCACTCAGGCGTTTTGATCTCCTGTTTCCAGGAAGAAAAGGGGAGATTAGAATGCCCTTCTTGGACTTTTTGTGTTTTAAGTGCTTTTAGCTCAAATAATCTTTACATCAAAGCAGCATAAATATGTGTGGCATATTCTGCCATCTTCAATTCCAACACAAGGGATCATCCTGATAATTAGGGACTAATAACAGAGTTTGTCATCTCTAGAATTTATGTACATCTAGCTGAGGAAGAAAATGGATTTGAAAAAATAGAGAGTAAAGGAGATATGACGCTTGGAGCAACCAATCACTCTATTTTATTCTTTCTTTCTTTTTTTCTCCATTAAAGAAAGATACTGTGTTGGCCAATATGACAATCAGAAAGAGTGTGTAAGTATTTTGCCAAAGCTAGTCACTAAACATATAAAAAGATATATGTGAGCATAGAAGTTTTCTACCACAAATACTGTTTTAAAAATGACAAGCTAGGAAATATTGCACTATAAAGAGAAAAGTTTCTAAAATGATTACTATATTGTGCCATTAGTTATTTTATACTAATAAAACATTGACAAATGTTGTTAGTTGAAATGGTATTAGTTATCATGGTAGATAAGCCCCTAAATCTCTTGCTCGCGTAACAGTTCAGTGAGGGCATTCTTAGTTAGGTAGCTATTCTCCAAGCTTTGAATGAGAGGCCTAAGCTCCTTTTATATTGTATTTCTACAATTGTCAACATATGGCTCCCAAGCTTTCCTGAGTTTTTGCCATTTCACACATCTAACAGGGGAAAAGGTTAAGTCAGACCAAGAAATGATACAGAACATATTGTTCCACACTTTATTGGGCAGAATTCGGTAACATGGCTCCATCTTGCAAATGAGGCTAGGAAATGTAGACTAACTGTATGCCTAGAAATAAGAGGAAATCAATGAGGAGGCCCAAGAACTCTCTGCTTTGGACATCTCTAAAAATCTTCAAAAGCATGATACTTGATAAATGGTAAAGAGATGATTGATGAAGAAGATAATCATCAGCCTAGTTTTTTTTTAATATTCATTCCATGTTTTAAGTCAAATTTAAGCCTACATACACATTTGATTCAGTTATTCGCATTCGTTCAAACAGTAGTATCTTATGCCAATACTTAATATGACATTTTTATTATCCGTAGACTTATCCAGTCATCTTTTGATGGACATTTATATCACTGATTATTTTTGAATGTATCACTTCAGATACATGTCAAAAATTAGAAAGTATAGAGTATCTGGCATGAGACTAAATGTCTACTTCTCACCCTCGAGATCATCAGTCAGTGGCATTTCAAACCCAAAAACATAATGTTGTATGTTTCAAAGCTTCTTTTTATCATTTTTAATGAAGCCAGTATTCATAATTTTTAATGAAGCCAATATTCATCAAAGCATTACTAAAACTGATATTCCTTGCACAAAATTGTCATTTTAACTATATTAAATTTTAAAATAAATATAATGTTAATTTTGAAATGCTTAAAGTAAAATCGACTATCTCCCTAGTTGATAAATGCATATCACATGAATTTTCAGAGACTTAAACAAAATAAAAGCCTTTTTGTATTACAGACCTGATAGGAATCAATACCTATATTCCTCGTGTGTGAATCGTGGTTTTTCTCAAAGATGTAAGACAAGACTTTTCACTATGGTACTGCTGGACATCACAGCTTACCATCATCAAAAGCAACAACTATCAACTTAAAGACTAATAAATTTTCATGTTAAAAAACTTAGTAACAAGAAGAAAATAAAGCATCATTTTACTATGTATATTGTTAATCACTGGACTACCTGGTTCCAGGAGGGGAAGCAGTGCATACCAGGTGGCAGACATTGTACTTGTGTAAGATACAAACACTTTAATTTTATCTTCACAATAATCCTGCCAGGTAGATGTTATTATTTTTGTCGGAAGAGAAATCTCAAGGAAATTGAGTTACTAACTCTATGATAAAAAATACCAGTAAAACAGGAATATGATAAAACATCTCTTCAATGATAAACTCTTTTCTACAATTCCACTGGTGCCTACATTGAAAATACGAGCCTCTATAAACACTGACACTTATTTTAAAAGTGTTAAATATAGTCATATCGATAACAAAAAGTTAATAGGCTTCTTATAAAAGCAATTTAATCTTTCCAGTGAATAAATTATATGCAGGATTATAGGGCAGAAATACTCTGGAGGACAAAATAGGAAGTCTAAACTTTAACACACTTTGATATGCATGCTCTTAAAAGCAATTGAACCATGTAAAACCCAGTTCATACTGTAGAGTAGAATTTGTCAAATAATGCAAACTCAAGAAAAGCTTAATTTTAAGATGTGATAGCTGAATATTATTTATCACCAAAAGAACTTTTATGATTTATCACTTTCTTGAAATCTTATGTTTATTATAAGAAATGTTATTTTTAAAAAAATTATCTGTTTCTCTGTAATATAATTTTAGAAGGTGCACATTACTAGTCTAAATTAATTCAACCTACATCATGGAACCATAACCAAGGGTCATCCAGAGATCCAGATTACCTTTGAGTTAAAATTTTACAAAGAGAACAATTATTCCAAACAGTGATAGAATTATGTGTGCCTCCCTAGTACCCTTTGTCCTCAATGAGAATCTTCTTTTGTCTAAAAAGCTTCATTTTTGTAAAATATTGATAAAAGAAGCATCAAGTGAGCATCATTGCTCTTGTTTCTATTCTCAGTTCTGGGCTACCACATGCAGAAAGTATCAGGCTGTAATACCACTGGCCTTTAAGTAGCCAACTTCTTACTGAGAGTCAAACCCCTACTTTTGAGTTAACCTTGTTTTCAAATCAGGCGATTCACATGTTGGGCATGTTCTCATGAAAAGATCATGTACCCAGTTTGCTAGTCATTTTCAGCATCCTCTCAAATTATACCAACATAAATTGCCACCTGCTCTGAGACTTCACTGAAAACAATCCCAAGTCCACACAGTGATCCAGTTTCTCCACAGTTGTGTCTTAATCAGAAAACCCGGCTCAGGGTTGGCGTCTCAAATGCTGCTGTGATCTGTCATTTGACCAAATAAATCATAGCCAAAAAAAGAGTTTTGGAACTTGAAGAAATTTTCAGGTGTGCTAATTCATTAGCCATCATCCGTTTAGTCTGCAGTGTACTCAACACCAGTGGTCCGGTATTTGATGGTCACCCTGAAATTGACCCTCTTTACACATATCATTGTCCTCCTGCCCCTCTGGGGCTCTGGTCAGCCTTGGTCTGTTATCTGGGCCTTTGAATTCAATGTTGTATGTTTTGCTTCTTTCTGTCCTGCCCTCTCTTCCAGGTACACATGAAAGTGAAAGCAGAAATGGCCTGTTTCTTTCAATAACATATTTCCCTTCCCTTGAGGGACCGAAGTGCCAGTCGAATGGGCCCAGTATAGAATGTTTACGTGAGATGTTCAGCCAGGGAGTGGCAGAGGCTGGAGTTCCAGGAAAATGCAGCCCTGAAATGCCCAAGGCTGTTCGGTGAGCACTGATCTTCGGACTAAGGGCTGGTGTCTGCATAAGCCGCTGGGCCAAAGAAGTTAGCCTGTGGCATTTGGGCAAACAGATGGAAGATGCAGACATGACTTGAATGAGAAAGAGTTCGATGCAAGGCAGATGAGGCCGGCCTCCCAGTAGGACGGCCAGTTACTACCGGCGCTTAGGCAGGTGGCAAGGCAGAAGGCCTGAGCCTTGGCTCTCATGTGGTCACCAAGAACACTGGAAACAGTGGAGGGGGCATACCCTGTGACTCTTGTCTGCCCAGTACTGAGCAGGGGAGGAGGTGGTGTCTCAGTAGCGGGGCACCTCAACACATTGTGCTATTGATGGAGCATCAGTGTATGCAGGAATACTGAGCATTCATTTGAAATTCAAGACACACAAATACAATCTTTGCTGATGAATGAAGCCCTCTGCTCAGGTCTCCATCATGGCTGTTATCACTGGCTTCCTGCTTTCAATGTCAATAGGGATGAAGAAACCAAGTCTCAGGAATGCCCAAGCCTAGAGCTGGCAAGGTGCTCTCTTTCAACCTGGGGGCTGGGTTGGCCAATGTTCTGACAATGGAGGCACGAAGAGTCACTGCCATGCCCCCACCTGGGAAATCAACACCTGGACAGACAGCAGGGGACCTGCGGTCTAGCCAGCCATTTTAGTTCCAGTTCCATCCCTGCCATGAACGTCTAGTTCACCAGTATTCATGCTTTTGCTCCAAGTCTCTGGGCTGAGAAAAGAGGGACCAGGAGCCACTCTTTGAGCTGGCATGTTCCCCTCTGGAGTTTTTTCTTTCTCCTTGGATCTGTCTCTCTTGGGAAACTAATTTAGTAGATGAAGGTGGTGGTGATAAGGACTATTAGACCTGATTCAGCACCATGAATCTCCAAAGACTCACTGGTAATGTCCAGGGATGAATAATGAAAAAACACACACAACCAAGGTAGACAGCAGAGTTCCAATTTGTTCATTAAAAATAAGAATTTATTGTTCCAGTGACTGGACTAACCAGCACATTCATTTACTATAGACGTTCTTAGATGACAAGTCATATCATCATCAAAGTCATTTTCTATATTTCCAGTGAGACATCCCTATTCTTTAAAGTGGAAAACTTGAATTCCATATGGTTAACACTTATTTTTTTCTTTAGGAAGAAACTTATATGAGGACAGGTCATAATCCAAAGTTTCCTTGGTCAACAGGAAAACAGTACAAACTGAGAAAGTTGATGAAAGGAAAATTTAATGACTTAGTATGTCCATTTCACAATTGGGAATGTTTTGTAAAGGGAGTCAGTATCCTTTGCTGGCTAACAGCACAGTGCCTGGAAATTAGGATGCTCACAGTAAGTGTTAGCTGCTATAGTAATGATAACGATTACTCTCTGACCCACTGGAATTGGCTCAAGTGGCCATACTGAATTTTTAAATATTATTTGTTATGTTATGATTATAGATTTAACCAATACCTCTTTGTAATGAAACACATCTCTTTTTTTAATTATATTAATGTATTCCAGGAAACTCTATGCCCCGTACAGATGTTCTTGCATATCAATGTTCTTAAGTATTTTTGACTGGCCATAGAATTTGTCTTTTTGTGGGTGTTGTGTTTCTCTTACTTACAAATTATTTAGATTAAAGAGTAGAAGGAATCGCTGTGAGGATAAGTTTAACGACACCTTACTATAAACAACAAATGATTGGCAATAGTATCCTTAAAAAAACAAAAACAAGAAATATTTTTATTTTATGTCTTCTTTCTTTCTCCTTCCACTTCATTTTGAAGCCTAAATGAGGAAAAGAAGCTTGGGATTTTAAAATGTAAAATCTTAGGAATCTGCTGAAATGACATTTTCAAAAAGTATAAATTAAAGAGTTTAGAAATACTGTCACGATATGCATTGGAATTCATCATTTAAGTGTCAGAGTTGGTCAAATACCTTTCTTAATTTCTAAATAAAATGTGAAAAACTAATGATAGCAGAACCTTATTGAAGTAGTAATTGCTTTGGTGTGGAAAAGCTTAGTTCCATGAAATAACTTATATAGCATTTGAAATATGTCTGTGTAAATTATAGCTCCTGGTATTAAGGTTACAAAGCATACTTTAGAAATCTAGTCAAGATATTTATTTCTAAAATGACAATTATAAAGTCTCTTGAGATGATAACCTATGAAACATTAAACAATAAATGCCAGCACTTCTATTTTCTTAAATCAGTATGTTGAAGATTTGGTTTTGAGGGGAAGGGTTAAGTTGAAGAGCAAATGAATAAACACATTATCTTTCATTATTTTTACTCACTCTTTGTTTTAGAGTTGGAGGGGGTAGGGTACTTTCTGTAATTAAACATTACTATTTTAATAATAAATTTAGAAATATTTTACAGTTTCTAATAATGATATTGAATTTGTCATTTTATTAATTACTTGTTTTGTTATAATATAAAAACATTAACAATAATTTAACATTTAAAATAATAATTTTAAATTAATAATTTTGATAACAAAATACTTTTGTAAACTTTGTTATCAAAAACAGGTAGTAAGTTGGATTTTGCCTGCGGGCTTTAACTAGCCAACTGCTCATTTAGAACATTATACACTCTTCAAATTCTCATAAGAAAACACTTATGGGAAATCTCATGTGAAATTCCTAAGTGATGTATCAAAATTTTTCTCCTTCAGGATAGCTGTTGCTCCTTTTGAATTAAGAGGACCTTGGCAGCCCAGGAAGTCCAGACCAAAAGTAACCCAGGATGAGAGCAGAAAGAGTGGTTAGGGAAAAGACACAGGAGGCAGATTGCGTACCCCAGGCACAGCTTAGGAGGCAGTCTATGCTGGAATCCCTTGCTCTGGGGGCTGATGCTGAAGAAGGTTTGTAAACACCACTCCAGCTGTAGCATTTTTATGAGGAGCTTAACTCCAAGTTCCTCGGGCAGTTTTGTTAGAATAGCCACCCCCGGCACACCTATGGTAAGTGGACCTATTCAGAGGGTTGGGATAAAGTCTGTCAGCTTGGCCCTGGCCAATGGTGTCCTGACCAAGGCTGGGGCCACTCTTAGGTGTATCGGGCTGGCCTGCTGTGAGAAAATCAGGCTCCAGGGGACTTAAGGGCATCTATGGTAGACCTGGGAAAACAGTGAAGGTCCAGCCAAGGTTACTCCCAAAGAGACCCCAAAGCCACAGACATGCACAGTCTGCAACCATCGGCTGAAAGCAGCTCATCACTCCACATCATACATTTTCTGGCTCTTTCTGGCGCTGTCTGGCCATCTCCCTCAACCTTTGAACATTTTTGTCCAACTAGGTTCAAGGCTTGCTCTTTTCAGGCTGTGACCTCCCTCTCTAAGAAGGCAGAGGTCCTGGTCTCCCAACCTCTGTCCTCTCCCTTCCTCCCTATCACTTCTTCACGCTGTCGTTCTCATTTCAGGCTATTAAATGAATACCAGCTTTGTGTCAATCTTCACCCCATTCTTCTCAATGACCAGCTTTAGGCTTTTTGTCGCCCCTCCCTCACCCTTTATGAATCTCTGTTTCTTTCTACCACTCTCCAATTATGCTCAGTGCCCCATCACTCTCCTTTGCTTCGTCACATCCTGTTGCCTGCCTCTCTGTCAACCTCTGACCATTTCTTTGGCCCTCACCACTGTGGTCCCTCTCTGCCACACTTAGGCCTGGCTAGTCTTGGGTGGTCCATTATCACCTGCCGTCCTGCAGTTCTTGACCTTTCATGTCATCTCTGCTGCTGCCATTGTGGCTCCCATGTCACTGTAGTGGAGTAGTTTCCACTCCCCTTATGCTTCATTTTGCTCTCTGGCCACTTGGGTTTTCTGAAGTCTGTCCTCCAGGGGCCCAAGCCAGGGGGCTGGAGAGATTGCTGAGTACCTAGAGAGACAGTGCCCCATGTCCCAGGTGGATGTTAAGTGAAAGGCTCCTCACCAGGGAGGCAGACATCACTGTCTTTCTGGGAGATGTGATATCATTAGGTAGCCTCAAGAGCCCTCATGTTCCTCTTTGGTGTTCACAGCATTTGCCCACATTTGTATAAAGTGTTTTCTGTGAAAACAATGTACCTTTGTTGTGCGAGTGTCCAGGGTATTGTTCAAGCTTGTCTTTTGTCTTTTTCACTTGGAGGATGGTGCAGCATTTGCCTTGCAGCTGATGTTTCACTTGTTTCCTAAGAAGTCAGATTTATCAATCAGTCTTTTCTGTGTGACTTTTCAATTTATGTCATATTTGGGAAACTCTTCTTTATTTTGATTATATATACGTGTATTATATATACATGTATATATAGTAGAAGTGTATATATATATACTTCTACAATAGCTTTTCTTAAAATTAATGATCCAGTTGGAATTTGTATGTGTGTATGAGAGAGAGAGAGAACAAAAGAAAGAGAGAGATAAAGAGATGGAGTTTATTTTTTACCTAGCTGACTACCTAATTTCTTCAATACTATTCATTGAAAGATTCCTTTTCCCATGTGTTTGCAGTATTATCTTAATCTCCTTCTAAAATCATGTGTGTTTTTATATTTATGTCTGGTGTGTTTAATGTTTTGTTATTGTCTAAATTCACACACCAATACCATCTCAAAGCACATGGCTTTTCGCTCTTGTAAAATCTTTGAGTCACGATAAATCTAACAAGTCATAAATTATTTGGCCACTGCAATGAGGCTGGGAGGCTGCTTCTGTTCTGTGGAAACCTGGATTAGGGCAGCATCAGTGGCTGCAGCATGCCGCAGCACAGCAGGCTGGAGTTTGTGTGTTCTGAGGGAACCTATTTTTCAGCAGCAGCAGAGGCTGGTGCTTTTTCAGGAATGAGTTTGTGTCTGTTCTGAAATATTGGTTTATGGCAGCAGCGACAGCTGTCATGATAATGCCAACCCAGGCCTGAGGCTGCGTCTGCTCTAGTGAACTCACTTTATGCCAGTGTAGGAAGCTTCCCTAATGCTGCTTCATGACACCATGAGGCATATGTGTCCTGAGGGACCCTGGTTTATGACAGCAGCAGCTATTGCCCCACTGTTGCTGCTTTTAGGCCTGAGGCTTAGTCTCTTATGAGAGAACTTACTTTATGGCAGTGGTTTTGGCAGCCCATCTGTTGAGAGGAAACTTGTTTTAAGGCAGCAGCTGTGGCTCCCACGTCTGTGGTGGGGGAACTTTTTGAAGGCAGAGGCTCTGGTCATCACATGAAGGTCACCTGGCAATTACACAGCGCTCACATGGGAACCATGTGGGAATCGCGTGGCAATCACACCAGGATCGTGTGTATATCAGGCTAAAGTTATTTCCTTGGATGTTTGCACCTAAAGAGAGTCTCAAGACCTGAAGAAGACAGTTCTGGTTGGTGGAAGATTTATATCTGCAAGGGCCTGGGAAAGGATGTAAGAATTTTTAAATGAAAGATTCTGTGACAGATTTGCCGATTTTCAGGCACCTAGATAAATCACAATTTAAGGTGTTTTTTTTTTTCATCTTTCTGTCCTAAATTTTTATAGTATCAGCATAATCCTGAAGTGGATGAGAAGGCATCGGGGTCTGTAATAGGATAGGTGGGTTTTGTAGTATTCCTGGATCTGCATTGCTCTTTTTGTATAGATGAGATTTAGTAAAACAAGGACTGTTGTTTTTAGTTATTCAAAGAATTTCATCTCTTCCTCAATGATAACATCAGGGTCTCACCTGCCCATCTAGCTATATCATCTTGAATTTGCTTCTTTATATCAAGGAGTAGAGTTCCGACTGAAGTGGAAATCAAAAGGTTCCTATGCCAGGAATAGAGTGGTGTGCCTTTGGAGTGTAGGATGTGGGATCCTTCCACAAAGGTTTCCACAAGTTTTTCCTCCCCTTGGAGCACTTAGTTCCGCTTTGGCCCAGTTACTCTTAGGATAAGAGCTCTTGAAATATAGCTTCCATCTGGCCCCAAATATCAGCCTCCCATTGGGCCAAGTGCTAACCATTAGCAGAGAGTCTGGCCATTTGTAATCTGGTCGTTTTTGATCTTAGTAAGGGTTTGCTCCAGGGGCCAATCTAGAAGATTGCATGACTACAGTATGATATGTGTGGGTAGACTGATGGTGTAAATAGGTTCTCATTTTCATTCTAAGTCTGATTTCTGTACTTTTATTTTGTTAAGGGAGTGTTTCATAGGCTAGCCAGAATACTCCTCTCTCTTTCAATTTGGTCCTCCCATAGGCACCAATGGGACATTTGTTTTAGGGTGAGAGCCCTTTAAAAAATACTGGCAAATATCTTCTTATCAGACATCAGGCTATGGAATTAGGTTCAAAACATGGTGGAGTGAGAGATGTCCCTGGATCACTCCCCTTGAAACAACAATAAGGTGAACATCTAAAGCTCAACAGAAAACACACAACCTGCACACTAGCACGTCTGAGTGTGGAATCTGCACATAAGAGCTAACACAGGGCAGAACCCCGTGAGTAGAGCGGTAAACTGGGAGAAACAAAGAATCTGCCTTTCATAGCCAGAGCTCTCTGAAGAAGGAAGGGGAAGGCAAGAGGTGTGGTGGGTTCCCAGAACAATCTTGCCTGGGAGAGCTGTGAGCTCCACACGTCTGGACAGAAAAAATTGAAAATTTACATCATATCACTTATATGTGGGATATAAACCTAAGAGCAACAAATGAACAGGACAAACAAACATTGACTCATGGACATGTTCTATAGACTAGTGGTTACCAGAGGGTAGGAGGTGATAGAGGCTGGGGAGGTAATGAGGTAACGGGGGTCAAATATGTGGTGACAGAAATAAATCTAACTATGGGAGGTGAACACACAATGTAAATATAAATATGCCTTACTGTTAAATTGTACAGCTAAAACTTATTGGATTTTGTTAACTGATGTCACCATAAAAAATTAAGTGATTCATTTTTTAAAAAGTGATACATAGAAATGAATGATAATGATAGTACAATATATCAAACAAAACTTTTGGGACACAGCAAGACTGGTCATAAGAGGAAAGTTCACATCATTACAGGCCTATCTTTAAAAACATGAATGAATCTAAATAAACAACCTAATGCTTCATCTTAAAAAACTAGAAATGGAAGAGCAAATGAAGACTAAAGTCAGCAGAAGGAAAGAAATAATCAAAATTGAGCAGAAATAAATGAAATTAAAAAACAGAAAAAATAAATGCAACCAAGAGCTAGTTCTTTGTGAAAGATTATTAAAATTGACAAACCCATGACTAGAATCTCTAAAGAAAATAGAGAAAGGACACAAATAAACAAAATCAGGGATGAAAGAGGAGACATTATGACAGACACCGCAGAGAAATACAAAGGATCATACAACAATACAATGAAAAAAGTATATAACACCAAATTTAATAACCTAGCAAAAGTGGACCAGTACTTAGAAAGATAGAACCTTTCCAGACTGCATAAAGAAGTATTGGAAAATCAAAATAGACCGATAAGCAGTATGGATATTGAAACAATCATCAAAAAGCTACCAAAAACTAAAAGTTCAGGACCAGATGGCTTCACAGTAAATTTTACCAAACATTCAAAGAAGATTTAAGACCTATTCTCCTTAAACTCTTTCAAAAAAAATCAGAGAGGAGGCAATACTTCCTAACTCAATGCACGAGGCTAATATTACCCTGATATCCAAACATGGTAAAGATAACACACAAAAAAACAAAACTATAGGCCAATATCTCTCATGAACACAGATGCAAAAATCCTAATAAGACACTAGCAAAGTGAATACAACATATTTAAATGACTATACACCATGATCAAGAGGGCTTCATCCCAAAGGCACAGGGATGTTTCAACATACGCAAATAAATTAATGTGATACGACAAATAAACACATTTAAAAATAAGAATCATATGATTATATTAATATGTGCAGAAAAGTCTTCGACAAGATTCAGCATCCATTTATAATCAAAACACTTAACTAAATTAGTATAGAAAGAAAGTACCTTAACATAATAAAGGCCGTATATGATAAACTCTCAGCTAACATTATACTTAATAGTGAAAAAGTAAAAACCTTCCCTCTAAAATCAGGAACAAGGCAAGGCTGTCCACTATCATCACTGTTATTCAATAAAACATTGGAGGTCCTAGTGAGTGCAGTCAGGCAAGTGAAAGATGTAAAATGCATGCAAATACAAATGAAGAAATCAAACTGTCACTATTTGTGGATGACATGATTCTCTATAAAGAAAACCCTAAAGACTCCACAAGAACACTACAGTAAAGTTTCTGGATAAAAAATCAACATTCAAAAATCCATAGAATTGCTATACTCTAATAATGAAGCATCAGAAAAAGAAGTGGAATAAATAATTCCTTTTGCAATTGCAAAAAAAATAAAAGAATAAAATACCTAGAAATAAATCTAACAAAACATGTGAAAGACCTATATGATGAAAACTATAAGTTTGTATTAAAAGAAATCGATAAAGATACAAAGAAATGGAAAGATATTCCGTGTTCTTGGATTGGAAGAATCAACATAGTTAAAATGACATTATTACCTAAAGCATTATACAGATTTAATGCAATCCCCATCAAAATTTCATCAGCATTTTTTCAAGATAGAACAAAAAACCATTTGTATGGAAGCACAAAAGACACAAAATTGCCAAAGCCAATCTGTGAACCAAAAACAAGGCAAGAGGCATCACTCTGCCCGAACTTCAAATTATCCTACAAAGAAACAATAATCAAAACAGCATGGTATTGGCAGAAAAACAGACATACAGATACATGGAAGAGAATCGAGAGTCCAGAATTAAAGCTATATTTATATGGGCAAAAAAATCTTTGACAAAAAAGCCAAAAGCATACATTGGAGAAAGGAAAGCCTCTTCAACAAATGGTTCTGGGAAAACTGCTAAGCCACCTACAAAAGAATAAAACTAGACTGTTGTCTATCACCATACACCAAAATTAACTCAAAATGGATTAAAGACCTGAATATAAGACCTGAAACAATAAAATGCATAGAAAAAAACATAAGAACTAAACTTAAAGACCTTGTACTTAAAGAGGGATTTTATGAATTTGACCTTAAAAGCAAGGGAAGTAAAAGCAAAAATAAATGAATGGGACTACATCAAACTAAAAAGCTTCTACACAGCAAAAGAAACCATCAACATGGCAAAGAGACAACAATCTGAATAGGAAAATATATTTGAAAGCAACCTTTTAGATAAGGGCCTAATCCAAATGTACAAAGAACTCATACTACTCGATAATAACAACAAAAATGCAATTCAATCAAAAAATGGGCAGAGGATCAGAAGTTCACCATAGAGGACATGCAAATGGACAACAAATATTTGAAAAGATGCTCAACGTCGCTAGCTATTAGGAAAATGAAAATCAAAACCATAATATGTTACCACCTCATACCTGTTAGAATAGCTATAATCAATAGGAAAAGTAATAACAAATGTTAGAGAGGATGCAGAGAAAAAAGAATCCTCTTTCACTGCTGGTGGGACTGCAAATTGGTACAGCCACTATGGAAAAAAGTATGGAGGTTCCTCAAAAAACTATGAATTGATCTACCATAAGATCCAGCAATCCTTCTACTGGATATTTACCCCCAAAGACTTGAAAATTCATATCCAAAATGATTTTTGCACACCGCTGTTCATCGCAGCATTATTCATATTGGCCAGTACATGGAAGCAAAGGAAGTCTCCTACAATACAAGATTAGGTAAAGAAGCAGTGGTACATATACAGTGGAATAGTACTCAGCCTTAAGAAGAGATGAAATACTGCCATTTGCAACAACATGGATGCATCTAGAGATAATAATACTAAGCAAAATAAGCCAGACAGAAAAAGTTGAAAATCACATGATATCACTTACATGTGGAGTAGAAACCTAAAAGCAACAAACGAACAGGAGAAACAGAGACTCATGGACATAGACAATAGACTAGTGGCTACCAGATGGTAGGGTGAAGGAGCGAGGTAGATGGGGTAAAAGAGGTCAAATATGTGGTGACAGAAACAAATCTAGCTATGGGAGATGAAAAAACAATAGAAATATATATATATGGCTTATTATTAAAATGCATAGCTGAAACTCACCAGATTTCTTTAAACAATGTCTAATTTAAAAAAACAAAAATAATAATAATAAAAATAAAAGAACTAAAGCCTCTTATCCCCAAGGAGAGGAAGCCCATGGTAACCTTTGTGGACAAAGGAAGCCCAGTCGACTTGAGGCGAAACTTGGTCCAGTGCCCTGGTGGATGCAATAGGGTCAGGCTGTAACTTTCTCACATGCTTGTCTACATTCTGAGTACAAAACTTTACCATTGCTCCTAGGTGACCTCAGGATTCACCCTAATCTTTTCTCCTAACGTTTTGGTGAATTTCATGTGATTTTGGGAACATGGTTGTCCAAGATTACCTGCCTTTATAGTGGCTGGCATTGAAATTCAGTATTTTCCATCCGTCAGGGGTGGCAAGAAGATTCTGTATCATCTCTCACCGTACAATTGATCCCCTAGACACCTTTCACCCTCCCTTACCCCTATTCCCATCTCCTGCTTGAATAGTGTTTGTCCTTGAACAACTTACAAGGGTTTTCCTCACAGAATCCGAGCAACCTGGATTGTTTCTTGTGGATTCGGGATTGTTTCAGAGAGGAAGCAGAGATGTTTCAGACAGAGGCAAAAACCCTGAGAGAGCAGGAAGATTCAATTATTGAGAACTGTCTGGGTCCCAGAAGAGACATTTTCATCTGACTCCAAGGAGACAAGTATCTCTCCAGTACCCTTTGTCCTCAAGGAGAACATTCCTTTCTCCACAAAGCTTGATTTGTTTGTGAAATCTTGAGAAAAAGTGCATGAAATCAGCATCACAACTTTCTTTAAATGTCTTCAGTACACTCTAACAACTCTGAGCTTTGAGAAGCCGATTCCTCACCGACAGTCAAACCCCTCTGTTTTGAGTTCATCTCCTTTTCAAATTAGGGTATTCATGTATTAAACATGTTCTCATGTAATGGTCATGTACCTGGTCAGCCAGTCATTTTCCACTTGCTCTCTCCTTACATCAGTGTCCTTTGCTACCATCTCTGTGACTTTACTGTAATCAGTCTCATGAAGTCCACACAGTGATCCAGTTTGTCCACAGTTCTGTCCTCACCGGAAAGCCCGGGTCAGGGTTGACACCCCAAGTCCTGCCATGGTCTGTCATTTTTACCAAATGAAACGGAGCCAAAATATGTGGTTTCAGTATCTTCAAAAAATTTCAGGTGTGCTAACTCATGAGCCAACATCTGTTTAGTCTGTTGGGTGCTCAGCACCAGCTGCCCAGTGGTTGACTGTCACCCTGGCACTGATCCTCTTAACACATGTTGTTGTCCTCTTGCCACCCTGAGGCTCTGGCCATCCCCAGTCTGTTGTCTTAATACAGCCTCTTAATACACTTTTGGTCATTTTGCTTCTTTCCATCTTGCTCTCTGTGTCAGCTCAACATGAGAGTGAAACAGAAAAGCCCTAATTCTTTCAGAGGCATATTTCCCTTCCCTTGGTAGGCTGGGGAACCGGTCAAAAGGGCAAGGGTCACAGAGTGTTTATGTGAAGTGATCAGCTGGTAAGTGTCAGAGGCTGGAGTAACGAGCCTGAATGCAACTCTGAAATTCTCAGGGCTGTTCGGCGACCACTCAACTTCGGACTAAGGGCTGGCAATTACATCAGCCACTGTGCCAAAGGAGTCAGCCTGTAGCATTCGGGCAAAGAGATTATGGTTGCAGACATAACTTGAATGGAGAAAGAGTTTAATGCAAAGCAGGTAAGGCTGGTCTCCTAGTAGGCCGGCAACTAACCACCAGCTCTTTGGCAAGAGGCCTGAACCTTGGCTCTCATCCAATCTCCAAGAACACTGGGGTAGGTGGAGTGTGCACACCCTGTCCTTCTCATCTGCCCTGCACTGACGCTGGGGAGGAGATGGTGCAACTTAGTAATAGATGTCTTCAGCAGAGTCTAGTATTGATGGAGTCTCAGCTCTATGCAAGAATTCTGAGCAGTCATTTGAAGGTCAAGACACAGAAATGCAATTTTGGTTGTTGAATGAAGCCCTGTGTTCATGGCTCTGTCACAGTTGTTATCACAAGCTTCCTGCCTTCAACGCTAGCAGGAATGAAGAAATCAAGTCTCCGGGGAGGCCAAGGCAATGAGCAGGCAAGGTGATGTTGTTTGCCCTGTTGTCCAGGTGGGCAAATGTCCCAGAATTAGATGGTCCGTTAGTCACTGCCCTGTCCCCACCTGGGAAATCAGCACCTGGCCAGACACTGGGGAGCCAGCCATTTGGGTTCCAGTTATCTCCTGCCCTGACTGTCTGCATCGCCAATATTCATGCTTTCACTCCATATCGCTAAGCTGACAAACAAGGAAATGCTAGCCGCAGTTTTAATCTGGTATCTTCACCGTTGGAGGTTTTTCTTTCTTCCTGACTCTCTATTTGCTTGGATTTTCTGCAACTGGAAGCTCCAGGCCCAGAGCAAGTGAAAGCCCAGAGGGGAGCTCTGGCCTAGCAGAGGCCTGTTAACATCAACTCAGCTTGTCTTGGGCCCTGGGCTGGCACAAGTTAGTTGCCAATAAATGCTCCTGGGAGGGAGGGCTAGCTATCAATAAATCACAGCTGTTGTCCATGTAGTTGATGCTGGCCAGGCCATGGATTGTCCCCTCCCTCAGCCTTTTGCTGTGTCGAAATCCAAAATACATAAAAAAAACTCATACAACTCAACAACAACCACAAAGTAATCCAATTAAAAAACTGGTAGAAGAACTGAACAGATATTTCTCCAAAGAGGAAATACAGATGAATAATAGACATATGAAACGATGCTCAAGTTCACTAATCATCAGAGAAATGCAAATTAAAGCCCCATTGAAATATCACCTTACATATGTCAGAATGACTATCATCAATAAAAAAGAATAATAAATGTTGGCAAGGTTGTGGAGAAAAGAGAAACTCATACATTGTTGGTAGGATTGGAAATTGATACAGCAGGTATGAGAAACTGGAGGTTTCTCAAAAATTAAAAATGAATATGCTTTTTGACCCAGCATTTTCAATGCTCGGTATTGATCCAAGTAAAACTAAAACAATAATTCATAAAGATCTATACACCCCAATATTTATGGCAGCACAATTTACAATAGCCAAGATATGGAAGCAACCTAAATGCCTGTCAACAGACAATTAGATAAAGAAGTTATGATTCATATATACAATGGAACATTACTCAGCCACTGAAAAAAACTGAGTCTACCATTTCCAAACACAGGGATGGAGCTAGAGGTTATTATGCTGAGTGAAATAAGTCAGAGAATGATAAATACCATATGATTTCACTTATATGCGGAATCTAAGGAACAAAAAGAATAAACTGATCAAAAGCTGACTCACAAATATACAGGACAGCTTGGTGATAAACAGATGGTATGGGAGGTTGTGGGGCTGCGAGAATGAGGTGAAGGGTTAAAGATGTACAAATTAGTAATTGATAGATGGTTATGGGTATGGGGAGCATGGCATAGGGAATGCAGTTAGCATTAATATATTGGCTAGGTGAAAAACCAGAGGAGAGTAAGAGCTTTTAGGTGGATCATTTTATAAACTATATAAATGTCTAACTAATGTACTGTATATTTGAAATTAATAAAATAAAAAATATATAATAAAGCCATTTGTTGAGTGAATGATTGAGCAGCTATGGTATAGAGGATCAAACTTACACAAAGCAAAGCAGAAAAAAAGGAAATTTTACTGACTTGGTTATTTTTAAATTTTTATTTAAGCGGACTTCAAGATTTTTTTCCCACTTCCCAAATAAGTTAATTCCTAGAAGACAGATTCATTTAATTTTGTGGTTTGCTATGGTATAGTGTGATCAGGACCAAAAATCCAATTTACACTTAAAAAAATATTCTTTTTAAAACTGTTCTCTGGGTGAATTGATGCTAGTTCTATTTGAAGGCTATAACTTCTCTGAGCTGAAATTTGTTTCTCAGAACCTCACACCTGTGCATGCAGAGATTATTTTTTTTTTCTTAAATTTGTTACAGCTTTCTAAAAGGGAAATACCAAGCTATCGATAATTATTTACAAAGAGAATATGTTCAAAATACACAAAATACAGTGTTAAGATAATGCCATTCCTTTTAAACATATATATATGTATATATATATATATGATATATATATATATGAGATATATATATATCTCATAAATATCAATCAATTGGAACCTTTTTGATATTAGAGAACTATGTCATTTAATTTATAAAAGTTGAAGTGGTTATACTGATTATTTCACAATGGGATAAGATTTTAGTAAAGAAATAGTATTTCAAAGATAGAATTTGCTTAGTCATTGCATAATGGAGAAATTGTTCTCACATTAACTGTCAGCTTTTAGAAATATTCTTTATTCAGCCGTTAAAATAAGAGGAAAAATTACTATTCTATATTGATGCTAAATGTGAGTTCTAGAAAGATAAGGCCGCTATTTGATTTCAAAGGCCATGATAAACTATCTGAGTGTTCAATAGAATGGTGTTTTTAATAACATATGCACTGTTCATGCTGAATTAGAACATTTTGAGTCTGAGATTACTATTATTTTATAGGGAAAAAAAGCAAACTATTCTAATAAAAGAACCAACAAGGACTATGAACATTTATTTAGAGATTTCAGGGAGCCAGGCGCTGTACTCAGTACTTCATATACACTTTTTCATGTATATTCATAAGAAATTTGTTAAATAGTATTGTCATCAGTGGCAGACCTGATGCCAAGAGAATTTAAGAATCTTGTCCAATGTTATCCATCCCAGTAGTGATTAAAAGATAAAAATGTAAGTTTGTCTTCATTATTACGCTTTGGAAAATGGAAAGATATAGACTGAAATAGTAAAAATTTTGTTTGATGTTTTTTATATTTTGTATTCATTAACCTTATTCTTCTTGATCTTATGATTTAGCATATTTATCACATTTGATTAAATTTTAATCATTATTATCGTAAATGAAAAGTTCCCTAGTTCTCTTAGTAATTGAGAGAAGCAGGAGCTACCATTTATTTCCTGCATACAGATATTGCTTTTTTATTGATTGAATGATTGATTGATTACACCTTTATCTCAACCTCATCTCACAGTCTAATTTTAATTTGAATCTTCTAAAATATTAAAGCCATAAGGAGCCTCTCCCACGAAATTGGTTACTCAGAGTCAGTTGGCCTTGCCCTGCTCAGATGTTACTGACTCCTGCTGCGCCTGTGTTCTGAGCTGTCTGACAGGGATTTTTGTGTCTGAAAAGCACACTGTTCTTTTCCTGTGATGCCTGTTCTTTGCTGAATGTCTAAGTCCTTCTTCTAAGACTTCAGTCATGTCTCCTTCCACTTATTCTTCCTACCCAGCTTAGATTCTCATATGCTCTATAATATAAACCACAGAAAGGCCTCTGCCTATACTCATGTGTCTGATCTGTGGACATGATCACTCAATTTTTCAGGTCATAAACCTAATCTCTGGCTTACAATTCTAGATTCAGAAACCTAGGATCAGATAAATCCATGTGCTTTTTCATCCCAACTTGCATTCCTTCGGACAGCCCCATCTTCCAAATCCAATCTATCACACTCGATAACTGTCATCTCTGTCACCTCTACCGATAACATAGTACTTCATGCTCCCAAATCATGCTTCCTTGCTAGAAATCATAACAAAACTATGTAGCATTGTTTCACCAAGTATTAAAAGCAGATAATTCCTTAATATTAACTAAACAAAAAACTATCCAAACCATAAGAGCTCCTCCACTTTGTCAAAATTATTTTATTATATCTTCGATGAAAAGCTTAAAATCACCGGAAAATTGAATAACTTTCCTTTTGTTTCTATAGATTTAGAGCTTTATAAACATTTTGATAATTTTATTTTTTCTAACTATATCTCTGGAATTAACTGGGATCTAGATTAAAGAGTTGAACATTATCAGAGTCTGGCTCAAAAAAACAACTATTCGGATTGGATTAGTGTTTCCTTTTTAGTCTTTTATATTAATTGACTTAACTGGAATTTTTTCAAAATAAATTTGCTCACATTTATTTCTAAGATCCATTCAAAGCATTTCCTGTAGTCATATTCATTTTCATTGCTCCATAGAATCCCACTGCACAAATATACTATGGTTAATATATCCTATGTACTGTTGATTGACATTTAGGTTTTTTCTTTTTTATATAACAAATAGTGTTCATGTCTACACTACAAAGAGTGGATTCTTTTCTACATATCTTTTATTAGCACATGAGTGCCTTTCTGTTGAGTAAATACTTAGGTGTAGAAATTCTGAGTAAGGGAATAGGGATATGTTCACACTTAACTAATGATGTCATACTGTTTGCCAAAATGTAGTACTAATATATATCTCATCATCAATCTGAGAATGTCAGTTGTTTTGAATTTGGTTTTGTCTGTCTTTTTCTAAAATTAATTAATTAATTATTTTATGGTGATATTGGTCAATGAAATCCATTTTATTTCATCTGTACATTTTAACAGTAAGGAATATATATATTTACACTCTGTGTTCACCTCCCATAGTTAGATTTCCTTCTATCACCGCATATTTGACCCTTTTACCTGGTCTACCTCCCCTTTTGAGCTTCCCGTCTACCCTCTAGAAATCGTTAGTTTATCATCCATGTCCATCAGTCTTGATTTGTCAGGTTCATTCTTTGATTTTAGGTTTATATCGCACAATATATAATATCATGTGATTTTCAACTTTTTCCCTCTGGCTTATTTCGCTTAGCATGATTATCTTGAGATCCATCCATGTTGTCGCAAATGTCAGTATTCCATCTCTTTTTATGGCTGAGTAATTTTCCGTTGTACGTATGTACCACAGCTTCTTTATCCAATCATCTATTGTAGGCCACTTCAGTTACTTCCATGTCCTGAAGCTCTTTGAATAATGCTTCTATGAGCATTGGTGTGCAGATATCATTTTAGAAATGAATTTTCAAGTCTTTTGGGTAAATAACCAGAAGAGGAATTGCTGGATCATATGGTAGATCAATTTTAACCCTTTTGATGAACATGTGGTTGTTTCTTGTGGTTTATTTTACAATTCCCTAGTGGTTAATAAACTTGAATGCTTCTCTCTATATATCTATATCTATATCTATATCTATATCCATATCCATATCTATATCTATATTTATGTATATATATAGATACATAGATATATGTGTGTGTGTGTATATATATACATATATATAATATTTTCGCCAAGTTTTATATTTTATATTTTCCTCAATCAGTTCCTATACCCAACTTATTTCTGTTTTTTTTTTTTTTTGTTTTTCTTTTTGGTCTTGGATCTTTTTTTATTTCACTCATCAGTGTGATAAAGTTCTTTACACATTGGAGATCTTTGATTATAAGTTTGTAGCATATCTTGGGTTCCTTTGGCTTCAAGTGGGAATACCGTATTTCAGATTATTATGAACTTCATTGACTTTGTCTTTTTATGTATTAATGTGATCATAAAATGTCATGATCATCTATGAAAAAAATCTTGGAAATAAATAAAATGAAACAAATGCAAAAGTGGTGTGAGTTTACAAAAACTAGTGTACTTGCCATAACAAGTTTCAAGATACACTTAATCTTTTCAGGTTTATTACTCCTATTCATTAAAATGTATTTTGGTGAAGCAAGGCATTTCTCAGTCCATTTTTGAAAAAAAAAACAACATGACTCTTTGAAGGATGAAATACAAACTAACTAATGTAAATTATATCCTTGTCATATACATAATTTTGCTCCAGGATTACTGGTTTCATTAATGTAAATTAATTAGAACTACTAGGGATTCTCCCATTCTTTATGATATATTTGAAATTAATTTTATTATATAATACATTTTCAATAAATCTAGCACTTTATTCTTATAGGTGAAATAAATAGGCAGTTCCAAATAAAAATATATTTAGAGAAGTATGAATAAAAATAATTAAAAGGCTCATTTTAATCAGTTTTGCTTAGATTGTGTTATAATGTCGGGTCAGTAGAACATAAAGTTAACTGGAGGTTTAAAAAATTACAGGACATTTTAAGAAAAAAAGTGTTTCTTATTTCCTGAAATATCTTTGAGATATTTGCAGTCTGCAATTTCAAAAACAATCTGAGATTTTTAAATTGAGTGTCAATATTCCGGAGAGTTTTCTACCAGATGATGCTAAATACCCTTTTTTGAAACATAATATAGGAAAGTTCACAGAATTATTACTGCTCTTCAACATGTAAAATCTGCTACATAAAATGCAAGCTTGACTCAAAAGATAATATTCCATATTATACTCTGGATTGTTACACATTTAATCATCTGATAAACATGCAGGAATTAAATAAATTTCTAATGTGACTGGAGTGTGACCACACTTTGAAGTATATGCAAGGCTGGTGAATTGAGGAAAGGAAAAATGAATTGGCCACTCACCAAATAAACTATTTTTCCTAATGTATCATGTCCAAGGGCTTAAAATGTGTAAAAAGTCCTCAAACATTTTACGTAAGGAAATTTTCAGTTAGGTGATCCACTTTTCATCTACTTTGAAGGGCCTAAAATTTCTTATTTTCTCTGTATATATATATATATATATAAGCTTGGAAAACGTAGTTTTATTTCCATTGGAAGCAATCAAAATTAAGGCAATCTTAATTAAATTACATTCAAACTAACAAGTGTTAATTGCATTACTACTATATGAATGAAATTGTTTGAGATCTCCCTTTTGTGACAATAAATGAGACTGATTTGTGTCGAGCAGGTGAAGAGTAAAAGAACAGAGTAAAACTTAAATATGCAAAATTATCTTCTCTAAACAGTTTATTTGCCTACATAAATAGACTTGGATTTTCCCACTCATACTAAGAGCAACAAATCTGAAATATTTACTTGTTCAGAACAATAAAGGAAAGTATATATCAGAAAATGATGTTAATATCTCTCAGCTCTCAAATTAAACAGGAGAAAAATGTACTCTTAAAATGCTCAGGTTCTTAGAAACAGAGTATTTAGTAGTCACTTGTTTGCATATACCCCACAGAATTCCAAAAGAGATATGGAGTATTTTGTAAAACTGCATACTATATAAGAATATAAAGATAGGAGTGCAAAGACTATAATGGAAACTAGAGACAAAGGTATCATGATACATGTGTATTGCATTCAACTTGTAAAATTGCAAAGATGAATGCAATATTTGACTCTGAGGCTCTCGCAGATCAAAAGGAAAACAATATTAGCTACAACATAGGCTGTGACCATATAACAAAAACATATCAGTTGTTAGGAAAAATCAATTTTCTTGTCATTTGTTTTCACCAGTGGTGTAAAATTAATGAAAAAATTGTGATAGATGCATAACATTCAAAGATATTATCAAATCTAAGCTCCTAATTTTGACAAGAAGGGACATTTCTAGAGAAATGATGGGTCATATTACTCTTAATGTACCCAAGAATGTAATTGAAAGAATATGTGACTTATCCAAAAATAAATAATTAATTCAAGTATTACATGGAAAGTCTTTATTAAAAGATTAAAAGACATGGCTATATGTGAAAATAAATGAGCATATAAAATTTTAAATGAATACCAATTTGAGGTGTTCAGATTATGAGGTAACAAGGTACCTGCTTAGATGAAGCTTGAATTCTAGTAGAGAAAATTGGCACATAAATATATGACAACGATATAGCATGGTTAAGTACCAAATCAGACACGTGGTAGTTCGGTTATAGGGTCATAGCCAAGAAGGCAATGAGCTCTCAGGCACCTACGCATATTCTCTTTTTGCATGGTACAAACTATATGAGGTTAAATGACATGGCAATCATAAAGATAACCATGGTTAGTAATTCTCCGGAGATACTACTCTCTTGAAAAATAAGTGTTTGTATAAAGCTGGGTGTTCTATAGTTGGCAAAAGAGGATCAAAAGTAATATATTATGACACCTTAATTCAGACTGGTACTGTTTATCTTTCCATTAGATAGAGCAAGTAGGAAGAAAATTGTCACAAAATATTATACTAGCTTCAAGTGACATAGACCATCAAATCTGTAATACATAAATGATGCTTTGGATTTCAAGATTAAATAATCTAGACTACTTGAATTTTAAAATGTAGCTCTCAAATATAATAGTATTTTAGGGCACTTGGCATTTGTTTTCCCCATGCCATTATTTTCCCAAGGTAAATAACAGACAAACTATTAGAAATGGTTAAACATAGTCAAGGCCTCATAACTCTACAGCAATATTTCCAAACAGAGGACAACTGTGGCCCAGAGTAATAAAATATAGCAGCCCAATAGAGAGTGGAGAACAGATTTGGGCCTGAACCCGAATGATTTGACTCCCAGCCCCGTGTTCTTCCACCCAAGAGGCATAGAGTTTAGTCTCTAGGCCAGAGTGCATGGTGGCGAATCTCTGCCTCACCCTGGACTAGTTGTATACCATGGGCAGGGTACATTCATTTCTGGGACTCAGTGTTCTCATCTGTAAATTGAGAATAATCATAGTAGCTATCTTATGGGATACTTGAGGAGAATAAATGAGTTAATTTCCTGAGAAGCATTTAGAGGACCTAGCATAGCAATATTGGAGCTTAGTTGGGGCCCCTCTAAATATGCCAAAGTGGCATATTGATATTTTGAATTAAAGTTATGTAAAAAGTAGTCATTACGAAGAGAACACTCTGATCCCTTATGTCCCTCTGAAAGCAGAAAACAACTATCTCATGTGAAAGGTACCATCCCTGCTCCAGAAGGAAAGAGAAATATCTTTAATACCAGAAATAAAGAAAACGGGGCTAAGCAAACCTTGTTTTTGTTTTTGTTTTTACCAATTTACTACTCAAAGCCCAAACTCAAACTATTCCATGCGAATTGAGCACACAAACCCAATGCCTTTATTCTGTCAAATCTTCATCAATTTATAGTTTCGTCCTCCAAAATGTACAAAAGCCATCTGCTTTGGTCATTTCCTTAGGTCCATATGTATGAGACCTCCTTATGTATATACATAAAGAAAATTTGATTTTCTTCTGTTATTTTTTTATGTCAATTTAACTCTTAGACCAGCCAGAAGAAACTATAAGAGTAGAAGAAAAATTCTACCTACCCGATAGTGTAAACATGAGGTAAGAGTTTGCTATCAGAATCACTATTGACATGAACCAGGTGTGAGTCTGGTCTAGGTAAAAATGTTATACTGGGGAAACATGTGTATGTGCTGCAGTTATTTTCCTTCCATCAGTCTCACATCATCAGGCTAGTGCTGGGGACTAGGAGCCCTCAGAAGCCCTAATCTCTGTCTAGAAGCAAATTATATTGCTCTCTGTATTGTTACCCTTGCATAAACCTGTACTTTTGCCATTATGGAAATTTGCATCCTCTTACAGTGACTGTGGCTTTTTTTCTCTCAATAGCAGTGTTCTCCTAATACCTCTTGTCACCATTTCATGTTTATTTAGGAAATGTAACAAAAAATTAGAGATTGCTGAGCATCCAGAACTCTCTCTTTCTTGATGCTTTGTCAAAATATTATTTTCTTGTCCATAAATTTGAATATGTCTTCTTTGCTAACATGAGTGCAATGTTCATAGTCCTTTTGACATCCGGGAGAAATTCAGCCAACATTTTAATTCAATTTTTATGACACTGAGTTTTTCATATCTGCAACTTGTAGGAGAGATTAATTCTTATTACATTAACTTCTGGAAAAATATCAGAGGTTTTAAAAATTAATATTGATCATATTTTGCCTATCCTTATAGTTGGAGTAAATTAGACTAATGGTTGCAGTTAAAATGACAAGCAGTAAACTGGACAAGTCGGTTAATAAATTGAAAGGTGTTTCTAATACAAGATCTTACTTGTTACCTTAATAGGGAAGGTTATAATTCACACAGGAAATCTCAATTTTAATATCATTTCATTGCTTTGATAATTATTTCCTAGGTTTTCATAGAAACTTAATGCATTCTATTATTTTCTGCTAAAATTCTACTTCTGGTAAGGTTCCAATTCTCCGTTTCCATGAGAAGCAACAAATGGTATAGATATTACAAGAAAAGGCCTTGAACTATGGTAAATCTAACTTTGAATTCTGTCTTCGCCGGCTGAGTGATACTTGAAAAGTTATCTAATTTTACAAATAAAATTTGGAATAATTGCAAATAACTTGTAAATAGATGTTTCCTTTATTTCTCAGTTTGATTTTTTTTTTTTTGCTTATCTATTTAAATAAATTCTGTAGGCTAAAATAAGTAAAGTTTTTCATAGTTCTCAAAAATAAAGGTTAAATAAAGGCAACTATTGCTATTAATAGGAATATATATTGATGAATATTTCTCAAAGGCCAAAGAGGAACAAAAAAGCTAAATCTTAAGGTTAAGTTAAATCCTTATCTCACACAGAAAATTATGAGTAATATGGGAAAGATACATGAATTTTTTAATTTTCTTTATGTTGGCCAAATAGTTACTTTCAAAAAATTCTTTCTACATCTGGATGTTGTTTCTCTAAGTAAAATATATATATATATATATATATATATATATATATATATATATATATATATATAATTTATATTTATTTATATATATAAATTATATATATTTATTTATATATTTATATATATAATATATATAAACATTTGGTTTTGTTTCTTGGTTCTCCCTTAATTATTTATAATGTCTTTCTCACTGTAGTCTATTATTGTGATGTAACCAAATCTATCAGACATTTTTCTTTGGAATAGGAGACTTCATTTAGTATTATTTAGCTAATGTCCCACCCCTAGAGAATGGTAAATCAAAATCTCTTTGGGATTCTGACACATTCTCTTTTCAGGCTGAGAAGCAGATGTATAGCTCCACAATGAGCATCGCTGATGAATTGTTGCAACTGGTACTCATATCACTGATGATGTGTTGGAGAATAAATTTTCAAAACCACAGTTATATAAGCAAGAAATATCATTACAGTAACACAAATCTTTGCTTCTGAATGTGAATATGAGATTCACATTCAAACCAAATTAGGAAAAATGGATACCACTGATGAATAACACCTTTGAAAATAATGGTTTTCATGCTCTAACAATATTGAGGATGTTCCTCCCCACCTTTGGAATTTTCTTTGACTATGCTAAAATATACATCACATGAAAATTACCATTTTAACCATGTAAAGTGTACAATTCAGTTCCATTAGGTACATTCACTCTGTTCTGAAACCTGAAACTGCGTTCTGTCACCACCACTTATATTTAGTACACTTTCATCCTCCCTAATTGAAACTCCGTGTCAATTAAACAATAACTCATCGATCCACCTTCCATAGCCCCTGGTAACCACCATTCTCTTTTCTGTCTAGATGAATTGGACTACTCTATGAACCTCAAATCATATAGTATTTGTCCTGTGTCTGACTAATTTCACTTAGCATATATTTTTTAAGACTGAATAACAGTCCATTGTATGTGTATATCACATTTTGTTCGTCCATTCATCCGTTAACGGGTGTTTCCACACTTTAAGTTACTGTGAATAATAATGAAATGAATATTGCCATGCAAATGCTTGTTCTAGTTCCCGCTTTTAATTCTTTTGGATATATACTAAGAGCTATACTTTTAACTGATATTACTTCTTGTATTAAAGGCTAAGAGGGAAATTACCACTTTACTTTTTTTCTCCCTCTTCTACCAATTAAAATGACTGATTGCTCGTGACCAATGAAAATCAATTTGGTGGATCTAGTTGTATGATATCAGCCTTAACCCACAGTAAATAGAGGGGATATTCCCAAATTAATTCTTTTGTCTATTGCTTGTTTGACACCATCCAAGTTTTACGTTAATATGACATGAACATTCATAACTTTGAGTCAGAAATTAAATCCCTACATATTTGTATAAATAAAAGCCTTATTTATTTACTTTTTTTGGTCTAGTTTATTAGAATGTTAATTGTGTAAGGGCAGAGGGACAGTCTATTTGCTTTTTCTCTATATTTTTTGCACATACTGTATGAGACTATGAAACAGAAAACACAGGTGACTAATTCCTATCCCACAGAAATGTCAAGATAATATATGTGTTTTTTAACTTATTAAGTTTGTGTTAATATGTTTTGCTGAAATAGATAGCTAACACGCATGGCTTCAATAATAAGAGCATTGAATTGCTAACTTGTGACAGATCAAATTACATACAACTTTAGTTTGATACAAAAAACAGATGTTAATTATATTCTGGAATAATTTTCTCAAACTAAATTTATTTTTTGTAGAATTAGATGTTGCTTAAATTGTTTATTTGTCTGTCTTGTTACAATGTGTGAAAAGGGCTAAATATTGTGCTTTCCAGAGTTTCTTGATCCTTATAAAGTACAGAAATATAAAGTCTGCAGCTAGTGAACTTTTAGCTTTAACATAGAAAAATGTCATCTTTTAATTCAAACTTTAAAGGTAATATTTTTTGTGTATTTTCTACAATATGGATGGCCTAATTTACAAAAAGAGTTCTATGGAAAATAAAGATGAAGATATTGAAAAGATATTAATACAGAATATTAATGTATATGATACATGTATTAATATATATTGATGTATAATGAAGGTAAATTCAATAGATTTAATATATATTAATTTATGTGGAGACAAAAATGAATAAGAAAACCTTGAGGGTTATAGTATACCATTATTTAAATATGATTACAATGTAGAAGAGTGCAATATGTTATAGGATATTTTAAACTAGTGTGAGATGCTGCGGTTAATATTTCCATCTGGTCAGCAGCTACATGGTTGCTAGCACTCTTTTCTTCCACGTCAGTGGCAGACACCATAAGGTACACAGAGTTCTCTTTTTCACTAATCCCAATCCTTGTCAAGATACCTTCTAATAATATAAAGGAAAGCATTATTTTTCACATCTGGCTAAAGGAGTTTAGCTCCATTTCAATTGAAGGATAGCAGAATATGCCACCCTAAATTACAACAGTAGAAGTTTAGGACATGTCACCCCAAAATATGCTACTTTGGTATATTGATTACTTTGAGCTTTAGACACTTAAAAAACAGCAAATTTGGGGAGAGATTTTCTCTGAACTTCCCTTATTTGCTTAAAGACAGATCCCCAAACAGAACACAATTGTCATAGATCTTCTCTCCCTAGGAGCTTCTTCAACTAGCAAAGATCGATTCTCATCACAGGAGAACAGACTAGAAGTGGACATGACTCCCAGACAAACTTTGTCACAAACTATCAGATCTTCCATCTACTCTTCTAAGAACCAATTTATCTATCCAAAGAGCCATTTAATCTTCTAAGAGGCTTATACGGCTCCCTTGCCTTTCCTTATTATGATGATATTTAGTCCTGAATTCTAAAGCCAACTCTCTGAGTTCTTCATTTTTCCTAGGTATCTCCCACATATACATAAAGAATCAATGTTAATAAATTGTTGTTTGTTTTCTCTTGTTAATTTGTTTTTTTTTTTTAATTACAGAATCTCAGCAAAGAACTCAGATGGGTTCAGGGAGAATGATTTTTTCTACCCTACACAGTCATACTACTTAAAAGAGGGATCAAATGCTACAACTGATGGACAGTGCATAGAAAATAATGTAAGAGAATAAATAAAGTCATAATAATCTCAGTATAAGAACTTACCTTCCAGCTTTCACAGCTATCCAAAAACTTCCTATTGTAAGTTTTTTTTAAAGAGACAAGTCGACATTGATGTAAGAATATTAGAAAAATCAAGTTTTAAATTATTATGCTGGCTAAAAAATCCCTATGGTATGTCATCCTTCGTAGGATATGACTCTAAGAACAGAATTTTGGTAAGTAATATTACCCTCTTTTCTTCTACTTCCAGTGAAAATCAAACTGAGGAAAATGGTTTAAATTTAGATATGAGATTGAATATAAATATAGAGAAACTTCTTAATTGCCTGAATGATAATAATTTGAAATTAATGCTTATTTCTTGGGGGGGGGAGGCTAATACTTGAACTCAGTGAATTGAAAAAGATTTTGAAGCTATCTGAGATAATTTTGAGAATGAAGAGGTGTTTCAATAAAAAAAGATAAAGAAAATACCATTAACCAATATTTCCTTAAGAAATTTCTTTCAAGAGAAGTAAATGAGGAAAAATAAATAAATAATTATTAGGGCATGCAAAGTCTAAGGCACTGGAAAACTGAGGGAACCAAAAACAACAATAATAATGCATAAAAATAAATATTTGTTACAATTTTGGAATTGTATGTTGGGCATATGTTTCTAAATAATGTGAATGTTGCTTACTATTCTATAAGATATGAATTAATAATATAATTAATAATATAAATAAATACTATACAGTCTGAAGAGTTATGTTCTTTCAACATTTGAAGAGGAACTCAGTGTGTCCCGGAAAATGTAGATGTTCATTTAATGAAAGATAAAGCAAATAATGTCTAGATCCTCTATTTAACCTAATTCTATGACTCAGGTAAAGACTGGTTAGAAGAGATTATGAAATAACAAAAGGAGTCTGTTTCAACTATGACAACTGCCATAGAGACCAAAGAGAATCAAGTGCATACTTATCTTAAGAATTACTGTATATCTGGCCGTTATAAAAGTAAATATCTATCTGTATGGGGCAAATTGCTTTCCCATTATGAGATTCCTCCTACCCAGAAAAATTACGTGAAGCCAGACCATCAGGAAACAAGTTTAGTTCACAGGATTTGAGAAAAGATAAAAATCAAATCTTTTTCTTACACATGTAAAATATCCCAATATTATAAATTATAAACATGAAAAATAATGACAAAATTTTTCATTCTAATCTTGATAAGCTAAATTAGTTCACTTAATGTTTTGGGTGGTCTTTATAAAATCCTTGACTAATTTTACCACCTTCAGTCTTTATTTATTTTTCAAAGAACCATTAGCAGAAAGAAAGTTTTTAAAAATGGAAACAGAGAAATAATAATTAAGTATGCAAAATGAAGATTTGGTTTTCTGTTGTATTGCTACTATTGCTTTGGTAAGCCAATCCACTAATTATCTGTCACCAAAAAGTTATCTGGCAATCCAATAGGTTTTTCTTCTTTAGTTATTATTAAAGTATTTACAATATTTATTATAATTTTAGAAAATATAATAACAGGTCTGTTACTATATTCCAGTAACAAAGAATCAGTAGTTGAATGCTTAAATGTTTTTAATTTATAAAAAGAACAATGGATTTTGTTTCTCTGTTTAGGTAGTACACTGAAAAATGTTTTGCCAAATAGTAAATGGCACCTCTCAAGTCTTTTTGATAGCTTCCACAAAGCTAGTTTACATCTAAAACTCTCATTTACACTCTACCATGCTTTATTTTTCACTTTTTTTTCTTTTGCTTTTGTGATAAAGATGATTGGACTTCTCTGGAAAGTGGAGAAAGCAATTAATTATATTCAAATAGCCAAACTTTAGCTTGAAGTCCAGAAAGCTTTAGTTTGAAATACGTGATATCAAGACTTGATAAGCTGAAATAAATTGAAATGATTAAAAACATTCAAAAATGTTCATCTGATATTGTTTTAAATTCAAAGGAAAAAATTATTAATTCTTTTATTATTTGAAGAAGAATGTATTCCATTTCCCTAATATATATTTTAAAATGTTTCTGTACTATTACTTCATTAGCTCATACACCCAATAACATATATATTCTTAATAGAAACCAACTTATTTTAGAATATCTACAGCAATCAAAATCTATAATGTGTCTCAAATTACACGTTTAATGTGCTAATTCTCCACAAACACCATTTTCCTTTTTTCTTGGTAATAGATGTGGAACGTACACATAGTTGCCTAATGAAGAATAGTATTCTCCTTCCTTTCCAAGCCAAGTATGGACATTTGCCTGTATTTTTAAGAGAAAAAGAGAAAATATGAGCTGATATAAAATTTGCAACTTTCACCTCACTTGATTCAGAAAAGCTCTGCATGTGGATTTCTGCCCCTTTTTTCTTTCCATGGACTGAATTGGCAATGATTGAAGTTATTTTGAAACATAAAGCTAAAAATAGAAGGCACTAAATTGGCCAAAGGTCCTGAATGACTATTTGGAAGAACAGCCTGCAGAAGAGCCACAATCAAGCCGAAATCCACATTTCAGACTGTCACAGGAGCCCAACATACTTGTTGTTTTGTTCTTTAAGCCATTATAACGTAGGGGTTTCTTTTTGCAGCAGTCTAAGCTAACCTAATCATTTCATTCTGAGATTTAAAGATTTAATGTCTGGTCATTTCAAATAAAAGATAATTGGGTCAAGGGAAGGTTTATGAAAACATAGGAAATAATTATTGAGGCGACTAAATGGTATTCAATTTGAGATTTCCTATGTGAAATATGATACCTTCTATTAAGGTAACAAGTTCGATCTGGTTTCAGAAACACCTTTCAATTTATTAACCAACTTTTCCAGTTTATTACATGTCATTTTAAAGGCAACGATTAACCTAAATTAATGCAAATATAAGGAAAGGCAAAATATGATCAAGATTATTTTTTAAAACCTCTGATATTTCCCCAGAAGTTAATGCAATAAGGATGAATCTCACCTGCTACATGTTACAGATACAAAAAACTCAGGACATAAAAATTGAATTAAAATATTGGCTGAATATCTCCTGGATGTCAAAAGAACTATGAACATTGTGTTCTTGAGTTAGCAAAGAAGACATATTTAAATTTATGGACAAGAAAATAATATTTTGAAAAGCATCAAGCAAAAGAGAGTTCCTGATGCTCAAAAATCTCTAATTCTTTATTATATTTTTAAATAAGCATGAAATGGTGACAAGAGGTATTAGGAGAATGCTGCTATTGGGAGAAAAAAAGCCAAAGGTACTGATAGAGGATGCAAATTTTCTTAATGGCAAAAGTATAGAATTATTCAAGGGTAAAAATGCAGAGAGCAATATAATTTGCTTCTAGAAAGAAATTAGGGCTTCTGAGAGCTCCTCATAGCCAGTCCTAGCCTGATGATGTTAGACTGATGGAAGGAAAATAATTGCAGCACATTGATGTGTTTCCCCAGTGTAGCATCTTTTCCTAGGCCAGACTCCCCTGACTCATATCAAAAGTGATACCAATTTCAAACTCTTACCTCATGTTCACACTATCGGGGAGGTAGCAGCTTTCCTCTACCTTTATAGGTTCTTCTGGCTGATCTAAGAATTAAATGACATAAAAAAATAACAGAAGAAAATCAAACTTGATTATGTATGTGCATAAGGAGTTCTCATAGATATAGGACCTAAGGAAAAGACCAAAGCAGGCAGCATTTGTACAATTTAGAGGACAAAACAATAACTTGACAAGAATTTGACAGGACAAAGAAATTTGGGCTTGTTTGCTTAATAAGTAAAAATAAGTTGAGTTTGGGCTTGGGGTAGTAAATCAGTAAAAAATAAATAAATAAAACAAGGTTTGTTTACACAAGCTTTTCAGCCCCCTATTCACTACCTCTGGTGCTAAATATGTTTCTCATACCTTCTGGTGCAGGGAAGTTACCTTTTGCATGGGATAGCTGTTTTCTACTTTCAGAGGGACATAGAAGATCAGTGTCTTCTTTGTGCTGAATGCTTTCTACCTAACTTTTATTGAAAATATCAATATGCCACTTTGGCATATTTTGTGGGGACCACACTAACCTCCAGTAACGCTATGCTAGATCCTCTAAATGCTTCTCAGGAAATTAATTCATTTAATCCCCTCAAAAATCCCATGAGGTACCTTATTCTCAATTTACAAATGAGAACACTGAGTCCCAGAAACAAATGTATTCTGCTCATTTTATACAAATAGTCCAGAGTGGGGCCAAAATTTGCCACAATGCACCCTGATCTGGAGACTAAGCTCTATGCTTTCCAGGTGAAAGACACTGGGGTGGGAGTCAAATCATTCGGATTCAGGCCTAAATCTGCTCTTAACTGTCTATTGGAATGCTACCTGGAGGCCGGCCTCACCTGCCTTGCATCAAACACTTTCCCCATTCAAGTCATGTCTGCATCTTCCATCTGTTTGCCCAAATACCAGAGGCTGACTCCTTCAGCCAAGAAGCTTGTGCAGCCAGACCTTAATAAGATGGGTGGTTGCTGAACAGCCCTGGGATTTGGGGGCTGCATTTTCCTGGAACTTGAGCCTCTGCCACTTCTCAGTTGAACACCTCACATTAAGATGCTGTGACTCTCGTCCTTTTGAACGGTCCGCCAGCCCATCAAAGGAAGGGAAATATGTCGCTGAAAGTCACAGGACCTCTCTGCTTTCACTCCCATGTGGACCTGGAACAGATGGCAAGACATAGAGAAGCAAAATAAACAAAAGAGAATTTAGATACTCCAACAACAGATAAGAATCTCGGGGCGGCAGAAAAACAACAACATGTAAAGGGGGTCAGTGCCTGGGTGAAGGTCAACAAACTGGCAGCTGTTGTTGAGCACGCATCGTACAAAATAGGTGTTGGCTCATGTGTTAGCACACGTGAAATTTTCCTAAGTTACTGAAACCATGCATTTCGGCTAGGTTTCATTTGGTCAAAATGACAGATCGCAGCAGGGTTTGGGGTGCTAGCTCCCAACCGGACTTGCTGTTTACTGCAGTACTGTGGACAAATTGGATCGCTGTGTGGACCTGACTGGCTGGTTTTCAGGTGAGTCACAGAGATGGTAGCACAGGACATTGGTGTAAGGTGAGAAGAGTTGAAAATAACTGGCAGATCTGGTGCATGACCGTTTGATGAGAACATGTCAAACACGTGAATCCCCTGATTTGAAGAGGAATTGAATTCAAATCAGAGGAGTTCGACTCTCTGTGAGTAGTCCACTTCTCAAAGGCCAGAGGTGTTAGAGCGTAATACTTTCTGAATCAGGTTGCCAGGAATGGAGACATGAAAAGAAAACTGTGAGGCCAACTCGATACTTTTTTTCACAAGATTTCACCAAAAGAAAAAAAAAGTTTTGCGGACAAATGAACATTCTTTTCAAGGACAAACAGTACTTGGGAGGCCACTGTCTCCTAAATGTGTGGTGAAATGATGGCTTACAGGACCCAGGCAGGTGCCAACAGTTGGCTTTTTCTGCCCTGTCAGGGCTTTTGCCTCTGTCTAAAACTCTTGCTATGATTCCTTTCTTAAGCAATTCTGAATATATAAAGAGCAATCCAGGAGACTCTGATTCTGTGAGGGAAACCCTTATAAGTGGTTCAAGGGCAGATGTTAGTCAAGTATGAGGTGAGAATGGAAGTAGATGAGGGCAAAAGGGGCCCAGGGGATTGATCATACGGTGATGGGTGATAAAGAGTCCTCTTGAGCACAGCTGACTGATAGGAACTGCTCGAATTTCCAGGCTGGCCACTAGAAAGGCAACTTATCTTGGACAACCGTATTCCCACAAACACCCAAAATTCACCAAAATGTTACAGGGAAATGTTACGGTGTAGCTCAAAATCCCCTGGAGGCAAAGAAAAGCTTCTGTACTTACTATGTAGAAAAGTATGTGAGACAAGACACCACTAGTCCTCCTCCTCAGTCATCAGGACCCTCGGTCAAGCTTTGACCTCAGGTGGACAGGGCCTATTTGAGCCACAAAGGCTAAGCTGGGCTCTCGCCTGTTGGCAAGAGGAGCCCCTAGATCTGAGCTGGATTCTGCTTTTAACCTGGGAAGGCAAGTAGCACATGAAAGCTCCCATCGAATGTTCTTGGGTTGTGGTGTGGGCAGCGGTCCATTTGCACAGATTTCTTTGATTCAGTACTTGGACATTGTGAAATTTAGATCCTTGATGTAAGTGTGGATGGAATCCAAGTTTATATTGGTTTCATGTCCATGATGTCATGATCTGATATTTACAAACCTCCTAACGTGCCCTCCGCAAAATGACCAGCTATCTTCTGCCGCCCAGCAAACTCTCACAATAGGGCTGAGAGGATTTCCCTCATATTTTACACCCTTCCTTCAGACCAGGCCCAGCCCAGTATTTACAAGTTTCTGATGGAAAAAAATATATGAAACACTCAACCTCACCTGGACACTGATACACACAAAGGACGATTTATGCTCACATGCTGATTTGCACTCACACTTCAGCAAACAAACCAAACACCCACATTATTAAGCACCTGAAAATGTACCCAGACACCAAAGAACTTTTCTCACAGGCACACACATGCCGACATTCATGCATTTTACCTGCCTAGATATCCACACGGTTCCATCTCTCTTTCACACACACATATATACTCACTCACACACACACAAACACAGACTAGTACCAAACAAAACCCACACAGCGCTTATTTGAACTCTGTTCCCCTGACATTCCAGGAGATGGCAAAGCTTCACAACTCCCACAGCAGAAAGGGCCAATGAGGCTGGCCTTTGCTGTCCCTGTTTGACCCCGACACCCAAAGTCACGCCAGCATCCGTGACTGGTCCTTATGGACACCTAGTTTTTCACTTCAGGGACACTAAAGGATGTGGACTTTTGTACTCTCCTCAGCCCTCTGACATGCTTTGCTGAAGGACGAAACTGAGTGGGCCTGTAGAAACAACTGGGGCAAGAATGTATGGTCTTGCTTTTTGAACCACTAGCCAGGCTGAATGAAACACTACCAAACTCCATGTCCCCAGAATTCTGTCGAGAGCTGCCCCACCCTGCCTGGGCAGTGGGCCTGAGGCAGGCCTGCTCCCAGAAGCTGGGCGATTTCTTGCTTCCTACAGCCCATTCATGGGAGGCTAGAGTGTCCAGGTTGAGAATGGGGGATAGGGAAAACAAGTCCAAAGTGGGTTGTGATATAGGTGGGGTGAGGAATGTAAGTGTGGTTGTCGGGGGAAGAAAATGGGAGAATGGGTGAGCAGGAATGTCGAATTGCTTGCGAGAGTTAAAGAAACTTAAAGGAAAAGGGACATGGCCTGCTGGAAAATTCTCATAAGTTGGAATGGGATGGGACGTGAAGTCAGAAGCTGAGATAGATGGCCAGTGGAATGAGTAAGTCAGGGAAAAGAACAGAGCTCGAGGGTGATGGCTAGACACAGCAAACGCCTGGGGAAGGGGAGAGCCTACAGCCTGGCTGGCATCAAGCATATGCACAACAGCTGATTTATTGCGAGCTAATCCTCCCTCCTAGGAGTGTTAATTGGGCAACTCACCTGAGCCAGTCTGGGGGCCCAGAGAGGCTCAACTGAGGTCAACTGTACCACACCTGGCCACAGCTCCCCTCAGGGCTTTCACCTGCCACAGGCCTGGCTGCTTTGAGATTGCAGAATAGCCAAGTGAAGACAGTGCCAGGGAGAAAGAAAAATCTCCAGAAGGGAATATGCTCAGGTGAAAGAATGGCTCCTGGTCCCCTGTTTTTCAGCCCAGAGATTTGGAGTGAAAGTATGAATGTAATTGAACAGAACAGTCAGGGCAGGGAGGGAATGGGAACCCAAATGGCCATTTGCCCTGTAGTATTTGGTATCTTGCCAGGAGCTGATTGTTCAGAGAGAGGCAGGGCAGTGACTCCCGGTCCCTGAGTGCCAGGAATTTTGCAGGCCTGGCCCCCCATGTGAAAGAGAGCACCCAGGAAGCTTTTGCCCTGGGCCTAGCCAGAGAATTGGTTTCTTCATCTCTGCTTGCATTGATGGCTATGTATGCCATTGAAAATTACCACGATGGAGCCTTAGCAGAGGGCTGAATTCAATAGCCAAGGTTGCCTTTATGTGTCCTGAGCTCACATGAGTTCTCCGTATTCTCGCCTACAGCTGACACTCCATCAATACCACACAGTGCTATGGCATCCCACTACTGTTTCACACCACCTTTTCTTCAGTCTTAGCCCAGGCCAGACCGGAGGAACATAGTGTGCACTCTCCACTGGCCCTGGGGTTCCTGGAGACAGCATGAGAGCCAAGGCTCAGGACTTCTGCCTGGCCTCCTGCCAGAGGCCCGACCGTTAGTGGCCAGCCTACCGGGAGGCCACCATCACCTGTCTTGCATTGACCTCTTTCTCCACTGTAGCCGTGTCTGCATCTGTAGCCGTGTCTGCATCTGCAATGTATCAGCCCAAATGCCATAGGCTGAATCCTTCGGCCTGATGGCTTTGCAGCCACCAGGGCTTAGTCCAAAAATGGGTGGTCACCGTACAGCTCTGTGAATTTTGATGCTGTGCTTTCCTGGGTCTTCAGCCTCTGCCACTCACCAGCTGAATGCCTCACATTAACATGCCATGACCCTGGTCCTTTTGACTGTACCCACAGCCCATCAAGGGAAGGGAAAGGTCATGAAAAGAAACAGGGCCTTTCTGGTTTCACTCCCATATGGACCTGAGACAAAGGGCAAAACATGAAGGGACAAAACAAGCAAAAGCGAATTCTTTGGCTCTGATAATGACCACGGATGACAAGAGCTCTAGGGCGGCGGGAGGACAACGACATGTGTAAAGAGGATTAGCGCCAGGGTGACGGTCAACCACCAGGCAGCTGGCGCTAAGACTGCAACAGACTCAATGGCTATTGGCTAATGGGCTAGCACACCTGAAGTTTTCCTGAGGTTCTGACGCCCCGTAATTTGACTAAATTTCTTTTGTTACAAGTGACAGACCACAGCAGGGTTTGGGGGCCAACGCCGAGTTGGGCTTTCTGGTGAAGACAGAACCGTGGACAACATGGATCACTGTGTGGACTTGATGGGATGGGTTTTGGTGAGTCATGGAGATGGTAGTCAAAGACATTGCTGTACGGTGAGAGGAAGTTGAAAATGACTGGCAGACTGGGTGCATGACCGTTTCATGGGAGCATGTGGAACACGTGAATCCCTTGATTGCATTAGGAGATGAACTCGAAAGGGACAGGTTTGACTCTGAGTGAGAAGGCGGCTTCCCAAAGGTCAGAAGTGTTACAGCCTTATACTTTTTGTATTGGGAGCCTGCAATGGAGACAGGAAAAGAAAGCCGTGATGCTGACTCAATGCTCCTTTTCTCAATAGTTGACCAAAATAGGGAGTGTTGTGAAGAAACAAACATTCTCTTCGTGGACAAAGGGCACTGGAGAGGCACCGGTCTCCTGGGAGTTGGGTGAAAATATGGCTCCGGGGACTGAAGTAGTTGCCAACAGTTGGATATTCCTGCACTATCAGGGTATTTGCCTCTCTGCAACTCTGCTCTGATTCCTCCCTGAAACAATCCTGAATATGTAAGGAACAACCCAGGACTCTGATTCTGCAAGGCAAAATCTTATAAGCGATTTAAGGGCAAATGCTAGTCAAGGATTCGATGAGAATCGAGATGGGGGAGGGCGAGAAGGGAAGGGTGAAAGAGGCCTAGGGGATCGATTGTATGATGGTGGCTGATACAGAGTCTTACTGCCCACAGCTGACGCATCAAGAAAGCTCAAATTTCAAGCCTGGCCACTAGAAATGTGGAGCATCTTGGACAATCACCTGAAATTTACCAAAATATATGAGAGAAAGGCAAGGAGAAAGCACGAGCTCACTTTGCAACAAAGGAAAAGCATGCGAGATGAGCTACAGCCAGACCCCCTCCCAAGCCATCGGGGACCTGGACCAGGCTTTGGCCACAAGCTGACTGTGCCTCCCGGACAAAAGGCCGCACAGGGCTCTCTCTTATTGGCCACAGGAGGCCCTAGTTCTCTTGTGGATTCTGCCCTCAACGTGGACTGGCCAGCCAGCAGGAGCAAGCCATGCGTCATCCAGGTGGCTGTGGGCAAGTAGCACATGAAGCTCCAGCTGCATGATCCCGGGCTATGGTGTGGCCTGCAGACAATTTGGGCAGAATTCTTAGATTAAATTCATGGTCTGTTTGAAATGAGGATCCTGGATTGAAGCATGGACAGAGTCCAAGTTTTTATCGGTTTCAGGTCCACGATGTCATGACCAGACAGTTACACACTCTTGATGTGTTTCCTGCAAAGTGTCCAGCCATCATCTGCCAGCCAGCAACGTCTCACAAGAGGCCTGAGATGATTGTCCTCTCTTTTAAAACCCTTTCTTCAGAACAGGCCCGGCCCAATGTTTACATGCCTCTCTGAGGGGAAAATTATATGAAACACTTCCACGCTCATCTGGACACTGATACACGCAAAGGAGGCTTTATGCTCATATGCTGATTTGTACTCACACTTTAGAAAAGACACCAAATGCCCACATCATTAAACATCTGAAAACGTACCGGGAAACCCAAGAACTTTTCACACAGGCACACACATATTGACATTTATACATGTCCACCTGCCTGAATATCCACACGGCTGCATCTCTCTCTCTCTCACAGATACACTCAGTAACATACACTCATTAAAAAACACACACCACACACACACACACACACATACACAGACTGGTACCTAACACAGATCACACGGTGCTTATTTGAACTCTGTTCCCCTGACATTCCAGGACGTGGCACAGCTCCATAACTCCCACAGCAGGGAGGGCCAACGAGGCTGACCTTGGCTGCCCCTGTGTAACCCAGACACAGAAAGACACCCAAAGTTATGCCAGCATCCCAGCCAGGTGCTTGAAGACACCTAGTTTGTCACTTCAAGGCTGCTGCAGGCCTGGGCCTTCTGCACTCTCTTCAGACCTCTGGCATGCCTTGCTAAAGGATTAAAAGAGAATGTGCCTGATGGCACAAATTGGGCAAAAACATATGGCCTTGCATTTTGAACTACTGTTCAGGCTGAATAAGACATTACCAAAGTCCCGGTCCTCAGTATCCAGTCCCTGGCTACCTCATACTGGCTGAGCAGTGGGCCTGATGGTAGGCCTGCTCCCAGAATCTGGGCACTTTCTTGGGTCTCACAGCCCTTCTTTGTGGGGAAGAATGTCTAGGGTGAGGATTGTGAATGCGGAAAACTGGCCAGAAGTGGGTTGTGAAACATGTGTTGAGGAATGTGGTTGTCATGCGGATAAAGATGGGAAAATAGGTGAGTGCAGGAATGTCGAATTGCCTGTGAGAGTTAAAGAAACCTGAAGGAAAGAAGACATGGCCTATAGGAAAATTTTCATGAGCTGGAATGGGATGGGGCATGAAGGTTGAAACTGAAAGTAGAAAGCCAATGGAATGAGTGAGTCAGGGAAAATAACACGGCTTGAGGGTGATGATTAGACACAGTAAAAGGCTGGGAGAGGGGAGAGCCCATGACCTGGCTGGCATTAAGCATATGCACAACAGCAGTGACTTATTGAGAGCTAATCCTCCCTCCTAGGACCATGAATGGGTCAGCTCACCTGAGCCAGTCCAGGAGACCATAGAGGCTCAGTTGATAACAACTGGCCTCTACCCTGCCACAGTTCCTCTCTGGGTTTTCGTCTGCCCTGGGCCTGGCAGCTTATCAAGTCTTAATATCACATATTCCAGACTAAAGCTTTCTGGACTTCAAGCTAAAGTTTGGCTACTTGATTACAATTAATTGCTTTCTCCATTTTCCAGAGAAGTCCAATTGTCTTCATCACAAAAGTGAAAGAAAACTTAAAAGTGAAAAATAAAGCATGGCGGAGTGTAAATGAAAGTTTTAGATGTAAAATAGCTTTGTGGAAGCATCAAAAAGACTTGAGAGGTGCCATTTACTATTTGGCAAACCATTTTCGAATGTATCTGTCCTACCTTGACAGAGGAACAAAATCCATTGTCCTTTTTATAAAATTAAAAACATTTAAGCATTCTACTACTGACACTTGGTTGCTGGAATATAGCAATAGACCTATTATATTTTCTAAAATTATAATAGATATCATCATAAATACTTTAACAATAACTAAAGGAGAAAAACCTATTGGTTTGCCAGCTAACTTTTTGGCGATAGATAATTAGTAGGTTGGCTTACCAAAGCAATAGTAGCAATACAATAGAAAACCAAACCTTCATTTTGCATACTTAATTATTATTTCTCTGTTTCCATATTTAAAAATTTCCTTTCTGTTAATGGTTCTTTGAAAAATAATTAAGGAATGAAGTTGGTAAAATTAGTCAAGAATTTTACAAAGACCACCCTAAACTAATTTAGCTTGTCAAGATTAGAATGGAAATTTCTGTGATTATTTTCATGTTTATAATTTATAATATTGGGATCTTTTTATGTGTAGGAAAAAGATTTGATTCTTGTCTTTCTCAAATCCTGTGAACTAAACTTGCTTCCTGATGGGCTGGCTTCAAGTAATTTTTCAGGGTAGGAGAAATCTCATAATAGGAAACAATTCGCCCCAGATAGATGTTTATTTTTATAATGGCCGGATTTACAGTAATTCTTACAATAAGTATGCACTTGATTCTCTTTGGTCTCTATGGCAGTTGTCATAGTTGAAACAGACTCATTTTGTTATTTTATAATCTCTTCTAACTAGTCTTTACTTGAGTCATTTAATTAGGTTAAATGGAGGATTGAGACATTATTTGCATTATCTGTCATTAAATGAACATCTACATTTTCCAGGATGCACTGAGTTCCTCTTAAAACTTTTGAAAGAATACAACTCTTCAGACTGTATAGTACTTATTTATATTATTAATTCATATCTTATAGAATTGTAAGCAACATTCACATTATTTAGAATCATATGCACAGTACACAATTCCAAAATTGTAACAAATATTTATTTTAATGAATCATTAGCGTTGTTTTTGGTACCCTCAGGGTTCCTTTTATAGAATAAAGGAAGTATCAATAATTTCAGTGCTTTTGACTTTGCATGCTCTAATAATTGTTTATTTATTTTTCCTCACTTCCCTTTTCTTGAAACAAATTTCTTAAGGAGTTATGGTTAATGACATTTTCTTTATCTTTTTTTATTGAAACACTTCTTTCTCAAAATCATCTCCAGATGGCTTTAATATCTTTTACACTAAATTGAGTTCAAATATTATCTCCCCCACTCATTAAATAAGCATTAATTTCAAGTTATTATCATTCAGATAATTAAGAAGTTTCTCTAGATCCATATTCAACCTCATATCTTAATTCAAACCAGTTTCCTCAGTTTCATTTTCACTGGACTTAGAAGAAAAGAGGGTAATATTAGTCATCAAAAATCTGTTCTTAGAGTCCTAGCATATAAAGGATGACATATACCATAGAGATCATTTAGTCAGCATAACAATTTAAAACTTGATTTTTCTAATATTCTTACCTCAATGTCGATTTGTCTCTTTCAAAAAACTTACAGTTGGGAGGAATTCACTCCTTCATGTTTAGATAGCTGTGAAAGCTGGAAAATCAATTCTTATGCTGAGTTATTATGACTATATTTATTCCCTTACATTATTTTCTATGCACTGTCTTCTGAGTCTTCAGTAATTTTAGCATTTGATCCTTCTTTTAAATAGTATGACTGTGTAGGGATGGAAAAATCATTGTCTTTAAACCATTCTGAGTTCTTATCTGAGACTCTGAAATAAAAAAAAAACAGACTAACAAGAGAAAAACACACACTAATTTATTAACATGCATTCTTTATTTATACATGAGAGACACTAGGAAAAGTGAGCAACTCAAAGAGGTGACTTTAGAATTCATGATCAAATATTATCTTAATGAGAAAGGGAAAGGGACTCCATAAGCCTCTTAGAAGACTAAATGGCTCTTTGGATAAATGAATGTGTTCTTAGAAAAGTAGATGGAAGATTTGATAATTTGTGACAAAGTTTGTCTCAATGTCATGTCCACTTCTAGTCTGTTCTCCTGTGATGAGAATCGATCTTTGCTAGTTGAAGAAGCTCCTAGGGAGAGAAGATCTATGACAATTGTGTTCTTTTTGGGAATCTGTCTTTAAGCAGATAAGGGAAGTTCAGAGAAAATCTCTCCCCAAATTTGCTGTTTTTTAAGTGTCTAAAGCTCAAAGTAATCAATATACCAAAATGGCATATTTTGGGGTGACATGTCCTAAACTTCTACTGTTGTAATTTAGGGTGGCATATTCTGCTACCCTGCAATTGAAATTGAGCTAAACTGTTTTAGACAGATGTGATAAATAATGCTTTCCTTTTTATTGTTGGAAAGTATCTTGACAAGAATTGGTCTTAGTGGGAAAGAGAACTCTGTATAGCTTGTGCTGTCTGCCACTGATGTGGAAGAAAAGAGTGCTAGCAACAATGTAGCAGCTGAGCTGATGGCAATATTGACTGGAGTATCTCATACTAGTTTAAAATATCCTATAACATATGACACTCCTCTACATTGTAATCCTATTAAATAATGGTATAGTATAACCCTCCAGGTTTTCTTATTCATTTTGGTCTCCACATAAGTTAATATGTATTAAATCTATTGAATTTATCTTCATCATTATATATCAATATATAGTAATACTTATATCATATATTAATGTTCTATAGTAAAATTTTTTCAATGTTTTCACCTTTATTTTCCCCAGAACTCTTTTTGTAAGTGATCAGGAATACTTTGAATTTAATTTATATATTTCAAAATACTAATACTACTTTTTAACTTTAATCTCCTAATGTCCTGTGTTACTAGTTAATGCAGGTCTGTTCTCTAACAATTAGACATCAACATGAGCTTTAACAAGCAAATATTTTGTTAGATGATATTCCTGTGTGAGAGAAATGATTAGGAAGCAGGATCAAACTTCAAACCACATGCTTTCTGATCTAAGTGAAAAAAAGGGCGTGAACAATCCTAATCTGCTGTGTCTTTTAAGTAACTGCACTGTCATTTAAGTGAGCGTCTGCATGATGGGCAGGGAGTTCTCGATTCATAGTGAGGTGTCAAATAAGTTATGTATCTCCCAGGAAGGGACCTGCCTTAGTATTTCTACTTTTCTCATTCATTATCTGTAAACAGAACTTAGGAAGCATGACCTTTATGTAAACACAGCGATAGACTTCAGAGGACAGCCACAGGGATGTTGGTCAATGTGCTTCCTATAGTTGGAGATCTGTGAGGCACAATCTCATTGCTACCATATGTCCATATCTGATGAGAGGTTTTCAGTCAATTACACAATTAGGTCTTTTGGAAAATAATTGTACTGTCATAATCAGAAAATACATTGTATGTATCTTTCATTTAATCCAAACAGAAACATCCAATTTTTAATAGTAACTCAAACACATAATATTACTTTAGAATAAAGGGATTCTTGCAGGTCAAGTGGGCATTTGGAAGACTGACATTTGCCCTCCATCTCAGGATGATGGACTAAGACTTACACACACTGAAATTCACTTGTCATCTGTTTTAGAGGTAAATATATTGGAAAGGTCAATACATTCGGAAGAGATCATAGAGTCTAAATGTGAATATTGATTTTGAATGAGAAAAGCAGTATCTCACGGAGTTTATCAAAACTTTTATTTAAGACAGTTGTTTTCAACTTCTCCAAATAAATGTGCTAGCAATATAGCCATATGTTTAGTATTTATTTAAAATGGAATGTATCAACTTTGATTATTAAACTATTAAAATTTGCATGGTTTAATGCCATACTTATCATCATTTTAAAGGATTCATATATTCTAAAATGAATTTTCTACAAAAACAAATTCAATATTTTTATTTTCATATATATTAAATGAGGCAAATATACCAAACAAAATTTTATTAATCTCTTGAACAAGTAGATATTGTGCTAACTTTTAGAAAACATATTGAGTCATTTTCAATTTCTAGTATTACTCGTACTTAATATATCAAATCCAAAATAAGAATACTATACATATAAGTATCTTAACATTTAAAAAAATTCATATTCTCTGAGTGAAGAAAGAAATCTTATCAATTCCCTATTAAAGTAAAAAACTTCACCTTCTGCTAATTAATGTGAATTGTACTTGTAACAAATGAAAAAGCAAAAGTTTTATACAGTTTATGTTTTAAAATGTTTTTTGAGTCACTTTCTTTTGAAGAAAAAAAATAGAGTTGATTTTATAAAGAACTCCTGATATGCCAAAACTGAGAAAAAGCATAATTTCAAATCCAGACATTCATATTTATAGACTATGAAGAATGAAAACAATTTTATAACAAGGCCACAGAAATGTTGTTTTAGAAGTTCAAGTTAACATCTCATTATTCAAGAGATTTAAAATTACTCTATTCACTGAGGAACATTGCCATCATTCTTATATAACCCACATCAGTTTGGACTGAGGGATTTTTAATGAGCAAGTACAATATTTCGGGGAGAACTATTGGTCTTGATTTTAAAGATTGAAAAAAGCTATCTGTATACTATTAGCACAATATAAAATAAATCCACATTCAGAGAGCATCACTTGTTTGATAAGACTGATTTCTATTTTAATTTATATTTATTGTCCAATATGAGTCATGACTGTATGTGAAGATCAACTTTTCTGCATTTTTAGGGCACTACAAAAATCTTGCTATGGAGATCGGTAATTTTGCCTCTTTAACTATTGAAAGAGTGACATTTTACAAATGATATTCCTAGGTCTTGTTTCATGAACCTACTAAGTCAGAATCTTTAAGTATGTTCCAAAAAATCTGAAAATTTTAATGAGTTCTTCAGCTAATTCTAATGGTTTTAATGTTTTACAGCCAATAGCTAAGAGAGAGTAGATGAACTCTTTTGAGAACAATAAATGAAACAAATAAACACTTCGACATCCTTAATAAGATGAAGCTTTCATATAGTTTTCTGAACTTGAGGAATTGTTTATGACTCTGGGGCTTCCATATTTCTGTCTTTAAGGTGAGGAAACTACATGGATCCAAATAGAAGCAAAACTCTTAGCAACAGTAAGCATAGTTTGCGAAGGATGTAAATAGCAGCGGCTGAGCATTTGATCCTTTCTTAATTTTCTTACCTGCAATCCATCTTAAGAATTCTGGAAGAGCTGGTATCTCTTTTCTGCTCTCTGTCTGTTGGAAACAATTTTCCTCAGTTAAACATGTAAAATTAAATCACCCTATGAAATTACTCCAAGGTTACAGATAATAGGATTTCTAGTTGGTGTTTTTTTTTTTCTATTTTCATTAAATTACCTTGTAGTAGATAAAGAAACCATTTCTTAATTGGTACTGATTTGTGAATATATTGAATGATAACATGTGAAACTAAATTAGATTTTTCTCTCAGTAGAAGGAAAGTAATAGAGCCTGATCGAATCCCAGTGTAGCTTTATAGCATCTATTTACAAACACTTTTATATACTAAACCACATGACATTTAAAAGAATTATGTTTCACATATAACATTTACTTTTATTGTTACGACATGAACCCAACAATATAGTAGATTTTAAACTGTAGAATAATTGTATCATCTATATATAAAATGTCAAATCTGGGTCTTACATTTGAAAATTGCAAATTCTGTTATTTTATCACTGCCATTATTCAGAGGACAAATATGATAAAAAAAATATGTAATTGAGAGAGATTTATTGCACTCTATGTTTTCAAAAAATAATAATCAATTTGAAATGTTAAGCAGATATCTATGAATTCTTTTATTCATCTGTGATAAAATTATGTGGTAGTATTTTGCATATATATTCTGTAGCAGTTAACTTGCCTGGGTTGTACTTTATCTGCAAAGATTTACTTCTAAACAAGAGATATGGAGTCATTCTGATCAATTTTCTTCATCCTAAAATGCAGCTGTTTGTATTAAATGCTTACAATGGTATATGATTCAGCAATGAAAAGCATCAAGCCACAGATGGAATACGAGAAGCTAAAGTATATATCGTTAAGGAAAGAAGCCAGTCCAAAAATACTATCTCCTGACTATATGATTTAAACTACTTACATTCTGGAAAAGGCAAAAGTAAAATGATCAGTGGTGGCAGATTCAGGTGATGGGCAGGATGAATAGATGACGAACAGATTTTATTTGGTCACTGAAACTGCCCTCCCTGTATGATACAGTAATGATGGACATATGGCATTATACCTGCTTCTAAACTCTGTAGTACATACAACACAAAATATGAAGCCTCGTGTAACCTGCAGACATTAGTTAATAATGTATCAATATCGGTTCATCGTTTGGACCAAATGGACCATTTCAATGGAAGACATGAATAATAGTGGAACCTGGAGGTGGATGATGCACAGGAAATTCTATACTTTGCTCAATTTTTCTTGAAACCTAAAACTACTCTAAGCAACAAAGTTCATTAATCTTTAAAAATATGTAGGTTTTTTACATGTGAAATTTAGGGGAAAGTGCAAACAGTATGATAATGAAGTAATAAAAGTTGAATTAGATATCTATTAAAACTGAAGGTTTTAATTGAATTATTATCTAATCTCTGTTTAAGTATTAATTTAGGTAATTTGAAGTTTCAGTCTAATTTGTGGGATTTGTGTAAGATGGCTAATAATGCCCAAACTGTTGCTCTTGGAGGAAAAATAGGAGTTAGCGCTGCCATCAGGAATATGTCAGTTACATGGGCATCTATCTCAATTCAGATAAGCCTTGTGAAAGAGCTTCTAGTGAAGGCTTTTCTGGATGACAGTTTTAAAATATGAAACCATCTGTCTCTCTAATGTTCTGGGTCCATATCTGTTAAAGATATAACCATTTCCTCAAGCATGATCATAGCAGTCTTTTTCAGGACAGTGGGAATCCAATTGATCTCTTGACTTTTAAGCTTTATCATTACAGCTGTATAATTACAGTATCTGTTTCAAGTGCCACTTTTATTGTAAAAGTTTTTTCTCAATTCTATCAGCAGTAAATCTAGCTTTAAAAAGTAGAATGCTTGAATTTCAGACACTCAGCAGCTACTTGTTTTAAAATAGATGTTAAAGAGTCAATTGGAAGAGGGTTAATGATGCACTATTTATTATAAAATAATAAATTACAATGATACAAATTAACAGCAAGATAAAGATTTTTAAAAGCCTTTTAAGAAATCTTTTATTTGGCCATAATTCTATGCTTCTGAAATTAATCAAGAGATGTGGATTGTACTCAACAGAAAGAAAAGTAGAAATGGTAAATCACATTATATCACACTCAAAATGGTAGAACTGGAAAATACCTTTCAGATAGTTCACTCTAAGATTTATAAAAAGTCAGGCAGCTCATAGATCAAGCCCATAGATTAAACCAAGTCTTTTAAAAGAAGATTTCCATTGCTTTTAAAAGAAGATTTCCATTGCTTGCCAAATGTGAAAGTTTATGGAATTCACATAAAATTTTGAATTTGATTTTCCCTTTAAAATCATGCTGGACATGCATTATTACATAGGAATTAAATAGAACATACAGGATCCAATTCTTTACTTCCACCACTTTCCCTATGAATTTATGTTTTCATTCTATTCAATTTTGTTATCTTTCTAGCCTCTCTGCCATTGGATTTTATGGATCTTGACTTCTTTTTGCTTCGTTTTGTATTTAAATTATATGTGACTCCAAACAGAATATGTACTTTGTCCCAATCATGTAACTGGTACTTTCCAGGGCATAGAACAAAATAAAATGGGTCTTGCTTGGCAAAAAATAGAACAGAATTATAATTTTATAATCTAGTGCTCATTATTATAGAGACTCATTCAATTCTAGCCTGGAGAAAACGGCACTTTTATGGTATGTTTTGATTCTGGTAGAAAGAGTATGTTGGAACAATTAAGACAAAGGTTACTGAAGAGATACTATATCTAGAAGTAAATCAGTATTAAATACTAACAAAGAAAATTTGAAATGTTTTTAATGGTATGAATTGGCTGTAAATTCTTTCTTAAATTACAGTAGTTAATTTTTCTGGTTTTAATCATTTCTGTCATTATTGAAGAAATATACACAGGAAATATTATTTTCCGAGTTTAAAATAAAAGGTGGCATTTTTTACGTTAAAGCTGAAAGTTCACTAGCTAGAGACTTTATATTCCCATACTTCATAAGGATTAATAAACTAAATATGGAAAGCACAAAATCTAGCTCTTACCTCATGTAATAACAAGACAGACAAGTAAACAATTTAAGCAATGTCTAATTCTACAAAAAAGACTTTTAGTTTATGGAAATTATTCCAGAATATGACTAGCATATATTTTCTTATATCAAAGTTAAGTTGTATGCAATTTGATCTGTCACAAGTTAGCAATTCATTGCTCTTATTATTGAAGTCATGTGTATAATCTATCTATTACAGCATAACAATATTAATAAAAACTTAAGTTAAAAAACACATATCATCTTGAAGTTTTTGTAGATTAGAAATTATTCACCTGTTTTCTCTCTTTCAGTCTCATACAGGTTTGAAATGAGGTATTGGCCACTGCTGGGGTCTCATCTGAAGCTTGACTGAAGAAGAGTACATTTCCATGCTCTTGCAGATTTTGGTAGGATTTAGATACTTCTGGGATATTAGACTGAGGGCCTCAGTTCCTCGCTGACTATTGGTCGGACATCTCCTTCACTATCCTGTCACGTGGATGATTCCATGTATTCACTTCATTAAATCCAGCAAAGGAAATAGAGCCTTTTAGAAAGAATGATGTTATAAACTATAATCATATGTTACATAATCTCTAAAGTGACATCCCATCTACTGTGCAAATTTCTATTGGTTAGAAACAAGTCTCTCTCTGGCCCTCATGCAAGAGGAAAAGATAGAAAGACCAGTAGGGGGAGATTATTGAAGTCCTTTTTAGAGATTATTGTGTTTCCATAGCTCTCTCATTTTAACCCTTTTCAGGTTTTTCTTTCACAATCGACATGGTCAACCTCGAAGCAATGTGACCAACAGCATATTGTCTTCATGTCTCTTTATAATCTAAAATGTCATATACTGGATCTATTCATAAGCAAAGCAGTCCATCACAACCAACCCTAGTGACTTTTGTAAATGCCTTCCTTTTTATGGTAGCGTACCCTTATTTTTTGTTCAAAGTTAACGAAGTTATGCTTTGTTCAGTGCACCGACACTATGACAATGACTAAGTAAATTGCTTACAGAATATAATTGTGTTATCTCAGATATCTTACTTTAAAAAAGTGTCTGAACATGTTTTTCATGAAGTAGTTGGAACACTTCGATTGGAAGTGATAGAATCGTAGATAAGGGTGAAATAAAAGAGAATTTATTTATTTTTCCATAAAGGACATGATAAGTTTACCAAGCTTTAAGTACAGCAGCATTTAAAATGTTAGGCTGAGTGTATGGGATCTATTTTCAATCCTAAGTTATTTCATTGATGTTGGTATCATTATCAATAAGAACCTATTTAAAGTGTACAAATATCAAAATCCTTACCTCCCCCCCACCACAAAAAAATCAAAACCCAAGAAACCAAAATAAATACTTTTTTTTATTCCCTAGTAATTAACAATAAAAATTCTGGGCCTGATTTTCATTGGCTTTGTATGAGACATTTATCACACATGAACACTGAGCAAAGAGAATGAATAAAGTGTCCTCACTGGCCAGAGATAGATCATGCGTCTATCCATATCACCTAGATATTGGTTCAGTCCTATAAAAACCAATTAGACTGAGAATGCAGGAGGTATGATTATCCAAGCAATATCTAAATACTGTTAACAAAGATGGGAGAAAAGATACAGGAGAGTAAAGTAACACGAGATATATTTATTGACCCTAAAATTAATGTATGGACCACCATCAGGTACTGGAACATCTATAAATAAGATAGATTGCTTCACATTAAGTCAATCGATAGATAGACCATGTGCCAAAGAACGTAGCAATTTGGACAAGATGTTTTATGAAAGTTAATTTTTCTGACTATATTTGTGTCTCGGGTTGTTTTTTTTTTAAATAAAAAGTTTCAGTGTAGCACTATATAATTGCCTAGTGCAACCAAGATTAGAAGAACTGAGCAAATGAAGATAAAAATGTAGGATGGTATTAAAAGACTAAGTAATAATGATAAAAAAAAAAGGGCCATGTGAAAGACATAACAATAGGATTAATCTTATCAGTTTGAGAAAGAAGCTAAAAGTTATTATAAATCAGATTGGTTAGATAGATCGATTAGAATACAAAAAGGCTGAGAAACATTGTTAAAATTCTGTATTCAGTAATCCTCTAAATCTATTGAACCTGGATAATATAAATACCAGTGAATTATAAAAGTGAGATTATTTGCATCGTTTTTTGAAAATGACGTTACAATAGCCACTGACACACATTATATAAGGAAATTGAGATTTTGAGATTGAAACAATGTGTTTTTGAAAATATATTTCTGAAATTAGTAAATAGTATGGTACTGGGTACATATTGTGGCTATAGTTAAACAAAACAAGTGAATTCAAAATAAATATGAATTCTGAATTGTCATCTATTCAAATACATTTAGTCCAGTTAGAGCTTTACAGTAAAGCTCCAGTAA